>NC_139559.1:53628580-54083025 GCF_965112155.1 Podarcis liolepis
ACATTTTTGCAAACTTTTTCCCCTATACTGTGCATCTTTGTACATTATTTTTACGTATGTTTGTTTTATGCACACCTTTACCTAATATATACATTTTTCTAAACGTTATTTGCTTGGAGAACTGCACCACAAAATTCAGGTAAGTGTGAATTTCACAGGACGATTGTGTTTTGATTCTCATATTGTTTTGGAACATGATAATTTTGCATATCCACCTTTAAATGTGAACTGAATCAGTATCCCTACTCAGTGGCGTAGCGTGGGGGGTGCCAGGGGTGCCGGCCGCACCGGGCGCAACATGGGCGGGGGGCGCGCTCGCACTAGCAGCTCTCTGCCCCTACTAAAATCCACGGGTTAGGGAGCCCGCGCTCGCTCGGCTTGGCGAGGAGGTCGCGGAAGGGGGAGAGCGAAGCCTTCTGCCGCGGGCAAAAAAAGGAGAGGAAGCCGGGCGGGCGGGCGGGCTGGCTGGCTGGCTGGCTGGCTGGCTGGCGGGGGTCTGGCTGCGCCTGCTGCTGCCGTTGCCGCTGCTGCCGGGGCTTTGGCAGCTTGGCGAAGCGGAGGGAGAGGAGCTTTATGGTAATTGCGGCTCTCTCTCCACTGGCCGCCTGGGTAGTGAGCCGAGCCGAGCAGGGAGTCTGGCGAGGGGGCGGGAAGAGACTTTTCCACCTCGCCTGGTCAAAAAGGAGAGCGGAGTCTCCTCAGGGCGCCCTCAGGCAGGGCAGGGCAAGGCAAGCAGAGCGAGGAGGAGAGAGAGGGGAAGGGGGGGGAAGCAGCCAGGAAACGCTGCGGTGTGGAGGAGGAATCAATTAAGGAGAGAAAGCGAAAAGCCTTGGAGAAAGCGAAAAAAGGAAAGAAAAGAGGCAGTTCCAGGAGAGCGCGGGGGAAAGAGAAGCCTCGCTGCTGCTGCTTGGGAGATTAAATTACTGTGCTTGCCTTGCCCCGGGTTAGGGGGTGCAAATTAATTGCCTTGCCCCGGGTTAGGGGGCGCAAATTACTTGCCTTGCCCCGGGTGCTGATAACCCACGCTACGCCGCTGTCCCTACTCAGGAGTTCAGTTTACATTCCAAGCTAGAGAAGAGCTTTTGGGGGACACTGTGCTCAGTTCAGAACATTGCTGAACTTTAAACTAAGTCATATTCCAAGGTAAATAAAAAAAAAATCCTTCCAGTAGCACCTTAGAGACCAACTAAGTTTGTTATTGGTATGAGCTTTCGTGTGCATGCACACTTCTGTTATCTGAAGATAAGGTGCTACTGAATTGATTATTTTTATTTTGTTTTGACTACGGCAGACTAACACAGCTACCTGACTGTAATTAGATCCAAGGTAAATGATTGCAACCTGCAGCAACAGCACTAGAGATCAGCTATAGCAGATCTGCCAGCCATTATGCTAAGCCAAGCTGTAAGGAGTGCTTCATGCCATTACTTCCTCATATCTTGTTTGTTTCACACTTTTTGAAATGCAAGCAAGCGACAAATGATGGAATTTCTCAACACGTTTGTACTAAAAGCTTTCAGCCATTGCCAGATACAGGGCTGAACTGCGAACATTTAAGTCAACATTCAGAAACCAAAGAATCTACTCAGCCAGTAGAAACAAACATTTCTTCCTGAGAGCACTTTGAAGGAAAATAATAGAGAACCTCATATAATCTGTGCTGAACACGAAGAGCAGCATAAACAGCATGTTATCTGCTCATGACTTAAGGACTTTATGATGATATGATTATTCCACACCCATCGTACGTTCTAGAAGTATAACATTAACTTAGCCTTGACTGATACCTGCTGAATATTTTCTTATCATTAGGCACTTGTGGTTGGGGGAGAAATACACTTTCAGCAAAGTGACAATTTGGAATGCCATTCCACTGTGAAAAAATGAGAAGGATTCTGAGTGCAAAATTGCACAGTTGTGACTCATGTGTTATGGAATCTCAAGCTTTTAAATTCAGAGGGGGGCCATATTTTCTTTTTCCTAAACACAAGACTGGCATACAGAGTTTATTTTACTTTGAAAATAAAAGCCTGATCCATAACTAGGTCAAGAAACTGACAGCCAACAAGCAATTATTAAATTACCATTGCTTATTTAAAATTGAAAATGAATGATGCAGCTTCAACATACCACCTGAGACATTGTTCATGTATGCCGAGCACTCTGCAATCTTTTGCTGGCTCAGATGATTGCTTGGCAGGTGGCGGGGAAACAACACATTTTCTTTCATCAAGAGAGAGAGTTATCTTGGAAAACCCTAGTTTTAAAAGAGCCTCTCTCCTCTAATACCCATGCTTATGATGGAAAACTCAAAATGTGTGCACACATTTATCACAGGCATATCCCAGCTTCTCTCTTGTTAGTTTCTATACACTTATATGTCCCACAACAGTTCCAAGGTACCTTTGGCTTGCTAGATGTTGTTTAGCTACAACTCCCATCAGCCATAGGCACTGCTCATGCTTGCTAAGGCTGATAGGAGTTGTAGTTCAGCAAATTCAAGAGAGCCAAAGGTTCTCTGCACTTGTCCTATTATGTTCTTTGTAAAATCCTACTGTGGGTCTAGTCACAGCACCCTCCACCCCTGTGCAAAAGCAGTAGCTATGGTGTAAAGGAACAAACATGACAAGACAATCATCTGGGGTAAAAAGTGGTCACAACTTTATTGATTACAGGTATAGGTAGACTTTGGCTCAGGCATTGGGTGCATATCTATATTAGCCTCCTACTGGAGGACTGAAATTTTGAACAGGGTCATGCCATGTATTGTGGACTCCCCAAGACATGAATCTCTAGTCCCACATTCAGCCTCTACTCCCTGGCTCCCCTATTGGACGTGCAAATCTTTGCATTTGTGATTGATCTATTTCTCTTATGCAATCTTACCTAAAACAGAGGAAAGATTTGCACACATAAAGAAGCATAATCAATCATAAATGCTATATAATAACGTTATTATAATGGTTCAATTTATTTCAATTAGGAAACAATGGTTTTTCTAACTGTATTATTTGGTGGCTGTTTACTTCTTAAAATTTAGACATCAGTGGCTTTATCATTCTTAAGCAGTGTATGTTCTTCTACAGCTGTGAGGTTCAGTGCAGAACAGAAAGAAAGCAGGTTTTAAAAGACTGGACTATTAAGACAGAGCCAAGGGGGTGAATAATTCCATTGTTAAATATGCACCCTAGCTTAAAGTTATAAACCATTTCATTATATAACCATCTAAGTCTGATATCATCCTGAACTAAGTGTTTAATCACGGTGTCCGAGATATAAACTGACTACTGATTTTTTTAAAAAAAAAATGATGCAGATGAAACCAGAAGAAGAATTCCTGAACATAGCAGCATGGACAGAAAAGTACCCGCACTGCCATCCACTTTGGTATGGAACTTTCTTGGCTTTCCTGGCCCTCAACCACCCTGAATATGCAAAGGCAGTGTACAGCAGAGGTGGTAAGAAATTTGTATCTTACATCCTTCTGATCGTGAAGTTACATGAATATGCTAGAGGTTGTAAAAATTATCCATGCATTTATCTCTGTGCACTAAGTTGCACTGCTCTTTGCTTTTATTGAGATACAAATGTGATTCATATTTCAAGGCCCCCCTAAAGCAACCTTCCCCAAGGTGGTGCCTTTAAGATGTTTTGAACTACAACTCCCATCAGTCCCAGTCAGTGGCCTGGCCCTCGCTGTCAGGCAAAGAGCTCCAACTCTCAGGTCTAGTTCCCCTCAAGTCTGTAATGCTCAGATCAGATTAATAGAGAAGGCACGCTGCAGACTACAAAGTTCAACAGGTATATTAGAGACTTGCACACGCAACGCATTGCACTATGATTGAGTGGGCTTGGGGCTATGTGACGTCAGCACACTGTGCACGCATGCCCAGCAGCGTGTGCACATGATGTCAGCATGGCATGCTATGCGGTGGGTGGGTGCGCCCCCTGCAGAATTTGGGGGGCGGCCCTTTCAATATTGGGGATCCTGGCCACCTGCTCCCCCACTCGGTAACCCTGGAGACTTGGATACTTCCTTTTGGAAAGTGGGGGAAGCATGACAATTTGCCCAATGGGCAAGGAAAAGGTTGTTTGTCTTAATTCTCATGTGCAAAGATGTGGGAGTGTGCCTTGGATCTGGCTGCTGAAAAGCAAAGAGAGGCAAGTGAGGGAACTCTGGGTTCCCATAGGAATCGCCTGACTTGAGGAAACAGAGTGCAATTTAGCAAATTAAACATTTAAATTTGTTCTCACAAATAGTTTTTTACCATCTTTTGCTAAGCTCATTTTCTCTCATTTATCACACTATTCAGATCCTAAAGCTCTTGTAGCATACGACTTCCTAATTCCATGGATTGGTATGTATTTTCTCTCACTAATTTTATGTATTCCTGTATTTACTGTGATATTCTTGTATCAAGCATATACATATATTCTCAGCTTTCAAAGTTCAAACTTTGGGAAGCTGCTAGTATTTGTTAAGCTGGTGCCTTCCCCACTGGTGCCTTCCAGGAGGCTTCAGTGCCAGCTTTATTCCTCTGGCCAACTGATTTCTGCCCATTTTGCTCAGGAATCAAACTCTATAGTATGTTTCCCTACAATCTCAAAAGTCCTTATAGAGTCTGTGAAGATGGACTTCTGAGGTTGTAAGGAAATATACACACTGCATTCCATGTTTCAGAAATCCTTTATGTCAGGGAACTGACATCGGAGCCAGAGGTGGAGGGAAGGCTCTCAAGTGATGCTGGAGAGGGACCCAGCAGGGAGAGAGGCAGCTCAGCTGGGGAAGGAAATCAGCGCAACACCAGGGATAAAGGGGGGCAGATGGGGAAATCGGCGAGAGGGCTCCAGGACTCTTCGCTGGACACCAGCGGGGAGAGCACGGGTCCTCCGCTACCCACACCCTCCCTGCGCAGAAGACTTCCGCGCAGGGAGAGTAGGAGGAGACTTGGCGTCAAACAACTTTTATGCTGGAAAAGGTTTAAGAAACGCCCACTGACGGATTCTGCTAGCAACTGAGGCAGCCACGAAGTGAAGGGCTGTCCAGACAGGAAAGGTTTAACAAGCCAACTTAGCCAGGAGTGGCGGTAACTTACGCACGAGCAACCCATATTCATTACACTTTAGTATGTAAATAGATTCTTAACTTGAATTGTTCCAGCAATTAAGTCCCTACTTCAATGGGTCCTGGGGGGATCCTTCTACTATAAACCCTGTCATCTGTGGTGGATAATTTACCATGCAACCCTGACCCTGGTGTATGTGCCTAAGAAAGACAACATTATCTTGGGCTTCTGTTCCTCATTTTCCTTCCTTTCCTTGGCAGGAAGGGGGCTTCTCATTCTGAATGGGCCAAAGTGGCAGCAGCACCGGAAACTGCTGACTCCCGGATTCCATTACAATATTCTGAAGCCTTATGTGACTCTTATGGCAGAATCAGTCAAGGGGATGCTGGTAAGAAACCCCACTGCTACTTTCAGGAGGTCAGCTCCAGTCTAAGAAGTTGCTCTTCCACCTTCATGTTCTCAGTCCTGCTTTGAGCAGACTCAGAGGGCCTTTAATTTCTCTTTTTTTCCTCTGACATACTATGGAGATTTTTTGGAGTCAGAAGTCCCCATCAAAGTGTGAAGCTAGTTGAGCAGCCCTTTGGGTCTCAGGCAATGAGTTTGCAACAGCATTGAATTCTAAATTTCCTTCATAAACCTGTGAACCTTAATATTGTCTTAATTAGTTCATTCACTTTCTCAAGATAAACGGATGGTCACCATTAGCTTTCTTTCTGTGATATTAAAATGCATCACTTTGAAGGGTTGGTTGTTCAGTGTTGTATTAGCTAGAATTGTATGTCAAAACTGTGTTTACGTTTGCAGACAGTGTTTTTGACTGGAATGTCTGCTATCACCCTTCCCTTTATAGTCCTGTGAATTAATGATCAATTCATTAGCTCCTGAGAATCTCCTGATCTGCCTTCTTTGTTTCAGAGTACACATTCTTTTTTTAAAAAAAAATAGTATTTATTAAGGTTTTAAGTTTACAAAAAGGCAAAAGAAAAAACACCAAATTAAACAATGACAAAACAACACATCACAATAAAAAACAGAAAAATAGAAACAATTAAAAAGAAAAGAAAAAACAAATCAAGCCTTCCCATAACTTATCTTTCATTTGCTTGTTTCCCTGACCTCCTCACACCTCCCTTTTTTGTATTCTAAGTCAATTATCCATTTCAGCAAATCCTTTCCCTCTCTTCAAAATTTTTATCCTGAAAATTTATCTTGATCTTAATATAAGTTTACTTTCCCTCTTTTCACCAATTAACAGTCTATTTTTCTTAAATCCTTGATACATTTTTGCTAAAGTCACATAGATTCATTCCAACATCATTCTAACATTCATTAATTTTACAATGTTTCTGTAAATAGTCTTTAAATTTCTTCCAATCTTCCTCCACCGACTCTTCTCCCTGGTCTCGGATTCTGCCAGTCATTTCCGCCAGTTCCATATAGTCTATCACCTTCATCTGTCATTCTTCCCGGGTGGGTAGATCTTGTGTCTTCCAATACTTTGCAATAAGTATTCTTGCTGCTGTTGTGGCATACATAAAGAAAGTTCTGTCCTTCTTTGGCACCAATTGGCCGACCATGCCCAGGAGAAAGGCCTCTGGTTTCTTCAGAAAGGTATATTTAAATATATTTTTCATTTCGTTATAGATCATCTCCCAGAAAGCCTTAATCCTTGGGCATGTCCACCAAAGGTGAAAGAATGTACCTTCAGTCTCTTTACATTTCCAACATTTATTATCGGGCAAATGGTAGACCCGACCCTGAAGCATACAGCTGAGTCTCTCTCAAGGGACAGCTGCACATAATCTTAGCAGAACCATTTCCCAAATGCAAGGATCATTTGCAGGAGAAAGTTAATGGGCAGCATGGAGAATGCTCAATTCTGTCTCACGCCTCTTCATTCTTCTCCACATTTCCTCCCCACAGGCTTTATGTGTGTTCCTGAACTAGGCTTACGAGCCAGTAGAGGAAACTGCCCAGCAGACAGTGGTGGCTGATGCACATTGCGACCAGGAGGGTAGAAGGCAGGGTGGTCAAAAATAAGTGGAGCCAGAGCAAATGACAGGCAGAGCCAACTAATCTTACTCCATGCCGAGTTCTAGAAATGCAACACTGAGGCTATGGACACAGGCATGCCTTTGACTGGTTATACGTAAAAAGGCACGTGGGTGGGGTCACCCTGAGGTTGATGGGACAGTGCTCCAGTCATCCTAATGAACTAGCCTCCACTGCTAGCAGGGGTCTAGGCAAATTGATGTATGGGGAAAGGGTTAAGCACCTGTACTTCTCACCCAATGATTCTCCTTTGGAAATGCTCTCTGCCATGCCATGCCTTAGTATTATGGGGTAAGGATCACTGTCATTACCTTGTAATGTGCAATTTCACCTTCAGTGATGTGAGTACATGAAAGGACCCAGAATAAGAAATAATCAAAACACCTCAGAAAATAAATATAACTTATTCTGCAATTAACTAGCAAAATCCATAGTTGGGCAGCCACTGACATACTTGACAATCTAACGTTTTCATATATTGACCACAGCAGATCATATATTGTTTCAGTATCTAATAACGAATCATCTAATCATTCTAGAGACTTTCCCAGAATGAGACTTCTCATTTCTGTCCCTTTCCTAAAACATTAGGATACATGGGGAAAGCTGGTACCAAAGAATGGCACAGCATCAGTGGAGATGTTCGAACATGTCAGTCTGATGACTCTTGATACTATTATGAAATGTGCCTTCAGCTACCAGAAAAATGCTGAAACAGACAGGTGAGTATAAGATGCCTATTTAAGGCAAGGTGCGAGCCACAGGCCGATACAGTCTTTCCTTTTTGTGCCATGGGCTAGCAGTGACATGACGCTGCAATCACCACTGCAATCTGTATATGGTTAATGAAGCCATTCAGGATGTTGGCCATCACTACATCATTCGTGAGCAAATTCTATAGTTTAACTGTGCAAAGAAATACTTTCTTTTGTTTCTGATGAATCTTTCAACTGTCGGCTTCAACGGATGGCCCTGGGGTTCCTTCCTCTAGCCCCTGGGCCAATTTGTTTGTCCTTATTGTGGGATAACCAGCCTCACATAACCAGCATGCTTGGGTCTAATTAATGCATGAAGGGGTTAAGACCATAGCGTAAGCTGTCCTGCCAGGCTTAGCTCACCTTGGAAGAGAGTAGGTAATCAGAAACTAATTGGTGAGCGACCTGGCTGCTGAATTCTGCACCAGCTGAAGTTTCCAAGCTGTCTTCAGAGGTAGACATATGTATAACGTGTTGCTATATTATAACATAGAGGTTACCAAAGTATACACAACATAAGTTGTGTATTCAGATAGGGATACAGCTAGGCCACTAGCTGAAGTTGATGGAAGGAACTCCTTGCCACTGATGCCACCTAGGCTTCAAGTGACAGCAAATGATCCAGAAGTACCCCCAAATTATATATCCGTTCCTTCAGGGCGTGTAACCCCATCAAGAGCAGGCAACCTCCCATCCATCCAGTCCAAGGAACCACTCACTAACAGTGCTTCAGTCTTATCTGGATTGAGCTTCAATTTCTTGGTGCTCATACCAAGGCAAGCACTGCCACACCTGCAGCTGTAAAGGAGAAGCAGAACTGTGTTTAATCAGCATATTGCTGACAACATACTCCAAAACTCTGGATAACTCCACTCAGGAGTGTCATGCAGATGTTGTGGGGGATAACATTCAACCCTGATGAACCCCACATTAAAGGCTCTGTGGAGCTGAGAAGAACTCCCCAAGCATCACCCTCTTGAAACAACCATTGAAGAAGGAGTGGAGCCACTACAAAATATGCCATTCATCCCTACCTCCAATCTCAAATAGAAATGGATCTAGAAATGGGACTTTTAATAAACATGTCATCTTACCTTTTTGTCTTCATTTTGTGCTTATATTTGTTTCCACTTTCCTACTGTCCACAGAGATAATTCCTACATTCAAACTGTATTTGATCTCAGCTTCCTGTATTATGAAAGACTGAAAACACCTTGGCATCACAATGATCTCATTTACAGGTTGAGCTCCAAAGGGCGTCAGTTTTACAAAGCTTGCAAAATAGCCCACCATCACACAGGTATGTATCTTTTACTTCCTAGCAACATCTTCTTCTTCCTCCTCATCCCTCTCCTCTTCTTCTGAGGTAATATATAAATTTATTTCATAATAGAAAAATCAAAAGCAAAAACATACTGTTTCAGTACCATTAGGAAAATTAAAAATTGTAACAGTGTCAGTATGATAAACTAAGGGCATATAAAATGTAGGTGTGAAAAGAAGAAGGGGGAAAAACAATTTAATATGGGTTAAATGATTAGTAACACATGGAGTTATTAGGAAAGTTAGAGAAATGAGAAAACTAAAAAGGTTGAATATATGTGCTTGCCTCTTACACATAGCTTTATTCATTTCATACTGTTTGTTTTCAATGCAGAGAAGGTAATAAGCGAGAGGAAGGATTCCCTCAAGAATGAGAAAGAGCTTGAAAAGATTCTGAAGAAGAGGCATTTGGACTTCCTGGATATTCTTCTTTGCGCAAAGGTGGACATTGTAGAAATAATGCACCTAGGCCTGCCATGCTATAATGCTAAGGGCTCTTCTTGCCATCACTATAATGTTCAGATGACATAGCCCAAGCAAAACTCCCATGGTCTGCAATATATACATAAAATTGTAAGGCTGCCATCACACTGCAGTTTGTCTGGCTGCTGACAGGTGGCCATGTTAACTCCAGCATTATGGCTGAATGGATGGTGGGCACGTGAGTGAGCAAGCACCATGGGTGGCAGGTGGCCCAGGTGAGCTGTTTAATTGAGGGGGTGGTGCTTCAGAGAGCAGCTTGGCAAACTGCTTTCTGAAGCACCTCCCCCTTCTTTGATGTGAGCTGGGAGAGGGAGGAGGGTCTTGGAGAACTTTAAATATTGGATCTCACTAATCCTATAAAACACTATGTTCCCTGTGCGGTTAGGATGAAAATGGAAATCCACTGACAGATGAAGACATACGTGCAGAAGTGGACACATTCATGTTCGAAGGTCATGATACCACAGCTAGTGGAATCTCTTGGCTCTTTTATTGTATGGCCCAGAACCCTGAACATCAGCAGAGATGCAGAGAGGAGATCATGGAGCTTCTTGGGCAACAGGAAGAGATACAATGGTCAGACTAAATTCTTGTTCAACTTTAAATGTTTACTTCCTGGGTCATGTTATGAGGTTTCTGAAGGAGAGCAACACCGCAGAGTACTTTAGGATCATAGTAGTCTGACCACAATGCCTCAGGTTGAGTAAGTTCCAGGGAAGATGGACCAGTCCTATACTGTAGGAAAAGAAGCTCTGATTTCTATTTCTATATTTAAATCACTGCTATGGCTGCTGCACAGATGTACTGTAGCTAGTGTAGTCGTGCTTGTATTGCCAAAAATAATGCAAAAATCAAAATCTATTATCAAAAAGAGACAGCTCTTCAAAAAGTAGGACACAATTAGCCACCCTCACCCATTACTTGCATGAAGAGGTAACACAGTTACAACAGATGGGCTGTGGACTGAGTCCACCAATACGCCTGGTCTCTAATGTCCTGATAACTTCTAAAGAGGGGAGCCTCCTCTATTCAGGTGGGATTCCTGCATGATTTGCTTTCCAGGTAGAGTTCCTGCATGGTTTAATTTTCCATAACAACACCCCCCCCCCCCAGTTTTGTATGCTGTATTTCAATCAATCAATCAATCAATCAGTCATTTAACTTTTTTACTGCCTTTCTCACACTATAAGAAACAAGGTGTCTAACAGAATATATTAAAATAAATACACCTAAAACCCCCACAATCAATATAAATGTTTTTTTTTTAAAAAAAGTGCATAACCCTGCTAAAAACAGCCCTAAAAGCACAGATATTCACTAATATATGCATCTCCATGCATGCTTTAAGCTAGCATGTGCATTTTTGCACTTGTTATTTGGCTAGAGAAGTGCAAATTATGAAGGGTGGCTGTGTTTCAGTTCACATGTTGTTCCAGATAGTGTGAGTAAGGTAAGTTCACCTTTAAATATGAACTGAATCAAATTTCTCCCCTCTCCCCAACACTTGTATTGAGCAAGGACAGCTTAGACAGTGGATTCCACTCCGACTCCTTTTCCCTTCACCTTAATAAAACTTTATGTGACTTAACTCCAGTAATTTTGGGCGGTGTCTTTAAGGGACGACTTGGGAAAGATGACGTACAGCACCATGTGCATTAAGGAGAGCCTTCGGCTTTATCCTCCAGTACCTCTTATAGCACGAGAACTGAATTCTCCTGTGACTTTTGCTGATGGACGAACCTTACCAAAAGGTAGGTTTCCCCTCTCTCCCTTCTGCAGACTTCCTTTGAACTCGCCCCTTCCTCTTCCATCTTCATTCTTACACTGTTCTCATTATTCAGTTCCACTGTCACTTAACTTCCATCAAGGGTTTCTAACCTTTTGTGGTCCACATTCACCCTTGGCCTACCTTGTGGGGCTACTGACAACTGTGATGCGGCCACCCCACACTCTTGCATGCACACACTCACATCCGTGCACACAGGGAATACGTGGAGGACACACACAGGTGTGCATGCCGACACAGAGGTACACAGCCCCTGTGTTCAGATGGACACTTTCAGGAGCTGCTAGGCCTTAGATGGACCATCTCTTGAGGCCCCACCTACACCTAAATGAATTCCTTGGGCAAAGAAACAAATATTACATGACCAGGAAAGCACAGTCGTATGCTTTCCAGCTGCCTTCCTGTACTCTGTGCAGAATCATCCTAGTTATCCATGCAACAGCTCTGAAAATCTGCCAGTCTTTGCAGCAAGTTATTGAGAATGAATGTTTTGGTAAATGCCACTGGATAGCAATTAATTCTCATTACATAATATCACTGCTGATGAAATGATAATAGATGATGTGTCTCTTTCCCCCCCACAGGCTTTCTAACTGCATTGGATGTTTATGGTCTTCACAGAAATCCTGAGATTTGGGACAATCCTGAGGTAATAATAAAAGAAGAAAAGCCTAAGCAAGACCTTTCTGGTGAGACTGAGAGAAGTTGACATGTTCTGAGAAAAAGTTGGTGGAATAAGTGCCATAGACACATACAATTTCTTTAAGAAAAGAGGTCAATTGTTTGTCACACTAACACTGTGTGACTAGATGTGTGGATTTATCCCAGCGTTTTGTTTTACCAGTTTCTTGCTTGTTTTACCTTAGTAAACACATCCAGAAGTATTCCAGTTTGGAGGTGAGAAAGGCACATTTAGTCCATTGCCCAATATCAATGGCCTAATGCCAAACTATCTAGTTTAGTGTGTCCCTCTACAGAATTGGATAAGAACAGTATGAGGAAGATACTGTACTAATAAAGTAGAAGGACAGGCCACATGTTATGTAGTTATGATTCTTAAAATGTTGCTTAAGCACTCACAAAATGGCAAAAATCTATTGCGAAAAGAAAACCATTGCAAAATGTATTGGCAAAGCTGCTGTAGAATCCTAATCCAGAAAACATTCCTAATCCACGTCAGGAGCTATGGAAGTATTCTGCCAAAAATCCACCCACCCACCAGTCCCTAAAGTGCTGCTTACAAAATCTGAGTAGGCTTCCTTCTCCATTCAAAGAGCAACTTCAGGAGCAACATCAGCACCACAGCAGGGGGGAAAGGTTAGCATTTCCCTCCCAAGCCCTGCAGGCCTGTTGCTGGTCAGACACCCCAATGACTGTACAGTTTTAAAAACATGCACACTGATGCAATTAACATCATGTCTCATTTGGACCAGGCATTTATAGATGTGAAGGAATTTTCCTTCAGATTACATTGGGGAAAACATGTTGCTAAGAGTGCAGTCCTATAATCCTATACAGAACTAGGCCCCATGGAGCTCAATGAGCATTATGACCCAGTAAGTGGGTATAGAACAGTATCCTTTTTTCTGAATGCCCCTTTTTCCTTTAGCTCTTTTGCCACTATATCAGTTGCCATTCTAATCCAAAATTCCATGACTTATTTTCTGTTGTAGGAGTTTAATCCTCTAAGATTCTCCCCAGAGAATTCAAAGCATCGCCACCCATATGCTTTCTTGCCTTTTGCTGCAGGGCCAAGGTAAATATTTTCCCACCTATACTTTGCACTGTTCCCTCCATAAAAGGAGACTTACATTAATCTTCCATGAAAGACACAACTGTGTTCAATGCTTATAAAACTGTGTATGAGTCCACAGCAAAGCAGAATTAACTGCCAGCATAAAGCAATATACTCAAATGCCTAAAAGGGTGGGGCATACAAAGGAAAACAAAGATGGTGCCAGACATTCATTTCTGGGAAGGGAAACCTAAAAATGAAGGAGCAACAACCGAAATGGCCCTGATTGGACCCTCTCCAGAATGCTCTTCTGTTTGTAATGTAATGTTGCCCTTCATTCTACTCAGGAACTGCATTGGACAACAGTTTGCAATGAATGAGATGAAGGTTGCTCTTGCATTGACCCTCCTGCACTTTGAGCTTTTGCCTGATCCTGCCAACCTCCCGATTCCCATGCATCAAGTTGTCACCCGATCCATAAATGGGATATATCTGAAGCTGAAGGCTCTCCACTGATGGCTGCTATTACCAGAGTAGTAATGCTTGCTTCTGGACTCTCAATTCCTGCCAATAAATACATACATACTGTCCCTGATAAAATATGTACACATCCTACATGCAAAGAATTATTATTACTGTATTTTCCAATAACATTGATCTGGATCCAGCCATGACGTGGGGAAAAGGTGGGGATTTAGCGCCCATGGGGGGAACATATTAGAATGTGTGAGTGAAGGTTCCAGCTGTTCCCATATAACTATAAGCACCAGCTGCCACAAAGTTATTCCGTCATTTTGAGCCAGCAGCTCCAGCCGAATCAGAAAGTCTTTAGGACATATTCTAGACAGTGAGCAAAAACAAAGCAGCAGTCAGCTGGCGATGGAGAATCTATTCAATCCCTTGTGGTCCTGGCTCCCCAGGAGTTTCTCTGTTTTTCTATTGGACTGTGATGTTGATCTTCACCAGAATGGCTCTGAAAGCCATCCAGCTATTTCAGACAAGGCAGAACCTGATCAAGGGTTTTAGGAGTTTCCCAGGACCTCCCAGCCACTGGCTGTATGGCCATGTCCACATGGCAAGGGATTCTCTGACTTTCCTGGTGGGAAGGTGGGTCTCGCTTTGTAAAATTGCATTTCTCGATAAGGAACTGGAGATTGACTGGATTCTGTGTTACCAGCTGCCATTCAGTTGTGCCTAAAGAGTAGGGCACAGAATATCTTCTTTCTGGAGCATTGGTTCCAATTCATATTGTGTGATCAGAGGAATCCAACCACAGTGCTTTCTCTGCTTCATATCACATTCTGAAAGGATATTTTCTATGAAATGTGCTATTTATTATTGTTGCCATGCAGTTTGTTTGCACCTGCAAGGCAACTGGCTTAGGTACCACAGCACTGGTTTGAGAGACCAGGCTCTTAGAACTTTAGTCTGGGTGGGCTATCCTGCCCTGTAATGTGGCTGGCCAGGGAACGTAGAATGGCCAGACACTGGGACGTGACATCTCTCACCACCTGTGAGGGACCAATAAATATTGGTAGGCACCATTAATATTAATATCATGCAGTGCACTTCTGCTCTTTTTACGAAGGGACTTGTCCTCTCTAGGCATACAGAGGCTGGTTCAAGATCCAGCACCATTTCCAAATATAGATTCTTTCAGTATTTTGAGACTGCTGTGATTGTTATTATATTGTTTGGCAATTTCTTTTAAGCTCTCAGTCCAACCAGGTCATATTCAGAATAGACTTGTGGAAATAAATACACTTGATTAACTTAAATCCATTGGTTTCACTGACTTTGTGGCTTGGAATGGAGAGCTTGGGTTATTTACAATATAAACTCTGATACCAGGGCTTAATATGAATGGATTTATTTTTTTACACATTTTATATCACAGACCTAGAAATACTTTGGGTCCCCCCCATATAACAAAGTATATATATCATTCAGCTTAATACTATATATGTCATAACTATGGTATTACAAGGATTATACAGGGAAAAGGCTGATCGTTTAGACTTTCTCATTCCCTCTCCATGTTATCACATCAGCTGTTCTGGGGGAGGAGTCCTGAAGACCTTTTAATATGTCACGATTATTTCTTGTATTTGAAAATATGTAATTTACCTGTAAATCATCTTGGAAGGATTTATTTCCTGTACTATGGGATATAAATAACTGTCATTAGAGAAGAATAAATAAATAACTCTAGATGTTGCAAATTAAAAAAAAAAAATGCATTGACTTCTTCTACATCTTGTGGAAATGTGTTAACTGTTTTTTAAAAATCCAGAGACTATTTTCTTCCCTATGAGAGGTTTAACATCTGCCTCAAATGCGCTCCTTTGTACCATTCGTCCTTGTGGCTTCTTCTCTGAGTATCAGTTAATTCTAGGCATACTAGGTACTTCCTCTGATAAAATATCTTAAGCATCTTATACGAAGACAATTAAAACTACATTTCCCAATAACAGTGATCCTAATTAAGATGTAAAGTGGAGAATGGGGGAAGATTCTGGGCCCACAGGGAGAAAAAAAATAGAATTTGGGGGCTGAGGTCCAAGCAATTCCCAGATTCCTACAGCTCCAGCTGCCACAAACTTGTTCTGGCATTTTGAGCCAGCAGTGCCAGCCGAATCAGAAAGTCTTCAGAACTTATTCTAGACAGTGAGCAGAACAAAACAGCAGTCAGCTGGTGATGGAGAATCTAATCAATCCCTTGTGGTCCTGGCTGCCAGGGAGTTTCTCTCAGTTTTTCTATTGGACTGTGACCTTCCAGCCACTGGCTATATGGCCATGTTCACATGGTAAGGGAATCCCTGACTTTCCTGGTGATGTGTTTGGTCTCCCATTGTAAAACTGTGCAGAACAGAAAGAAACAGAAAGAAAGCAGGTTTAAAATCTGATTAATGATTCAGATGAAACCTGAGGAGAAAAGAACTCGTAAAGTCAAATAAATGAGAATTCGGAGCCCTATTCTTGCTCATCCAAATCTGCCCCTTTTTACTAACCCGTGGGAGAAGGTATGAGAGCCATTTAAGGACACCACCCAGTGTGCCAAGATTCCTGGATGAGAATAATATCAAAGCCAGTTCAGAATGTAATGAAACTCAGTTCTCTGGTGGATGAAGCCTAGCCAGCCACGTCCAGGTGCATTGGACAATCTTTTGCTGTTCTTTTCATTGTCATGCAGCTACTTTCGCAGGCAGGTAATTGAGGCTACCACTCCTCTGTTGCTGGCAAGTATGTTATTGCACCTCCAATTCTTGCCATGGCTCAGCAAAATCAGATTGGTAGATAAAGCCCATTACAGGCTACAAGTTTCAACAGGTACATAAGAGACTTGGATACTTCCTTTGGGAAAGTGTGGGGAGCGCAACTATTTCTCCCATAAATGGCCGGAGTCCCCAAGGCTGGGCAAAGAACTGGGCACAGCTTGAAGTAAGCTGGGCCTGCAAAGCTTGCTTGTCTTAACTTGCATTTGCAAAGATGTGGGAGTGTGCATTGGATCTGTCTGCTGAAAAGCAAAGAAAAGCAAATGAGGGAGCTCTGAGTGCCCATAAGAATAGCCCAGAATGAGGCAACATAGTGTAATTTAGTAAAGCATTTAAGTGTGTTCTTACAAATACTGTTTACCATGTCATGCCAACCTCGTCTTCTCTCATTAAACTATTCAGTTCCTTAATCTCTTGCAATATACAGCTTCCCAATTCAATGGATTGGCCTGTATTTTCTTTCACTTCTTTTATGCATCCCTGTAGTTACTGTGATATTCTTGCATCCAGCATATACATATATGCCCAGCATTCAAAGTTCAAACTGCTTTTTGGTCTACAGGAAGCTGCTGTAGGGTGTATCATCTTCTCTAATCTTCTCATCTTCTCTCATTTATTAAACTACTCAGTTCGTTAATCTCTTGCAATATACAACTTCCTAATTCAGTCGATTGGCCTGTATTTTATTTTATTTTATTTTAATTTAGTTACTGTGATATTCTTGCATCCAGCATATACATATATGCCCAGCTTTCAAAGTTCATACTTCCTTTGGGTCTACAGGAAGCTGCTGTAGGTCAGAATAAGATGCCTATTTCAGACAAGGTGGCAGCCCCATGCAGATACAGTCTTTTTTTTTCTGTGCCATGCACCAGCTGTGGCATGAGAAGCAAACCCACGGTTGCAGTCAGCTCTGCAATCTGCATATGGCTACGGATGCCATTCAGAATGATGGCCTTCATTACATCTTGGGGAGTAAATTCTATAGTTTAACTGTGTGAAGAAATACTTTCTTTTTTCTGTGATGAATCTTCCAACAGTCAGCTTCAATGGATGGGCCTGGGTTCCTTCCTCTAGCCCCTGGACCCAATTGTTTATCCTTATTGTGGGATGACTAGCCTCATATAACTAGCATGCTTAAATCTGATTAATACATGAATCGGTTAAGGCCATAATGTTAGCTGTCCTGCGAGGCTTAGCTCACATTGGGAGGGACTAGGTAATCCCAAACTAATTGGCAGCCAGTTCAGTCAGGCCTGGATTGCTGCAATATGGTTGCAACCTGGTGAGCACAGGCTGAAGCTACTGTATTCAGAGATACACCCTATATATAACATGTCACAATAATCTAACATAAAGCTTTAATAATAATAATAATAATAATAATATAATAATAATAATAATAATAATAATTGTACCCACCTATCAGACTAGGTCACCCCGGCCTCTCTGGGCAGCTTCCAGCATATACAGAAGCATAATAAAACATCTATCAATAAAAACTGTACAGGGCTACCTTTACATGTCTTCTACGTGACTTTTTAAATATGTAACAAATATTTGTTGTAGCTCTTAAATATGTAATTTAATTGTAAGCCTTCTTGGAAATACTGATTTCCTGAACTATGGAATATAAGTTACAGATACGTAGCCGTGTTAGTCTGCCATAGTCAAAATAAAGACCAACTAAGTTAGTTCTTGGTATGAGCTTTCGTGTGCATGCACACTTCTTCAGGTATCTGAAGAAGTGTGCATGCACACGAAAGCTCATACCAAGAACTAACTTAGTTGGTCTTTAAGGTGCTACTGGAAGGAATTTTTTTATTTTGACTATGGAATATAAATTACTGTGATAAGAGAAGAATGAATAATAAATCTAGATGTTGCACATAAGAAAAATTATCACATTGACTTCTTGTACAACTTACGGAAATGTACAGTGGTACCTGTGTTTGTGAACGGGATCCGTTCCGGAGGCCCCTTCTCAACATGAAAAGAGCGCAACCAACAGTGGCATGTCTACGCATATGCGGGTTGTGATTCACCGCTTCTGTGCATGCACATGATGTTATTTTGCGCTTATGTGCATGCGCAAGCAGCGAAACCTGGAAGTAACACTTTCTGGTACTTCCGGGTCGCCGCGGGATGTAACCTGAAAGAACGTAACATGAAGCGGACGTAACATGAGGTATGACTGTATTAACCATTTTTTTAAAAAAGGTTAACTAAGCAATCTAAATTTACACAAACTACCATAAGACTAAAACAATAATTTTATAGAAAAGGAGACACTTTTTAGATATAACCCATGCATTTTTCCTTTCTTGAGCTAACTTAACCTAACCCCAGCTCGGAATCCATAGCTTAGTCCAGTAGCAGGTCTTGAAGAGCTCCAAGCTGCTAACTTACTTCAACCAAACGCAGAGCAGTGCTCTTTTCCACCTTGAGCCCCAGATGTTGTTGGCCCATAACTCCCATCATCCCTGACCATTGACTAAGATGGTGGAAAATTATATGGGAGGTGGTACATGACCCCAGTCAAGCTGGCAAAAATTTATCATTTGCCTGATAATAAGTGTTGGAAATGTAAAGAGACTGAAGGTACCTTCTATCACCTTTGGTGGACATGCCCGAAGATTAAGGCCTTCTGGGAAATGATTTATAATGAAATGAAAAAGGTACTTAAATGTACTTTCCCTAAAAAAACAGAGGCCTTCCTCTTGGGCATCGTCGGTCAAATGGTGTCAAGGAAGGACAGAACTTTTTTTATGTATGCTACAACAGCAGCAAGAATACTCATCGCAAAGTATTGGAAGACACAAGATCTACCCACTCTGGAAGAATGGCAGATGAAGGTGATGGACTATATGACATTGGCTGAGATGACAAGCAGAATCCGAGATCAGGGAAAAGAGACGGCGGAAGAAGAATGGAGAAAATTTAAAAGTTACCTTAAGGACTATCATAAACTCGATGAATGCTAGAATGTTGAGATTTTCATGAAGAAAGGGATACAGTGTTATGAGATAAGATTATAGAAAAGATTAAGACGACAGAGGTTGGAAAGGAATATTTAGAAGTTGCTAAAAAAAGTATTTTGGACATTGGGATGCAGAAAGGGGGGGTATGGGGGAGTCCCAGAAAAGAAGTTTATGAAAAAATGTTATGAAATTATGTGTGTTTGTATGTCTTTTTACATGTTTGTCTTTAAAAATCTTGTAAAACCAATAAAAATTTTATTAAAAAAAAAAAGAAAATTATATGGGAGTTGTGGGCAAACATCATCTGGGGACCCAAAGCATATTTTTGCAAAGCAATGTCATTAATAGAATGTGTTGTTTGGTTTCATTTTCCCAAATACATGCAGGGTATGTTGGAGAACTACACCACAAAATTCGGAGACGGGCAAATTTTGAATAATGTGCTTTGTTTCTTGTATTTTATTGTTTGAATTTTAAAAACAACAACAACAAAACAGAAATTGAATCCAATATGTCCCCTATCACTATTGGGGAATTTGCAGCTACTGGTATAAAGACTTCAGTTCCTGAGAGGAGACTGGTTCAGGAGATGCCTCTGGCTTGATAGGCCGTTTTCTAGAAGTATAGGATTCAGTCCATGCAGATGATGAGGGAAGCTCAACTGAAGCAGGGGTTGGTGGACAACATTTATTCAAACTGGAAGAAGTTGCTATTCCTCAGTAGAAACATGGAACAAAATATGAGGCAAACGTAAAACCGAAAACATATTTTCTTTGTGTGGACAGGCAGAGTCCCCAGATCCCGAGCGGTCCCCCCCGTCATGTGGAATAATGACTCAAGACAACGTGCTATGGGATTAAATTGGCCACAACTTTATTAAATTTCAAATGTGGGTAGACCTTGGCTCAGGCATTGGGAGTTCTCCCTCCCCAGTCCCCAGTCGGGGACCTTGGGATCATCAGGGTTATCCAGTGTGTGTGGGGGGGGATGGGCTGGCTCTGGAGAACATATGTTCAAGCAGAGATAGCCGCCCCTGTTACGCCACAGGGGAGAGCAATGACGACCTTTCGGCGTACAGTCAAAGCCTCCCTTCAGAAACCCCCTTTAATGGGGAACCCTGGTATCGCAAAGAGGAAGATGGACTAAAGGATTCCGCCCAAGGCCTGATACCGCCAAAGTTGTGACGTTTTGCTACGGGAAAGGTGAAACCTGCCAATGCATGGAAATTCCTTTCCGGCCCTTTAACAGCGACCTTAACGTAGCAGCGGCCGCATACCTGTGAAGAAAAGTTAACCTGCAAAACCTGTGAAGAAAAGTTAACCTGCAAAATAAGACATTAACTGAGGGTGAGCAGGGTGGGAGAAGCTCTGGAGCCAAGTGAGGATTCCCAGGTAAGATCCTCCCTCTATTGTGTGGGCAGGTAATCCCTCCCCTACCTGGCCTGGTCTCCTTGGCAACGCTTCCCCCAGGTGGGATTGGACAACTGACTGAGGTAGGCAGAGACCTCCAGGTATCCCACCTGAGGGAAGGCAAAGCCAAGCCTATGCTGATGGAGCCGCTCCAGATCTAGGGGCTGCGTGCGTCCACGCAAAGGGCGCCCCCCGTTTTAAGCGGGGAGCGGTCATTCCTATCAAATGCCCTTCTCTATATCAGTCCTCCCTGAGGTCACTGTGATATCTTCTTTGAATATCAGTGAATTCTGGGTATACCAAATACTTCCACTGATAAAGTACATTATTACCCTGCATACAGTTAATTAAAACACCATTTCCCAATAACAGTGATCTGGTCCAGATCTAAAGTGAGGAAAAGGGGAGGATTCAGCACCCAGCGGGTGAAACTAATTAGAGTGTGTGGGTGGAAGTTTAAACAGTTCCCAGATTCCTGCAGCAACACCTGCGACAAAGTTGTTTTAGTAATTTGATGCAACTCATAAGACAAAGCCAGCAAAACAGCAAACCTTTTGAGGACTTATTCTAGCTACTGGAGCAAAGCAAGCAGCAGGCAGCTGGTTATGGAAATTGTCATCAATCTTTTGTGGTCCTGGCTACCGGCGAGTCCCTCTCGGTTTTTCTATTGGACTGTGGCGTTGATCTTCATCTGCGTCGCTCTGAAAGCCATCCAGCTATTCCAGACAAGGCAGAAACTGATCAAGGGGTTTAGGAGTTTCCCAGGACCTCCCAGCCACTGGTTGTATGGCCATGTCCACATGGTAAGGGAATCTCTGACTCTCCTGGTGAGATGTTGGGTCTCTCTTTGTAAAATTGCATTTCCTGATGATATAGCTGTTTTCTTATATCCACAAGTGAAGCTATTACCACACTATCAAAGCTATAGACAAACTTGGGAAGTGTTGCAGGACTCACCATAAACAAGGATGAATCTGGTTTTTGTTGTTGTTGGCATGCAAAGACTACATCAGGAACACAGAAAGATAAATGAAATCAATGGATTTAAACTTTATGATGTGACAGAATAATTACTTTCTTTCCGAGTGTTTTCTCAGCTTCATGTCACATTCTGAAAGGATATTTTCTGTCAAATGTGCTGCTTCATTAATGTTGTCATTCAGTCTGCTGGCATCTGCAAGGCTTGGGGACGGCTGTGCTGGTTCAGCAGACTGGGCTCCACTCACTGGCTGCACATGATTGGACAGTTGGAACTTTAGATTTGGCCAAGGAATCTACATTAGCTGTCACTAGGACGTGACTCCTGGCACCTTCTGAATGGAGGACCGCCAACAAGGGCTTGCAACTGCCGCCCACTAGGAGCAGCGTACATGGCCATTGTGGGCCTAGTCATAGCCCCCCCTACTGTGTGAAGGCAATGACTATGGTGTAATGGAACATACTTGACAAGACAACAATTTGGGAGGGGGGAAGGCCACAACTTTATTGATTACAGGTGTAGGTAGACTTTGGTTCACATCTATATCCATTTCATTTTCCTGTTGGAGTGCTGAAATTTTGAACAGGGTATTGCCACGTATTGTGGCCTCCCTAATATGCTGATCTCTAGTTCCATATTCAGCCTCTAACCCTGACTCCCATATTTGGCATGCAACAGTTTGCATTTGTGATGGACCTGTTTCTCTTGTCCAATTTTACCTAAAGTTGAAGAATGATTCACAGAGTCAGGCATAAATATTATATTATAATTTTGTGTATAATGTTTCAATTTATTCCAACAAGAAAAAATGCTTTTCTAAATGTACTCTTTGGTGGCTGTTTTTTCTTGTTAACATTTATAGTTCAATGGCTTATTCATGCTCAACCAGTGTGTGTTCTTCTACACCTGAGAGCCTGAAATGAAATTGATAAGGGGAGGCCAATGCAGAATAGAAAGAAACAGGTTTAATAAGACTGTGGTTTTAGGATTGAGCCAAGTGGGTGAATTATTCCTTTGTTACATATGCATCCCAGCTGAAAGTTATGCACTATTACATTACCTGATTATCTGTTTTCATCCTGAACTAAACATTTAATCACAATAACTAAGATGTAAACTGGTTACCGATACAGATGAAACCTGAGGAAGAATTCCTGAACGCAGCTGCATGGACAGAAAAGTACCCGCACTGTTATCCACGTTGGTATGGAAATTTCTTGGCTTTCCTGTGCATCAACCACCCCGAATATGCAAAGACCGTGTACAGCAGAGGCGGTAAGAAATGTGTATCTTATGTCCCTCTCATTGTGCAGTTACATGAGTATGCTGGAGGCTGTCAAAATTATCCATGCAGTAAGTTGCATTGCTCTTTGTAAGGCAAGAAATAAATGTAAGTGATTCATATTTCAAGGACATCCTAAAGCAACCTTCCCCAACCTGATGCCTTCAAGATGTTTTGAACTCCAACTCCCATCAGTCCCTCACTGCCAGGCAAAGAACTCCCAGATCCCAGCTCTAGTTCTACCCAAGCCTTTAATGCTCAGATCAGATTGGTAGAGAAGGCACACAGCAGACTACAAAGTTCAAAAAGTACATTAGAGAACTGGATATTTCCTTTTGGAAATTGGGGGAAGCACAACTATTTGCCCAACAAATGGCCGGAGTCCCCAAGGCTGGGCAAGGTAATGGTCACACCTTGGAGTAAGCTTGGCCTGCAAAGGTTGTTCCTCTTAATTCTCATGTGCAAAGATGTGGGAGTGTGCCTTGGCTCTGGCTGCTGAAAAGCAAAGAGAGGCAAGTGAGGGAGCTCTGGGTGCCCATAGGAATCCCCTAGATTGAGGCAACAGAGTAAAATTCAGCAAATTAAACATTTAAATTTGTTCTCACAAATAGTTTTTTACCATCTCATGCTAAGCTCATTTTCTCTCATTTATCACACTATTCAGATCCTAAATCTCTTGTAACATACAGCTTCCTAATTCCATGGATTGGTATGTATTTTCTCTCACTAATTTTATGCACCCTTATATTTTCTGTGATATTCTTGCCTCGAGCATATACATATATTCTCAGCTTTCAAAGTTCAAACTTCAGTTGGGTCTACGGGAAGCTGCTAGTATTTGTTAAGCTGGTGCCTTCCCCACTGGTGCCTTCCAGGAGGCTTCAGTGCCAGCTTTATTCCTCTGGCCAACTGATTTCTGCCCATTTTGCTCAGGAATCAGACTCTATAGTATGTTTCCCTACAATCTCAAAAGTCTGTCCTTATAGAGTCTATGAAGATGGACTTCTCGGGTTGTAAGGAAATATACACACTGCATTCCATGTTTCAGAAATCCTTTAGTAGGTAAATAGATTCTTAACTTGAATTGTTCCAGCAATTAAGTCCCTACTTCAATGGGTCCTGGGGGGATCCTTCTACTATAAACCCTGTCATCTGTGGTGGATAATTTTCCATGTGACCCTGACCCTGGTGTATGTGCCTAAGAAAGACAACATTATCTTGGCAGGAAGGGGGCTTCTCATCCTGAATGGGCCAAAGTGGCAGCAGCACCGGAAACTGCTGACTCCCGGATTCCATTACAATATTCTGAAGCCTTATGTGACTCTTATGGCAGAATCAGTCAAGGAGATGCTGGTAAGAAACCCCACTGCTACTTTCAGGAGGTCAGCTCCAGTCTAAGAAGTTGCTCATCCACCTTCATGTTCTCAGTCTTGCTTTGAGCAGACTCAGAGGGCCTTTAAATTTTTATTTTTATTTGACCTGAAAACCACCTCTGATACACCACAAAGATTTTTTGGAAAAGTTTGAGTCAGAAGCCCCCACCAAAGTGTGAAGCTAGTTGAGCAGCCCTTTGGGTCGCAGGCAATGAGTTTGCAGCAGCATTGAATTCTAAAATTCCTTCATAACCTGTGACACTTGATATTGTCTTAATTAGTTCATCCACATTTTCAGGACAGACAGATGCTGACTACCATTAGCTTTCTTTGTGGAATATTAAAATGCATCACTTTGAAGGGTTGGTTGTTCAGTGTTGTATTAGCTAGAATTGTATGTCAAAACTGTGTTTACGTTTGCAGACAGTGTTTTTGACTGGAATGCCTGCTATCACCCTTTCCTTTTTAGTCCTGTGTATTAATGATCAGTTCATTAGCTACTGATAATCTCCTAACCTTGTTTCAGGGAACACATTCAGCCACCCAGTCCTGAAGCACACAGTCGAGTCTCTCTCAGAGGACAGCCGCACATAATCTTAGCAAAACCATTTCCCAAATGCAAGGATCATTTGCAGGGGAAAGTTAATGGGCAGCATGGAGAATGCTCAATTCTGTCTCACGCCTCTTCATTCTTCACCAAATTTCCTCCCCACAGGCTTTATGTGTGTTCCTGAACTAGGCTTATGAGCCAGTAGAGGAAACTGCCCAGCAGACAGTGGTGGCTGATGCACATTGCGACCAGGAGGGTAGAAGGCAGGGTGGTCAAAAATAAGTGGCGCCAGAGCAAATGACAGGCAGAGCCAACTAATCTTACTCCATGCCGAGTTCTAGAAATGCAACACTGAGGCTATGGACACAGGCATGCCTTTGACTGGTTATACGTAAAAAGGCACGTGGGTGGGGTCACCCTGAGGTTGATGGGACAGTGCTCCAGTCATCCTAATGAACTAGCCTCCACTGCTAGGAGGGGTCTAGGCAAATTGATGTATGGGGAAAGGGTTAAGCACCTGTACTTCTCACCCAATGATTCTCCTTTGGAAATCCTCTCTGCCATGCCATGCCTTAGTATTATGGGGTAAGGATCACTGTCATTACCTTGTAATGTGCAATTTCACCTTCAGTGATGTGAGTACATGAAAGGACCCAGAATAAGAAATAATCAAAGCACCTCAGAAAATAAATATAACTTATTCAGCAATTAACAAGCAAAATCCATAGTTGGGCAGCCACTGATGTACTTGAAAATCTAAAGTTTTCATATATTGACCACAGCAGATCATATATTGTTCCAGTATCTAATAATGAATCATTTAATCATTCTAGAGACTTTCCCAGAATGAGACTTCTCATTTCTGTTCCTTTCCTAAAATATTAGGATACATGGGGAAAGCTGGTACCAAAGAATGGCACAGTATCAGTGGAGATGTTCGAACATGTCAGTCTGATGACTCTTGATACTATTATGAAATGTGCCTTCAGCTACCAGAAAAATGCTGAAACAGACAGGTGAGTATAAGATGCCTATTTAAGGCAAGGTGGGAGCCACAGGCCGATACAGTCTTTCATTTTTGTGCCATGGGCTAGCAGTGACATGAGAAGCAAGACCAAGGCTGCAATCATATGGTTAATGAAGCCATTCAGGATGTTGGCCATCACTACATCATTCGTGAGCAAATTCTATAGTTTAACTGTGCAAAGAAATACTTTCTTTTGTTTCTGATGAATCTTCCAACTGTCGGCTTCAATGGATGGCCCTGGGTTCCTTCCTCTAGCCCCTGGGCCAATTTGTTTGTCCTTATTGTGGGATAACCAGCCTCACATAACCAGCATGCTTGGATCTAATTAATGCATGAAGGGGTTAAGACCATAATGTAAGCTGTCCTGCCAGGCTTAGCTCACCTTGGAAGAGAGTAGGTAATCAGAAACTAATCGGCAGCCAGCGCAGTCAGGTGTAACATGCTCAAACCATCTTGTCCTCATGAGTGACCTGGCTGCTGAATTCTGCACCAGCTGAAGTTTCCAAGCTGTCTTCAGAGGTAGAAATATGTATAACGTGTTGCAATATTATAACATAGAGGTTACCAAAGTATACACAACAGAAGTTGTGTATCCAGATAGGGATACAGCTAGGCCACTAGCCGAAGTTGATGGAAGGAATACTTGCCACTGATGCCACCTAGGCCTCAAGTGACAGCAAATGATCCAGAAATACCCCCAAATTATGTATCCGTTCCTTCAGAGGGCGTGTGACCCCATCAAGAGCACACAGCCTCCCATTCATCCAGTCCAAGGAACCACTCACTAACAGTGCTTCAGTCTTATCTGGATTGAGCTTCAATTTCTTGGTGCTCATACCAAGGCAAGCACTGCCACACCTGCAGCTGTAAAGGAGAAGCAGAACTGTGTTTAATCAGCATATTGCTGACAACATACTCCAAAACTCTGGATAACTCCACTCAGGAGTGTCATGCAGATGTTGTGGGGGATAACATTCAACCTTGATGAACCCCACATTAAAGGCTCTGTGGAGCTGAGAAGAACTCCCCAAGTATCACCCTCTGGAAACAACCACTGAAGAAGGAGTGGAACCACTATAAAATAATGCCACTCATTCCTACCTCCGATCTCAAATAGAAATGGATCTAGAAATGGGACTTTTAATAAACATGTCATCTAACCTTTTTTGTCTTCATTTTGTGCTTATATTTGTTTCCACTTTCCTACTGTCCACAGAGACAATTCCTACATTCAAACTGTATTTGATCTCAGCTTCCTGGTCTATCAGAGACTGAAAACACCTTGGCATCACAATGATCTCATTTACCGGTTGAGTTCCAAAGGGCGTCAGTTTTACAAAGCTTGCAAAATAGCCCACCATCACACAGGTATGTATCTTTTACTCCCTGGCAACAACTTCTTCTTCCTCCTCGTCTCCCTCCTCTTCTTCTTCTGAGCTAATATATAAATTTATTTCATAATAGAAAATTCAAAAGCAAAAACATACTGTTTCAGTACCATTAGGAAAATTAAAAATTGTAACAGTGTCGGTATGATGCACTAAGGGCATATAAAACGTAGGTGTGAAAAGAAGAAAAAATTAAAAAACAATTTAATATGGGTTAAATGATTAGTAACACATGGACTTATTAGGAAAGTTAGAGAAATGAGAAAACTAAAAAGGTTGAATATATTTGCTTGCCTCTTACACATAGCTTTATTCATTTCATACTCTATGTTTTCAATGCAGAGAAGGTAATAAGCGAGAGGAAGGATTCCCTCAAGAATGAGAAAGAGCTTGAAAAGATTCTGAAGAAGAGGCATTTGGACTTCCTGGATATTCTTCTTTGCGCAAAGGTGAACATTGTAGAAATAATGCACCTATGCCTGCCATGCTATATTGCTAAGGGCTTTTCTTTCCATCACTATAATGTTCAGATGACATAGCCCAAGCAAAACTCCCATGGTCTGCAATATATACATAAAATTGTAAAGCTGTCATCACACTGCGGTTTGTGTGGCTGCTGACAGGTGGCCATGTTAACTCCAGCATTATGGCTGAATGGATGGTGGGCACGTGAGTGAGCAAGCACCATGGGTGGCAGGTGGCCCAGGTGAGCTGTTTAATTGAGGGGGTGGTGCTTCAGAGAGCAGCTTGGCAAACTGCTTTCTGAAGCACCTCCCCCTTCTTTGATGTGAGCTGGGAGAGGGAGGAGGGTCTTGGAGAACTTTAAATATTGGATCTCACTAATCCTATAAAACACTATGTTCCCTGTACGGTTAGGATGAAAATGGAAATCCATTGTCAGATGAAGACATACGTGCAGAAGTGGACACATTCATGTTCGAAGGTCATGATACCACAGCTAGTGGAATCTCTTGGCTCTTTTATTGTATGGCCCAGAACCCTGAACATCAGCAGAGATGCAGAGAGGAGATCATGGAGCTTCTTGGGCAACAGGAAGAGATACAATGGTCAGACTAAATTCTTGTTCAACTTTAAATGTTTACTTCCTGGGTCATGTTATGAGGTTTCTGAAGGAGAGCAATACTGCAGAGTAGTTAAGGATCATAGTAGTCTGACCACAATGCCTCAGGTTGAGTAAGTTCCAGGGAAGATGGGCCAGTCCTATACTGTAGGAAAAGAAGCTCTGATTTCTATATTTAAATCACTGCTATGGCTGCTGCACGGATGTACTGTAGCTAGTGCGGTCATGCTTGTATTGCCAAAAATACTGCAAAAATCAAAATCTATTATCAAAAAGAGACAGCTCTTCAAAAAGTAGGACACAATTAGCCTCCCCCACCCATTACTTGCATGAAGAGGTAACACAGTTACAACAGATGGGCTGTGGACTGAGTCCACCAATACGCCTGGTCTCTAATGTCCTGATAACTTCTAAAGAGGGGAGCCTCCTCTATTCAGGTGGGATTCCTGCATGATTTGCTTTCCAGGTAGACTTCCTGCATGGTTTAATTTCCCATAACAAAAAAACAACAACCCAGTTTTGTATGCTGTATTTCATTCAATCAATCATTTAACTTATTTACTGCCTTTCTCACACTATAACAAAATAAGGTGTCTAACAGAATAAATTAAAATAAATACACCTAAAATCCCCGCAATCAATATAAATGTTTTTTTAAAAAAAGAAGTGCATAACCCTGCTAAAAACAGCCCTAAAAGCACAGATATTCACTAATATATGCATCTCCATGCATGCTTTAAGCTAGCATGTGCATTTTTGCACTTGTTATTTGGCTGGAGAAGTGCAAATTATGAAGGGTGGCTGTGTTCAGTTCACATGTTGTTCCAGATAGTGTAAGGTAAGTTCACCTTAAATAGGAACTGAATCAAATTTCTCCCCTCTCCCCAACACTTGTATTGAGCAAGGAAAGCGTAGGTACTGGATTCCACCCTGTCTCCTTTTTCCTTCTTCTTAATAAAACTTTATGCAACTTAACTCCAGTAATTTTGGGCGGTGTCTTTAAGGGACGACTTGGGAAAGATGACGTATAGCACCATGTGCATTAAGGAGAGCCTTCGGCTTTATCCTCCAGTACCTCTTATAGCACGAGAACTGAATTCTCCTGTGACTTTTGCTGATGGACGAACCTTACCAAAAGGTAGGCTTCCCCTCTCTCCCTTCTGCAGACTTCCTTTGAACTCACCCCTTCCTCTTCCATCTTCATTCTTACACTGTTCTCATTATTCAGTTCCACTGTCTCTTAAACTTCCATCAAGGGTTTCTAACCTTTTCTGGACCACATTCACCCTTGGCCTACCTTGTGGGGCTACTGACAACTGTGATGCGGCCACCCCACACTCTTGCATGCACACACTCACATTCGTGCACACAGCGAACATGTGGAGGACACACACAGGTGTGCATGCCGACACAGAGGTACACAGCCCCTGTGTTCAGAGGGACAATTTCCGGAGCTGCTAGGCCTTAGATGGACCATCTCTTGAGGCCCCACCTACACCTAAATGAATTCCTTGGGCAAACAAACAAATATTACATGACCAGGAAAGCACAGTCGTATGCTTTCCAGCTGCCTTCCTGTACTCTGTGCAGAATCATCCTGGTTATCCGTGCAACAACTCTGAAAATCTGCCTGTCTTTGCAGCAAGTTATTGAGAATGAATGGTTTGGTAAATGCCACTGGATAGCAATTAATTCTCATTACATAATATCACTGCTGATGAAATGATAATAGATGATGTGTCTCTTTTCCCCCCACAGGCTTTCTAATTGCATTGGATGTTTATGGTCTTCACAGAAATCCTGAGATTTGGGACAATCCTGAGGTAATAATAAAAGAAGAAAAGCCTAAGCAAGACCTTTCTGGTGAGACTGAGAGAAGTTGACATGTTCTGAGAAAAAGGTGGTGGAATAAGTGCCATAGACACATACAATTTCTTTAAGAAAAGAGGCCAATTGTTTGTCACACTAACACTGTGTGACTAGATGTGTGGATTTATCCCAGTGTTTTGTTTTACCAGTTTCTTGCTTGTTTTAACTTACTAAACCCATCCGGACGTATTCCAGTTTGGAGGTGAGAAAGGCTGATTTAGTCCATTGCCCCATATCAATGGCCTAATGCCAAACTATCTAGCTTAGAGTGTCCCTCTACAGAATTGGATAAGAACAGTATGAGGAAGATACTGTACTAATTAAGTAGAAGGACAGGCCACATATTATGTAGTTTTGATTCTTCAAATGTTGCTTAAGCACTTACGAAATGGCAAAAATCTATTGCAAAAAGAAAACCATTGCAAAATGTATTGGCCAAGCTGCTGTAGAATCCTAATCCAGAAAACATTCCTAATCCACGTCAGGAGCTATGGAAGTATTCTGCCAAAAATTCACCCACCCACCAGACCCTAAAGTGCTGCTTACAAAATCTGTGTAGGCTTCCTTCTCCATTCAAAGAGCAACTTCAGGAGCAACCTCAGCACCACAGCAGGGGGGAAAGGTTAGCATTTCCCTCCCAACCCCTGCAGGTCTGTTGCTGGTCAGACACCCCAATGACTGTGTACAGTTTTAAAAACATGCACACTGATGCAATTAACATCATGTCTCATTTGGCCCAGGCGTTTATAGATGTGAAGGAATTTTCCTTCAGATTACATTGGGGAAAACATATTGCTAAGAGTGCAGTCCTATAATCCTATACAGAACTAGGCCCCATGGAGCTCAATGAGCATTATGACCTGGTAAGTGGGTATAGAACAGTATTCTTTTTTCTGAATGTCCCTTTTTCCTTTAGCTCTTTTGCCACTATATCTGTTGCCATTCTAATACAAAGTTCCATGACTTTTTTCTGCTATAGGAATTTAATCCTCTAAGATTCTCCACAGAGAATTCAAAGCATCGCCACCCATATGCTTTCCTGCCTTTTGCTGCAGGGCCAAGGTAAATATTTTCCCACCTATACTTTGCACTGTTCCCTCCATAACAGGACACTTTGACATTAATATTTCATGAAAGACACAACTGTGTTCAAGGCTTATAAAATTGTGGATGAGTCCACAGCAAAGCAGAATTAACTGCCAGCATAAAGCAATATATGCTCAAATGCCTAAAGGGGTTGGGAATATGAAGGAGAACAAAGATGGTGCCAGATATTCATTTCTGGGAAGGGAAATCTAAAAGTGAAGGAGCAACAACTGAAAAGGCCCTGATTTGACCACCTCTTCTGTTCACAATGTAATGTTGCCCTTTATTCTACTCAGGAACTGCATTGGACAGCAGTTTGCCATGAATGAGATGAAGGTTGCTCTTGCATTGACACTCCTGCACTTTGAGCTTTTTCCTGATCCTGCCAACCTCCCAATTCCCATGCCGCAAATTGTCACCCGATCCATGAATGGGATATATCTGAAGCTGAAGGCTCTCCGCTGATGCTTGCTGTTACCACAGTAGTAATGCTTGCTTCAGCACTCTCAATTCCTGCCAATAAATATTGGAAGGCACTATGAATATTAATATTATGCAGTACACTTCTACAGAAGAAATTTCTACAGAAATGTTCAGTAATCGCTTTTACATTCTCAACCCAACATGCTTTCTTTTATCCTACCAGATCATATTCAGAGTAGAATCATGGAAATAAATTTATTGGATTAACTTAAGTCCACGGGTTTCAAAGTTTTACTTTGAGCATCACTTATTTGGGCTCCTTCCTTTGTCCATTACACTATAATGTTCTTCTTAAAAAAATAAATATTTTATTGAATATCCTCTTTCATAACAAATTACGAATAGCAATTATCCAATTTTACATTCTCCCCTCCCCTGTGACTTCCCTCATCTTCCCTTTCTGGTTTGTTACAAAAAAAATGTTACCTTCTGCATGTTAATGTACTTTAAATGTTATTACAATGTCTTCCTCCATGTTTTAATTAAATAAATTTGTGGATGTTTTTTCAAAACCTACCAATGAGTCCATTTCTTTATGTTGTTTTTGTAAATAGGTTATAAAAGATTCCCATTCATTTTAAAAGTCTCTATGGTCCTTTTCGTGCAATTTATCTGTTAACTTTGCTAATTCTGCATAGTTCATCAGTTTTTCTTGCCATTGTTCTTTTGTTGGTACTTCTTCAGTCTTCCAACCTTGGGCTAATAAGATTCTTGCCGCTGTGGTAGCATACAAGAATATTTTCAATTTTTCTTTCAGTAGCTCTTGACCTGAAATGCCTAGCAAAAAGGCTTCTGGGTTTGTTTGTTTTTTATAAATGTCATTTTAAACATGTTTTTCAATTCATTATATATCATTTCCAAAAAGTTTTTAGAAGCTCTGGAGCCAAGTGAGTATTCCCAGGTAGGATCCTCCCTCTATTGTGTGGGCAGGTAATCCCTCCCCTACCTGGCCTGGTCTCCTTGGCAATGCTTCCCCCAGGTGGGATTGGACAACTGACTGAGGTAGGCGGAGACCTCCAGGTATCCCACCTGAGGGAAGGCAAAGCCAAGCCTATGCTGATGGAGCCGCTCCAGATCTAGGGGCTGTGTGCGTCCATGCAAAGGGCGCCCCCGTTTTAAGCAGGGAGCAGTCATTTTAGATATATCCCATGTATTTTTACTTTCTTGAGCTAACCTAACCTCAGCTGGGAGGTTGGCTTAGTCCAATAGCAGGGCCTTGAATAGCTCCAAGCTGCTAACTTCCTCCAACCAAACCTAGAGCAGTGCTCTTTTCCACCTTGGGTAGCCAGGCGTTGTTGGACTAAAACTCCCATCATTCTTGACCATTGACTAAGATGGCGGAAGATTATGGGAGTTGTGATCCAACATCATCTGAGGATCCAAGGTGGAAGCAGGCTGAAACTTGGCACTCTGTCCTCATGAAAATCCATAATATTTGTGCTAATTTTTCCTGGCGTACAAATGTATGTGATTTTGTCTAATATGCACACTTTTGCAAAGCAATGTCATTAATATAATGTGTTGTTCGATTTCATTTTCACGAATACATGCATTTTAATGCACAATTTAGCTCAGTATATGTTGGAGAACTACACCGCAAATTTCAGAGAAGGGCAAATTTCAAATAGTGTGCTTTGTTTCTTGTATCGTTTCAGAGACTGTGTATTATTTCAATTTTATTTTATTTTTTTAAAAAAGGAAATTGGGGAATTTGCAGGCTATTGATTACAGGTGTAGGTGGACTTTGGCTCAAGTGTTGGGTGTATATCTATTTCACCCTCCTGCTGGAGGGCTGAAATTTTGAACAGGGTAATGTCATGCCCTGTAGCCTCCCCAAGCTGATATTCTGTAGTCCCACATTCAGCCTCTACTCCCCAGCTCCCATATTTGGCATTCAACTCTTTGCATTTGTGATGGATCTGTTTCTCTTATCCAATGTTACCTAAAACTGGGGAAAGATTTGCAGATTTGCACCCACAACGGAGCATAAGCAAACAAAAACTTTATATAATTACTTTACAACATGGTAAGGGATTTCCTGACTTTCCTGGTGAGATGTTGGGTCTCTCGTAAAACTGTGCAGAACAGAAAGAAACAGAAAGAAAGCAGGTTTAAAATCTGATTAATGATTCAGATGAAACCTGAGGAGAAAGAGCTCGTGAAGTCAAATAAATGAGAATTCAGAGCCCTATTCTTGCTCATCCAAATCTGCCCCTTTTCACTAACCCATGGGAGAAAGTATGAGAGCCATTTAATGACACCTCCCCAGTGTGCCAGGATTCCTGGATGAGAATAATATCAAAGCCAGTTCAGAATGTAATGAAACTCAGTTCTCTGGTGGATGAAGCCTAGCCAGCCACGGTCCAGGTGCGTTGGACAATCTTTTGCTGTTCTTTTCATTGTCATGCAGCTACTTTCGCAGGCAGGTAATTGAGGCTGCCACTCCCTCGTTGCTGGCAAGTATGTTATTGCACCTCCAATTCTTGCCATGGCTCAGCAAAATCAGATTGGTAGATAAAGCCCATTACAGGCTACAAGGTTCAACAGGTACATAAGAGACTTGGACACTTCTTTTGGGAAAGTGTGGGGAGTGCAACTATTTCTCCCATAAATGGCCGGAGTCCCCAAGGCTGGGCAAAGAACTGGGCACAGCTTGAAGTAAGCTGGGCCTGCAAAGGTTGTTTGTCTTAACTTGCATTTGCAAAGATGTGGGAGTGTCCATTGGATCTGGCTGCTGAAAAGCAAAGAAAAGCAAATGAGGGAGCTTTGAGTGCCCATAGGAATCACCCAGAATGAGGAAACATAGTGTACTTTAGCAAAGCATTTAAGTGTGTTCTCACAAATACTGTTTACCATGTCATGCCAACCTCATCTTCTCTAATCTTCTCATCTTCTCTCATTCATTAAACTATTCAGTTCCTTAATCTCTTGCAATATACAACTTCCTAATTCAGTGGATTGGCCTGTATTTTCTTTCACTTATTTTATTTTATTTTAGTTACTGTGATATTCTTGCATCCAGCATATACATATATGCCCAGCTTTCAAAGTTCATACTTCCTTTGGGTCTACAGGAAGCTGCTGTAGGTCAGAATAAGATGCCTATTTCAGACAAGGTGGCAGCCCCATGCAGATACAGTCTTTCTTTTTTGTGCCATGCACCAGCAGTGGCATGAGAAGCAAACCCACGGTTGCAGTCAGCTCTGCAACCTGCATATGGTTAAGAAAGCCATTCAGGATGATGGCCATCATTGTACCTTTGGGGAGTAAATTCTATAATTTAACCATATGAATAAATACTTTCTTGCACTCCCTTGGCATGGCTCTGTGATCAACACATCATCAAAAAAGGGAGTGATAACAGGAATCACTTTGAGGAGAGTGTCCATTAGATTTTGGAATATGCTTGGCATCACACTGATGCCAAATTGCAGTTGCTTGACCCGAAACACGCTCCTGTGCATTACAATCACTTGTGCTTCGGAGGTGGCCTCATCAACTGGCAACTGCTGATAAGCCTGGGCCAGGTCCAGCTTGCCAAAAATCTTAGACCCTGCCAGGGTGGCAGACCACTGGCACCGGGTATGCATGGGCCATAAGGGCCTTGTTTAGGGTGCATTTGTAGTCTGCACAGATGCGGACTGAGCCGTTGGACTTGATGGGCGTGATGCTTGGGGTTTCCCAGGGGGCGTTAGGCACTGGCTTGAGCACTCCTTGCTCCACGAGCCAGTCCAATTCCTCATTTAAGCAGGGTTTCAGGGTGAACAGGACACAGTGGACCTTGAGCAGGGTCTAGCTGTAAGCCAATGGGGGGCTTATAGGAATATTATTTCAGCTTATAGGAATAGTAATCCCCCCCCCAAACCTCTGGCTGTATATACATAATTTACACAATGGGTCTCTTGTAATTGGCTGGTTTTGCTTCCTTCCTGGAGCCTGATTGGTCTGCACCTGCAGGCCAATCGGTTGTTGTATTCTAGGATCCTACTGCCCTAATAGGCTGATTCACTTCCTCCTGGTGCCTGATTGGTCTGCTCCTGCAGGCCAATCAGATTGTTGAATTCTAGAATCCTACCTGCCTATTGTTCTATGATCCAAGTTCAGTATATAACAGTACTCCCCAAGCATCACACTCTGGAAACAACCAACCAAGTAGGAATGGGAAAACTACAAAACAACAACACCTACCCACCACTAACCAATAGGGTTGGGCATACAATGGAGAACAAAGACGGTGCCGGAGATTCATTTCTGAGAAGGGAAATAAAAAAGTGAAGGAGCAACATCAGAAAAGGCCCTGATTTGACCCTCTCCAGAACGCTCTTCTTTTTGTAATGTAATGTTGCCCTTTATTCTACTCAGAAACTGCATTGCACAACAGTTTGCCATGAATGAGATGAAGGTTGCTCTTGCCCTGACATTCCTGCACTTTGACCTTTTGCCTGATCCTGCCAACCTCCCGATTCCCATGCTGCAAGTTGTCACCTAATCCAGCTGAAGACTCTCCACTGATGCTTGCTATTACCACAGTAGCAATGCTTGCTCCAGGGCTCTCAATTCATGCCTATAAATAGGTAAATACTGTCCCTGATAAAATATGGTAAGCATCCTACATGCACATAATTACTGTTACAGTAGTTTCCAAAAACATTGATCTGGATCCAGCCATGACGTGGAGAAAAGGTGAGGATTTAGCACCCACAGGGAGGAACATATTAGAATGTGTGAGCGAAGGCTCCAGCTGTTCACATACAACTACAGCACCAGCTGCCACAAAGCATTTTGAGCCAGCAGTGCCAGCCGAATCAGAAAGTCTTCAGAACTTATTCTAGACAGTGAGCAAAACAAAGCAGCAGTCAGCTGGCGATGGAGAATCTAATCAATCCCTTGTGGTCCTGGCTCCCCAGGAGTTTCTCTCAGTTTTTCTATTGGACTGTGATGTTGATCTTCACCTGCGTGGCTCTGAAAGCCATCCAGCTATTTCAGATAAGGCAGAACCTGATCAAGGGTTTTAGGAGTTTCCCAGGACCTCCCAGCCACTGGCTGTATGGCCATGTCCACATGGTAAGGGATTCTCTGACTTTCCTGGTGGGATGTTGGTTCTCTCTTTGTAAAATTGCATTTCTCGATAAGGAAATTGACTGGATTCTGTATTACCAGCCACCATTCAGTTGTGTCTAAAGATCAGGGCACTGAATAACTTTCTGGAGCATTGGTTGCAATTCATATTGTGTGATCAGAGGAATCCAACTACAGTGCTTTCTTTGCTTAATATCACATTCTGAAAGGATATTTTCTATGAAATGTGCTGTTTCATTATTGTTGTCATGCAGTTTGTTTGCGCCTGCAAGGCAGCTGGCTTGGTTACCATCGTGCTGGTTTGAGAGACCAGTCTCCAGTTTATTGACTGCCCATGACTGGGCACTTTGAACTTTAGTTTTGGTGGGCTATCCCACCCTGCAATGTGGCTGGGATGTGACTCATCTCACCTTGTGACTGGAGAGGAGGCCACAATCACTGCCCACTATGAACAGGGTACACAACCATTGTGGAAATCGTAGCGCCTTCCACCCCTTTGTGAAGCCAAAAGCTATGGTGTAAAGGAACCAACTTGGCAATACAATGAGCTGGGGGGAACACAACTTTATTGATTACACATGTAGCTGGACCTTGGCTCAGCTATTGCGTGTACAGTGGAGTCAGTCAGTGTATGAGACCTCCTTTCTCACAGGAACAGGTCACAGTGCTGTGGACTCACAGCTTAGAGCTGAGAGCAGCGGATTCACTGTCTCAATAATACAGTCGTTGCACAGCAGAGTTTTGCAGAGTCTTGCAGAGTATAAACCACTCGGAGAGCAGCTCTGTAGAATATCTTCCTTTTATTCTGTAACTACAACTATGATACAAAATATATACAGAGCTGAATATTCTAAGCATAAATCAATGCTACACTGAGAGTCTGCAGCTGCACTTAGCAGCAATCTTATCTCTAGAATCTCTAACTCTCACTTTCTCCGATACACTGACTGACTGACTCTCTCTCTCACACACACTGACATGTTGCTGGGCAGAATAAGTAGATAGGCAGGGCACGCCTCCTCCTCTCTGTAGAGTCAGCAGAGACCATCAGGAGATGATCAGGAGATTCTTGGGTATGGGAGGGGTGAAATCTCCTCATCCTCCCCCATTTCATCCGACCATTCAAGAATCTTTAACATAACTGCAATTTACACACACTACACATTGTGACAATACAAATGAATAAGCAGCTTCTGGAAAAATATTCACACACATTTCTTCCTCTCAAATGCAAATTGACATTTCTAATTAGGCAGATTTGAACAAACCACTTTTCAGAACTCAAATACACGCTTGCTCCTTCAAATATCAGGTAAGGAAATAAATGCAGCGTTTTGTGCTATTACTCTCAGCACACTTCATGCCTGGTTTAAAAACCCCACCAGAGTTGCTCGTGACCGCAATCTTTGCAAACTCTTCAGTAAACCTTTTCGGTGGTACACCCTTGGTTGTTCTCTCGGATCTGCGCAAAACTCTCTGATCCTCTTGTTCTGGTGCTTCCTCCTCTTTGGGAGAATGGGGAGCTAAAGTATATGAAGCTGCTAAGTCTGAGTCAGCGTCAGACTCACCTGAGGCTTTTGGGCTCTGATAATCTGTGCCATCATCTGGAACTACATTGGCATCAGGATTATCACCACCAACAACACTTGCCTCCCTCTTAACTTTCTTTGCCCCTTTTGCACCATCATCACAAATGGGATGGAACTGAAAAACGCCAACTCTGTCCCATTGTGGATTGTCATCAATACTCCTGGTCAGCCTTATGGTTTTCGTGTCTGTGATCAGAACACGATAAGACCCTTTCTCATATCCTAGGAAAACACCATGTTCTCCACGCTTGCTCAGTTTGTCACCCTGCGAGGTGTGCACCCAAACCTCCGAACCAAAAATTTTAAAATGCTTTACACATGGCTTTCTTCCGTGAAGCATCTCATATGGGGTGCAATTTACACTAGACTGGTACCTCCTGTTATACACATGACAGAAAAACGAAAGAGCTTCAGCCCAATAGGGATTGGGCAGCCCCGAATCATGTAACAGTGTTCTGATTCCTTGCTGCAGGGTCTGGTTCACTCTCTCACATAAACCATTCTGCCAGGGTGATCTGGGCGTGGCCGTCCTGTGCTCAATGCCCTGTTCAGAAAGAAAACTCTCAAACTTTTCTGAGCAAAACTCTCCACCCCTGTCTGTGAAAAGACAACGTACATTCTCATTATGTACATTTCTGAGCCATTTACAAAACTGGCGAAACTTGGTAAAGGCTTCAGACTTTTTCTGCAGCATATAGATCCAAACATATTTCAAATAGGAGTCTATCAGAACCATGAAAAACCTTGAATTGCCTCTAGAGAGTGCTAGGGGCCCCACTAAGTCTGCATGAATGACTTCATATGGTTTCTTGGCCTCTCTCCCAGACTCTGTACCTTTGGGAGCTTGCCTTGCCTTACTCTCAGCACAAGAAACACATTTCATGTGGTAGGGACATTCTTTCAACTTCATACCCTGAACCATATCAGGCATTTTTGCCACAGCCTGGAAATTCAAATGACCATAAATACGGTGGTAATAATGAATACATTGGTCATGCAACTTCTCATTCTTATCAACAGATAAATTGCAACACTCTTTCTCAGTTGCTTCTGCAGTGCCTGTACCTGAAACAAAAGGCAATTGGTACAAACCATTTACACATTTTGCATACAGAATGAGCTTGCCATCTCTAAGAATTTCACAGCGAGATTTAGCAAACACCACCTTAAACCCTTGACGATCAAGCTGGGAAACACTCAACAAATTGTCCTGAATATCAGGCGCATACAGGACATTCTTAATAGTTGCATTCAGGCTCTTTAAGAACACAGTTCCCTGAGCCACACTCGTGAGAACTCTCCCATCTGCTTGATGAATTTCTTTCTCTTGCTTCTCAAGCTGAACAAAGAGATTCTTGTCTTTGGCCACGTGGTTTGAACAGCCAGAGTCGACCACGAAGAAACTCCGCCCACGTTGACTGGAACAGCGAGAGATCAAGGCCTTTGAAGTAGCAGGTGCTTGGGGATTTCTTCCTCCTCCCCCTCTGCCTCTGAAGTTTCCCTTCTTCTTTGAAGATTTCTTGCACTGGAAACTCAAATAATAATAATAATAATAATAATAAATTTTATTTATATCCCGCCCTCCCCAGCTGAGCCGGGCTCAGGGCGGCTAACAACAATCAAATAACAATCAAATAATAACACATTCTAAAAATATTTCATTATAAAAATTAGTTAAAATCAAATTGATGGCAACCGATTAAACAAAATTCTGTGCCGGTTGCCAGAGGAGGGAGTCAGGCTGCGCCCTGACCAAAAGCTTGGCGGAACAACTCTGTCTTGCAGGCCCTGCGGAAAGATGTCAGATCCCGCAGGGCCCTAGTCTCTTGTGACAGAGCATTCCACCAGGTTGGAGCTGCAGCCGAGAAGGCCCTGGCTCTAGTTGAGGCCAGCCTAACCTCTCTGAGGCCTGGGACCTTGAGGGTGTTATTATTTGTAGACCGTAGGTTTCTCTGTGGGGCATACCAGGAGAGGCGGTCCCGTAGGTACGAGGGCCCTAGGCCGTATAGGGCTTTAAAGGTTAAAACCAGCACCTTAAACCTGATCCTGTACTCCACCGGGAGCCAGTGCAGCTGGTATAGCACCGGATGAATGTGATCCCGCGGCGAAGACCCTGTAAGGAGTCTCGCTGCGGCATTCTGCACCCGCTGGAGTTTCTGGGTCAGTCTCAAGGGCAGCCCCACGTAGAGCGAGTTACAATAATCCAGTCTGGAGGTGACCGTCGCATGGATCACAGTGGCTAGGTCAGGGCGAGAGAGATAAGGGGCCAACTGCTTAGCTTGGCGGAGATGGAAAAATGCCGCCTTTGTTATAGCTGTAATCTGTGCCTCCATAGAAAGGGAGGTATCGAAGATTACACCCAAACTCCTAACGGACGGTGCTGGCACCAATTGCACCCCCGCAAGAGATGGGAGTTGCCCCCTCGATCCCATATCGTCCCGCCCCAGCCAGAGGACCTCTGTCTTCGAAGGATTTAACTTCAACCGGCTCCCACGTAACCATCCAGCCACAGCTTCCAGACATCTGGTCAGTGTGTCTGGGGCCGAGTTAGGATGGCCATCCATCAACAGATAGAGTTGGGTGTCATCAGCATACTGATGGCAGCCCAGCCCAAAACTCCGGACAAGCTGGGCGAGGGGGCGCATAAAGATGTTAAAAAGCATCGGGGAGAGAATCGCACCCTGCGGCACTCCACACACCAAGGAGTGACGCGATGACAATTCCCCCCCAAGCGCCACCCTCTGTCCCCGATCAGAGAGAAACGAGCGCAGCCATTGAAGGACTGTGCCCTGGATCCCCACATCGGCAAGGCGGTGGTCCAGGAGTTCGTGATCGACCATGTCAAAGGCTGCTGACAGATCTAGAAGAATCAGCAGCCCCGACCCGCCTTGATCCAGCTGCCTGCGGAGATCATCTGTTAGGGCGACCAGAGCCGTCTCGGTCCCATGACCAGCACGGAAGCCGGACTGGAATGGATCCAAAGCAGATGTTTCATCCAGAAACCTACCAAGCTGTTCAGCAACCGCTCTCTCAATCACCTTACCCAGGAATGGAAGATTCGAGACCGGGCGGTAATTGGATAGATCTAAGGGATCTAACGATGTTTTCTTTAAGAGCGGACGCACCACCGCCTCCTTCAGTTCCCCTGGGAATATCCCGGTGCCAAGGGACAGATTGATGATATCCCCCAGGGGGCCCCGCACCTCGTCTGGACATGCTCTAATCAGCCATGACGGGCACGGGTCAAGAGGACAGGTGGTGGGCTTTCCAGCTTGGAGGAATCTGTCCACATCGGCTGGAGATATCCGGTCAAAGTGGTCCAATACTGGACCCGAGGACAGTCGAGGGGCCTCCAGTTCCTTTATTGTATCCAAATTGGCAGGGAGGTCATGGCGGAGCGACAAGACCTTCTCCGCAAAAAAGCTCGCAAATGCCTCACAGCTATGTGTCAGATTGTTATTTAAATTTGGCTGTCCTTCAAGGGACGTTAAAGACCGGATTATACTAAATAATTGCGCCGGGCGAGAGCTAGCGGATGCAATGGAGGCCGAGAAGTAAGACTTCTTAGCGGCCTTCACTGCCATCTCATAGGTTTTCATAAAAACCCTATAAGATGTTCTTGAGGCTCCGTCACGGGCACCCCGCCATACTCGCTCTAGCCGTCTGAGGTCCCGCTTCATTTTCCGAAGCTCCTCGGTAAACCAGGGAGCCCGGTTTCTGCGGGGTCGCAGAGGGCGCTTAGGTGCGATCTCATCGATGGCTGCCAGGAGCTGGGTATTCCAGCCCTCAACAAGCTCAGTCAATGAGTCGCCAGGGGGAGCAAGGTCCCGCAAGGCTTGACGGAATCTATCAGGGTCCATCAGCCTCTGCGGGCGAGCCCAAATTGGCTCGCCACCTAAGCAGGGTGGGGGTGGAAAGTCAATCCTGGCTTTCAGAGCGTAGTGATCAGACCATGGCACCTTCATCGAGGGAGACATGATCACATCTATACCGGCGCCAAAGATCAAATCCAGCGTGTGGCCTGCTTGATGTGTGGGGCCCGAAACAAACTGGGAGAGCCCTAGTGTCGCCATGGAAGACACCAGGTCCAGAGCCTGTGAGGAGGGAGTGGCATCAGCATGGATGTTGAAGTCCCCCAGTACCAATAGGTTGGGGAACTCCAAGGCCCAGCCGGCCACCGCCTCCAGCAGGCCTGACAGGGTGGCTGCTGGTGCGCTAGGTGGCCGGTACACCAGCCAGACAGCCAAGCTCTCCTCGGAGCCCCACACTAGGCCAACACATTCAATGCCGGGGATCGATGGCGATGGTAGAGCCCTGAAAGAACACTTTTCCCGGATTAATATTGCCACCCCTCCCCCCCGGCCCACAGTCCGCGACTGGTGGAGGACGGAGAAACCTGGGGGCGCCATCTCTCGTAAGGTAACAGTTTCCCCTTCGCGCACCCAGGTCTCCGTCACACAAGCCAGGTCAACCCCTTGCGAGGTGAAGAAGTCTCGCAGGGTGGCGGTTTTTTTGCCTATAGACCTGGCATTGCACAACACCAGTGACGGAGGTGAGTAATCCTTGCTCACCCTACCTTCGTCCCTCGGGATGGGGCGCAGATTGGAAGGGGTACGAGCATATCCATATCTCGATCCCCTTCGCCTATGATATCTGCCCCCACCGCCATACCTCCCTCGCCCCACTACGGTAGCAATCCCAAGCCTCAAACCAACCTCCATTTACAGAATAGAAACAAATCAAATCAAAAACAATTGTGCCAACACAACAAATCCCCACCCCACACAATAACCAACCCCAAACCAAACTAAACAGAACAAAATAAAAATACATCAATAAAAACCACCGTTCACGGTGGGACAACAAAATAAAAAATAAAAACCCCTATAAAACATTTTAAAATATATAAAAACATATTAAGCATTTGCCGCGGCAACATCAGTGTCCTTAAAACAGTAGCGGTGGCGAGTGTGGGCCCCGCCCCCTAGGCCTGGAAGAGTGTGCCTACAGGAGGGAGCGGCCTTCCTCAACCCCCACGGTGGAGCCGCAGCAATGGTGTCCCAGTGCCTCATGAGGCCTCTTAAGCTGTGGCAGTGGTGAGTCAGTCTGGCCCCGCCCCCTGGGCCTGGTGGAATCAGCCTGGGGAGGGAGCGGCCTTCCCAACTCACAATGCAGCAGCAGCAGTGGTGTTCCGGTGCCTCGTGCGGCCTCTTAAGCTGTGGCAGTGGTGAGTCAGTCTGGCCCCGCCCCCTGGGCCTGGTGGGATCAGCCTGGGGAGGGAGCGGCCTTCCCAACTCACAATGCAGCAGCAGCAGTGGTGTTCCAGTGCCTCGTGCGGCCTCTTAAGCTGTGGCAGTGGTGAGTCAGTCTGGCCCCGCCCCCTGGGCCTGGTGGGATCAGCCTGGGGAGGGAGCGGCCTTCCCAACTCACAATGCAGCAGCAGCCGTGGTGTTCCGGTGCCTCGTGCGGCCTCTTAAGCTGTGGCAGTGGTGAGTCAGTCTGGCCCCGCCCCCTGGGCCTGGTGGAATCAGCCTGGGGAGGGAGCGGCCTTCCCAACTCACGGTGCAGCAGCAGCAGTGGTGTTCCGGTGCCTCGTGCGGCCTCTTAAGCTGTGGCCTTGTGCTCCACACGAAAAGCACCGCTTCAATTTCAAAGCTTTAACAGCAGCAGTTTCACTTTCACTTTCCCCTGCTGAAGACTCAGGCACATTTTCAAGCACATTTTTAACAGCACCATTGTCCCGGCTTTCTCTAACAGCCTGTCTGCGATCCCACTCATTCAGGAGCACGCTAGACACATAATCTTCTGTTAGCCGGTCAGAAGGCATTGTGGAAATCTGGGCAGCTATTCCATCATAAGACTCATCTAGGCTATTGATCATAAGCATTGCAAATACAGCCTCTGAAATAGCCAGGTCTCGCTGAACAAGGTCCTGTCTGAGACGCTTTAATTGAGATAGATGGCTAGGCAAATCACCACCTTTCTCCAACTGCAGCCTGCACAGCTTCTTAAAGAAAATTACACTGGAACCAGCATTCTGCCTCAGATGCATATCTTTCAACTTATGCCAAACAGCTTGTGCAGTCTCTTGACCCTCTAAGTTCACCAGCAAGTGGTCTGAAACACTCAAAACAATTGTCCCTCGGGCTTTCATATCTGCAGCATGCCACTCAGCCCAATCATCATCATCCTTATCTGGAGGGTCATCTTCTATCGTGTGAAATAGCTTCTCCCTCTGTAAAAGTGCTTTCATCTTTACTTGCCAAACTGCATAGGTTTCAGGCGTGAGGAGAGGAAAGGACAGAGCCATCTGGCCAGAATGTGCACAGGCCATGTCTGCTATTACTTAGAGCAAGACACTTCCCTCGTGCAACACAGATAAAGCCTTGACTCCTTCAGCCACTCTCTCTCCCACTCAGAGCGCAATTAACAGGCAAACAGGGATGCTATCTTCTTCCTTTGGCAGTCAGCAACATACCTCCATAAATCAAGCAGCAGCGGCAGCTTGAACACTCTGCTCCAAAACAGCTCTGCTTCTGGGCACCGCAACTCAGTCCAGCATGCAGCGTCCGTTCCACCGTCCGGCAATCAGCAACAGAAACCTCTGGCGACTGGGACAACTGGGACGACTGGGATGACTGGAACAACGTCAGGTCAGACGACTGGAACGACGACTGGGCCCATAACCGATGTCAGCATCGCCCTAGAGCCAGTGTACCAACTGGACTCATGCACCTCAACCCTGACTGGGCTAGGCGAGCTGGGTAGCACCGCCAGAGACCTCCTTTCTCACAGGAACAGGTCACAGTGCTGTGGACTCACAGCTTAGAGCTGAGAGCAGCGGATTCACTGTCTCAATAATACAGTCGTTGCACAGCAGAGTTTTGCAGAGTCTTGCAGAGTATAAACCACTCGGAGAGCAGCTCTGTAGAATATCTTCCTTTTATTCTGTAACTACAACTATGATACAAAATATATACAGAGCTGAATATTCTAAGCATAAATCAATGCTACACTGAGAGTCTGCAGCTGCACTTAGCAGCAATCTTATCTCTAGAATCTCTAACTCTCACTTTCTCCAATACACTGACTGACTGACTGACTGACTGACTGACTCTCTCTCTCACACACACTGACATGTTGCTGGGCAGAATAAGTAGATAGGCAGGACACGCCTCCTCCTCTCTGTAGAGTCAGCAGAGACCATCAGGAGATGATCAGGAGATTCTTGGGTATGGGAGGGGTGAAATCTCCTCAAGTGGTACCTTGGTTTAAGAACAGCTTAGTTTATGAACAACTTGGATTAAGAACACTGCAAACTCAGAAGTAGGTGTTTTGATTTGTGAACTTTTCCTTGGAAGCACAACATGTTCCGTTTCCTGTTGAGTATGTTCCATTTGTAAATTGAGTCCCCCACTGCTAATCAGAGGCTTCCTGTTGAGTCTGTCGGCTGTTGAGCACCCACACAACACAGAGGTGATATCTGAAGCTTTTGTTTTTGCTTTTTTGTGTTTTTGTTTGTGTTGCTTTTTCATTTTTTTGACTGTGACTTGTTCTTCATTTTATGAGACTGACTTGTGACTGTGGCTTGTGACTTGTTTTTGTAACTGTGTGGAACCCAGTTCAGCTACTGGTTGATTGTGTGACTGCAGAAATGGATAAAAGCCCCCCATCCAAACAATGACTATCATCAGTGCACATAAGAAAAAATAATAATTTTAATTTTTATCATCTACAATACAGTCTTATTTATTTTATAGTACAGTACATTGATTATTGCCTTCATTTTTTGGATCAATGGTCTTGTTGGATAGTAAAATTCATGTTAAATTGCTGTTTTAGGGGTTGTTTTTCATTGTCTGGAATGGATTAATCCATTTTCCATTACTCTATGGGAAAGCATGCCTTGGTTTAAGAACGCTTTGGTTTAAGAATGGACCTCCGGAATGGATTAAGTTCATAAACCGAGGTACCACTGTATATCTATTTCAGTCTCCTTCTGGAGGGCTGACAATTTGAACAGGGTAATCTGTAGTCCCACATTCAACTGATGGGAAGTTTTCCTTCTGCACATGAGTCTGGCAAACCACTCTAAGCTGAAACATTCCTTCCTAGAATGTTTAGTTCACATTGAGTTCATGAAACATTGTATCCTGACCTGTTCTTAATGCATGGTCGACCACATCTACGGTATGCGATGGTTATGCTCTTTTAAGTCTTGCTATATCAATCACTAGTTATAGTTTAAGTCTTGCTATATCAATCACTAGTAACTGTTTAATATGAGGTCTTCACGCCTGTCCAATTCTGTGTTCCCTTTCCCAACCTTTAATCTATTGATGATTAATGCCTATATGCAACCCTTGCATTGTATTTGTGTTAACCAATCAGCAACAAGCACATATGTGGCAATGCTGTAATATTGAATAAAAGGGACTCCCCGAGACATGCTCGGGAGATGCCTCCCATATGACACTTGTCACTCGTCTGTCGTCTATTTCAACACAACATTCAACCTCTACTTCCTGGCTCCTTATTTGGCCTCCACCTGTTTGCATTTGTGATGGATCTGTTTCTCTTATCTAATCCTATGAAAAGGGGGGAATGATTCTCAGATTTGCACACATGTCTGATGTTTTAATTTATTCTAATGTATGGGGGGGGGATTTTTGAACTGTAAAAATTGGTGGCCTTTCCCCCCCTTTCCCTGAGAAATTCAGTTGGAATTGGTAAGGGGAGGCCAATACAGAACAGAAAGAAAGCAGATGTTAAAAGACTGTGGTTTTAGCATTGAGCCAAGCAGGTCAATAAATCAACTGTTACATGTGCATACCAGCTTAAAGTTGTAAACTTATCTGTTTTCACATCTGAAACCACATCTATTAATCACAATGAACAAGTTGTAAACTGATTACCGATCTTGAAAATAAAATTATGCAGATGAAACCTGAGGAAGAATTCCTGAAGGCAGCTGCATGGACAGAAAAGTACCCGCACTGTTATCCACGTTGGTATGGAAATTTCTTGGCTTTCCTGTGCATCAACCACCCTGAATATGCAAAGGCCATGTACAGCAGAGGCGGTAAGAAATTTGTATCTTATGTCCCTCTCATCGTGCAGTTACATGAGTATGCTAGAGGCTGTCAAAATTATCCATGCACTTCTCTCTGTGCAGTACGTTGCATGGTTCTTTGCTTTTATCGAGATATAAATGTAAGTGATTCATGTTTCAATGGCATCCTAAAGCAACCTTCCCCAAACAGGTGCCCTCAAGATGTTTTGAACTACAACTCCCATCAGTCCCAGTCAGTGGCCTGGCCCTCACTGCCAGGCAAAGAGCTCCAACTCTCAGCTCTTGTTGTTGTTTAGTTATTTAGTCGGGTCCAACTCTTCGTGTCCCCATGGACCAGAGCACGCCAGGCACTCCTTTTTTTATATATATATAATAATTTTTATTAGGTTTTTCATTTTAACAATCCAATCAGATCACATTAAATATTCCAAATTATACAAATACATATCATAAAGTCCAAATATTTTGCCAAATTATAATTTTTTGTTGGGGCTTCCCATGCTTCAAGTTCAGTGGGGTCCAATCATCTTATGTTTCTACTGCCTTCCATTTCCAAAAGTTCTTTCTTTAAATCCTCCTGTTGTTATCCTTCTTTCTTTTATGGCCTCTGAGTTGTTTCCATAGGCGAGTTGAAGTGAACAATAATATACTTCTGTGTGAAATTTGTATGACTCTCCTTTTCTTTTGCAGCTGGTAAGTCTATTATTAGCAGTATGTCCTCACACACTGGTGTTTATCCCAAATCAATCCAAAAGTCCTTCTCTGGTGGCAGACGCCATCTTCTCTCAGTTCCAATGAAATAAAATCTAGGCGTTTGCTCATTAATTTTCTCAGACAGGTTGCATCAAACATTAGTCTTTCCAGGGGAGGTTTGCCAAATCGGTACAGATATAATAACAAATTAAGAGCTCGCCTCCCCCTATGACTATTTATCTCTGCAACTCGGTCTATCCCATAATGGCGGATCTCTATTAAATAGTGCATCACAGGAGAGTCTTTTATTTTCTTCCCAATATTCAAAGAACAAAGGCTTTAGTTAGTATTGTTATTTCCACACAGTTTATATTTTCTGATCTCACTTGCTATAAGTAATGTAGACAGTTCTTCTGGGGGGTGGGTTGTTAGGTATTATCGTAGTAGAAAAAGAAAAAGTTTTATCCCCCCTCCTTTCCATTCCGTTCCAACATACTGGCTTAGATGTTATTCTTTGGTGTTATCTTTCTTCCTCTCCGTCACTCTTGGCTCCTCAGTGGCTGGCTTAATTGGCAGATTAATTACCCTTTCTTCACCTGAAGCGTGTCCAAGGTCTTAAATCCATTTTTTTATCTTAAGAAATAGAACTAGGAGCACTCATGAAGGAGATCCGAACTCCTTCGAGGGCTTTCCATCCAGTGCCCCCACCCCCTCCTTCTTTACAAACTTGGGGGTGGCTTGTTGGGCATCCGCGGATGAGACTGCCTCTTCCCTTACACCGGGAAGAATTTGGGAGGCTGATTACTCCCATCTCAGCCTCTAAATTACCTCATGGGAGCTGGAGAGATGGTATTATCAGCCATCTTTCGTGGCACTCCTAGCAGAGCCCTCAGCACGCCAGGCACTCCTGTCTTCCACTGCCTCCCGCAGTTTGGTCAAGCTCGTGCTGGTAGCTTCGATAACAGTATCCAACCATCTCATCCTCTGTTGTCCCCTTCTTCTTGTGCCCTCCATCTTTCCCAACATCAGAGTCTTTTCCAGGGAGTCTTCTCTTCTCATGAGGTGGCCAAAGTATTGGAGTCTCAGCTTCAGGATCTGTCCTTCCAGTGAGCACTCAGGGCTGATTTCCTTCAGAATGGAGAGATTTGATCTTCTTGCAGTCCATGGGACTCTCTAGAGTCTCCTCCAGCACCGTAATTCAAAAGCATCAATTCTTTGGCGATCAGCCTTCTTTATGTACTCTCAGCTCTAGTTCTCCCCGAATCTTTAATGCTCAAATCAGATTGTTAGATAAGGAACATTACAGGCTACAAAGTTCAACAGATACATTAGAGACTGGGATACTACCTTTTGGAAATTGGGGAAACACAATTATTTGCCCAACAAATGGCCAGAATCCCCAAGGCTGGGCAAGGAAATAGTCACACTTTGAAGTAAGCTGGGCCTGCAAAGGTTGTTCCTCTTAATTCTCATGTGCAAAGATGTGGGAGTGTGCCTTGGATCTGGCTGCTGAAAAGCAAGGAGAGGCAAGTGAGGGAGCTCTGGGTGCCCATAGGAATCCCCTAGATTCAGGCAACAGAGTACAATTTAGCAAATGAAACATTTAAATTTGTTCTCAAAAATAGTTTTCTCTCATTTATCTCACTATTCAGATCCTAAAGCTCTTGTAGCATACAACTTCCTAATTCCTTGGATCGGTATGTATTTTCTCTCACTAATTTTTTGTTATGTATTTACTGTCGAAATAATAAATAAATGTTGGAAATGTAATGAGACTGAAAGTACATTTTTTCACCTTTGGTGGACATGCCCAAGGATTAAGACATTCTGGGAGATGATTTATAACGAAATGAAAAAGGTATTTAAATATATATTCCTGCAGAAACCAGAGGCCTTTCTCCTGGGCATGGTTGGCCAATTGGTGTTAAAGAAGGATAGAACTTTTTTTATGTATGCAACAACAGCAGCAAGAATACTCATCACGAAGTATTGGAAGACACAAGATTTACCCACCAGGGAAGAATGGCAGATGAAGTTGATGGAGTATATGGAATTGGCAGAAATGACTGGCAGAATCCGAGACCAGGGAGAAGAGTCGGTGGAAGAAGACTGGGAAAAGTTTAAAGACTATTTACAGAAATATTGTAAAATTAATGAATGCTAGAAGAATGTTGGAATGAAGTGATATGGCTTTAGTAGAAAGGTTATAAGGAATTAAGTACAAATAGATTAATAGAGTATTAAAGGTAAAATAAGGTTAAAATGTGTTAAGACAATTATAGGATAGAAAACAGGGGAAGATGGAAAGGAATTGCTGAAATAATTAATAGAAGTGGAATACAAAAAGGGAGGTGTAAGGAGGTCGTGGAAATATGTGAAAGAAAGATAATATATTGAAATCTCTTTTTTTATGTGTTTTCAAATTGTTTTTGTTTTGTCTTGTTAGTTTAATGTTTTAGTGTTATGTAGTGTCTTTGTATTGTAATGTACTGTTTTTTTCTTTTTTCTTCTTTTTTTTTGTAGTGTTTAAATTGTTGTAAAAGTAATAAATATTATTTTAAAAAAGAGAGAGAAAGACAATGCTGTCTTTGGCTTCTGTTCTGCATTTTTCTCCCTTCTCCTGACAGGAAAGGGGCTTATTATCTTGAATGGACCAAAGTGGCAGCAGCACCGGAAACTGCTGACTCCCGGATTCCATTACAATATTCTGAAGCCTTATGTGACTCTTATGGCAGAATCAGTCAAGGAGATGCTGGTAAGAAACCCCATTGCTACGTTCAAGAGGTCAGCTCCAGTCTAAGAATTTGCTCATCTACTGCCGTGGTTATAGTCCTACTTTGAGTAGACTCATAGGGCCTTTAATATTTTCTTTTTCTTTGATCAGACTTCCTCTGCCTTATCCCAAAATATTTTGAAAGGTTTGAGTCAGAAGCCCCTGTCAAAGTCTGAAGCCAGTTGAGCAGCCCTTTGGGTTGCAGACAATGAGTTTACACCAGCATTGAATTTTAAAATTCATGCACAGACTTGTGAACCTTAATATTGTCTTAATTAGTTCATTAACGTTTTCAGGACAGACAGATGCTGACTACCACCAGCTTTGTTTGTTGAGTATTTAAACGCATCACTTTGACAGGATGTGCAGTGTTGTATTAGCTTTTCAGCCAGAGTTTGGGACTGGGATGCCTGCTATGTGCTATCACTTTTTGCTCTATAGCCATGTGAATTAATGAACAGTTCATTAGCTCCTGAGAACCTCCTGAACTGTCTTCTTTCCTTGAGAGTCCACATTCAGTCAGCAACTTCTGAAGCACACAGCTAAGTCTCTCTCAGAGGACAGCCACACATCACCTTGGCAAAACCATTTCCCAAATGTAGTGGTCATTTCAGGGGAACATTAGTGGGCAGCATGGAGGTGCATTATGTTCAGTGTGAGACAATACTGCTGTGGGCTGTATGGAATTAGGGAAGGAGAAAGAAGGGGGAGACACAGTAAACATTCATTCTATTACATTAAGCAGCAAAATCCATTGTTGGACATATTTGATGATCCATCTAATCATTCTAGAGACTTCCCCAGAATGAGACTTCTCATTTCTGTCCCTTTCCTAAAATATTAGGATATATGGGGAAAGCTGGTACCAAAGAATGGCACAGCATCAGTGGAGATGTCTCAACATGTCAGTCTGATGACTCTCAATATTATTATGAAATGTGCCTTCAGCTACCAGAAAAATGCTGAAACGGACAGGTGAGTATAAGATGCCTATTTCAGACAAGGTGGGAGCCACAGGCAGCTACAGCCCTTCTTTTCTGTGCCGTGGACTAGCAGTGACATGAGAAGCATGCCCAAGATTCCAGTCACTTATGAGATGTGCATATGGTAAACACAGCCATTCAAGATAATGGCCTTCACTCCATCTTTGAAGGGCAAATTCTATAGTTTAAATGTGAAGAAATATTTTTTTTGCCTAGGCTGAATCTCCTGCCTCTAGCCTCTGGACCAATTTGTTTGTCCTTATTGTGGGATAAGCAGCCACATGTAACCAGCATGCTTGAATTAATGCATGAAGGGGTTAAGATCATAGAGGAAACTGTCCTGCCAGGCTTAGCTCACCATGAGAGGGGCTAGGTAATCAGAAACCTATTGGCAGCAAATGCAGTCTGGCCAGGATTGGTGTAATATGCTCAAACCACCTTGCCCTGGAGAGCTACCTGGCTGCCAAATTCTACACCAGCTGAAGTTTCTGAAACTGTCTTCAGAGGCAGCCCTATGAATAAATCAAGCCTAGAACCAAAATTATTATAAGGATTTCAACGGAATAATAATAATAATAATAATAATAATAATAATAATAATAATAGCAAATCAAAGGGAAGAAATGATAATAGTAGGAGCATATGCACCAAATGAAAAGAAGGCTGAATTCTACAAGGAATTAGAAGATAGAATGCTGGAATACATGGAGGAAAAAATAATACTGTTGGGAGATTTAAACGGGGTAACCAACCCAGAGTTGGACAGATCCTCAGGAGGAAAGGAAGGAAAAGAAGGAAAGCTCCCGCGAAGTTTCTTTGATTTGATAGAAAATTTGGAATTAAAAGATTCATTGAGGTTTAGACATTTGACAGAAAAAGCTTTTACTTGTTTTTCAAAGCCAAATAAATCTGCCAGCAGAATTGATGCTATATGGATTTCCAAGACACTATTAGGGAGAGTAGATAAGACAGAGATTTTACCAAACACTATCTCAGATCATAACCCAGTGTTTTTAAATTTAAAAAGAGGTGGGACAAAAGGAATAAGATAGAGACTTAATGAATCTCTGTTAAATGATGAGAAAATAGTACAAGATGCAAAAGAAGAAGAAGAGGCAGTGATTAGGGGTTATTTTATACGCCAAAACTCTATTCAAAGAAAAGAAAAAGAAAGAAAGCAGAACTATTAGAAGAAATAAAAAGAAAAGAAAAGGAACTTGGGGAGCTCCCCAAGCTTGCATCACCCCCTGGAAACAGCCATAAAAGTAAGACCAGAACTGTGCCACCCACTTCAGATCTCAGACTGAAAGGAGCTAGAAATCGGATTTTTAATAAATATGTAACCTACACTTTTTTGTCCTCATTCTGTGAATATATTGGTTTCCCTGTTCTCACTGTTAACAGGAAAAATTCCTACATTCAGACTGTATTTGATCTCAACTCCCTCATTGATCACAGAATCAAAACACCATTTTATCAGAGTGATCTCATTTACTGGTTGAGCTCCAAAGGGCGTCAGTTTTACAAAGCTTGCAAAATAGCCCACCATCACACAGGTATGTTATCTTTTCTTTCTGGCAACAACTTCTGTGGGAAACCAGAAAGCAGAACCTGAACACAAGAGAATTCTCCTCTCCTGTGGTTCCCAGCAACTGGCATTCAGAAGCCCTAGTGGACTAAAATTTGGACTGAAAAGTGGTTAGCTCTTCAAAGTTCAGCCAATAAAAGGTTTCATAACCACAAGCACAACACCATCTAAATGATGATGATGATGATAATAAAAATAAAAATATTTTTTTTATTTATACCCCACCCATCTGGCTGGGTTTCCCCAGCCTCTCTGGGTGGCTTCCAACAGAATATTAAAATACAATAATCTATTAAACATTAAAAGCTTCCCTAAACAGGGTGCCTTCAGATGTCTTCTAAAAGTCTGGTAGTTGTTTTCCTCTTTGACACCTGGTGGAAGGGTGTTCCACAGGGCAGGTGCCTCCACTGAGAAGGCCCTCTGCCTGATTCCCTGTAACTTGACTTCTTGCAGCGAGGGAACGATCAGAAGGCCCTTGGCACTGGACCTCAGTACACGAGCAGACCGATTGGGGTGGAGACACTCCTTCAAGTATAGTGGACCGAGGCCATTTAGGGCTTTAAAGGTCAGCACCAACACTTTGAATTGTGCTCGGAAACATACTGGGAGCCAGTGTAGGTCTTTCAAGACTGGTGTTATGTGGTCTCGGGGGCCGCTCCCAGTCACCAGTCTAGCTTCCGCATTCTGGATTAGTTGTAGTTTCTGGGTCACTTACCTCTTTTACGGTTTTTTATATATGCTGTAAGCTGCCCAGAGTGGCAGGGTATAATCATCATCATCATCATCATTCATTCATTCATTTCATACTGTGTGTCTCCAATGCAGAGAAGGTAATAAGAGAGAGGAAGGATTCCCTCAAGAATGAGAAAGAGCTTGAAAAGATTCTGGAGAAGAGGCATTTGGACTTCCTGGATATTCTTCTTTGCGCAAAGGTAAACATTGTAAAAACAATGCACCTATGCCTGCCATGCTATTTTGCTAAGGGCTTTTCCAGCTATCACTAATCAGTTCAAATCAGTTCAGCCCAAGCAAAATTCCCATGCTGTAATATATACATAAAATTGTAAGACTGTCATCACACTATAGTTTGTGTGGCTGCTGACAGGTGGCCATGTTAACTCCAGCATGATGGCAGAATGGATGGTGGGCACGTGAGTGAGCAAGCACCATGGGTGGCAGGTGGCCCAGGTGAGCTGTCTAATTGAGGGGATGGTGCTTCAGAGAGCAGCTTGGCAAATTGCTTTCTGAAGCATCTCCCCTTTTTTGAAAGGCTTTGCGGTGAGCTGTGAGAAGGAGAACAGACTTGGAGGATTTTAAATAATAGATCTCACCAATTGTATAAAACACTATGTTCTCTGTGCGGTTAGGATGAAAATGGAAATCCATTATCAGATGAAGACATACGTGCAGAAGTGGACACATTCATGTCTGCAGGTCAAGATACCACAGCTAGTGGAATCTCTTGGCTCTTTTATTGTATGGCCCAGAACCCTGAACATCAGCAGAGATGCAGAGAGGAGATCATGGAGCTTCTTGGGCAACAGGAAGAGATACAATGGTCAGACTAAATTCTTGTTCAACTTTAAATGTGTATTTCCTGGGTCATGTTATGAGGCTTGTCAATAATTAAGAGAAGATGAGACAGAACAATATTGCAGGGTAGTTTAGGATCAAAGCAGTCTGACCACAGGCCTCAGCTTGCTTAAGTTGCAGGAAAGATGGGCCAATCCTATAGTGTAGAAAGAGAAGCTCTGATTTCTATTTCTACATTTAAATCACAGCTATTGCTGTTACACTCATATACTGTAGCTAGTGTGGTCAGGTCTGCATTGCCTAAAAATAATAAAGGAATGAAATATATCACAAAAAAGAGGTAACACTGGGGGACAGTGATTTATATAAGTTTGTCATGTGAAGATTTATATGTAGAGATGCAAACTGAATAGCAATTCTTAGAATTTAAACAAATATAGCCTCACCAGGGTGCTGCAGCTACAAGGTCCTTCTCCTAATGTTCTTAAACTGGAATTGGACCAGACAGATGAAGAGGTAACACAGTTACAATAGATGGGCCCTATGTCTCACCGATATTCCTGGTCCCTAATGTCCTGAGGGATAACTTCTAAAGAAGGACGCCTCCTCTATCCATGTATGCTCCCTGCATGATTTAGAACATCTGGTTTGATTTCCCATAATAAAATGTAGGGTTGTATGCCATATCTCATTTATTTATTTAACTTGTTTCTTTCTCTTAGCACAGGACACAAGGTGGCTAACGACATAAATTTAAAAAGCTACAGCTAAAAATAAGTGTACAACCCTGTTAAAAAGCACAGAATATATTCATAATAATATAATAAATTATTATTTATACCCACCCATCCAGCTGGGTTTCCCCAGCCACTCTGGGCAGTTCCCCAACAGCTTAAAAACAGTCATAGAATCATAGAATCATAGAGTTGGAATAGACCACAAGGGCCATCGAGTCCAACCCCCTGCCAAGCAGAAAACACCACCAGAGCTCTCCTGACATATGGTTGTCAAGCCTCTGCTTAAAGACCTCCAAAGTAGGAGACTCCACCACACTCCTTGGCAGCAAATTCCACTGTCGAACAGCTCTTACTGTCAGGAAGTTCTTCTTAATGTTTAGGTGGAATCTTCTTTCTTGTAATTTGGATCCATTGCTCCGTGTCCGCTTCTCTGGAGCAGCAGAAAACAACCTTTCTCCCTCCTCTATGTGACATCCTTTTATATATTTGAACATGGCTATCATATCACCCCTTAACCTCCTCTTCTCCAGGCTAAACATGCCCAGCTCCCTTAGCCGTTCCTCATAAGGCATCGTTTCCAGGACTTTGACCAATTTGGTTGCCCTCCTCTGGACACGTTCCAGTTTGTCAGTGTCCTTCTTGAACTGTGGTGCCCAGAACTGGACACAGTACTCCAGGTGAGGTCTGACCAGAGCAGAATACAGTGGCACTATTACTTCCCTTGATCTAGATGCTATACTCCTATTGATGCAGCCCAGAATTGCATTGGCTTTTTTAGCTGCCGCGTCACACTGTTGGCTCATGTCAAGTTTGTGGTCAACCAAGACTCCTAGAGCCTTTTCACATGTACTGCTCTCAAGCCAGGTGTCACCCATCTTGTATTTGTGCCTCTCATTTTTTTTTGCCCAAGTGCAATACTTTACATTTCTCCCTCTTAAAGTTCATCTTGTTTGTTTTGGGAAAGCTGGTACCAAAGAATGGCACAGCATCAGTGGAGATGTCTCAACATGTCAGTCTGATGACTCTCAATATTATTATGAAATGTGCCTTCAGCTACCAGAAAAATGCTGAAACGGACAGGTGAGTATAAGATGCCTATTTCAGACAAGGTGGGAGCCACAGGCAGCTACAGCCCTTCTTTTCTGTGCCGTGGACTAGCAGTGACATGAGAAGCATGCCCAAGATTCCAGTCACTTATGAGATGTGCATATGGTAAACACAGCCATTCAAGATAATGGCCTTCACTCCATCTTTGAAGGGCAAATTCTATAGTTTAAATGTGAAGAAATATTTTTTTTGCCTAGGCTGAATCTCCTGCCTCTAGCCTCTGGACCAATTTGTTTGTCCTTATTGTGGGATAAGCAGCCACATGTAACCAGCATGCTTGAATTAATGCATGAAGGGGTTAAGATCATAGAGGAAACTGTCCTGCCAGGCTTAGCTCACCATGAGAGGGGCTAGGTAATCAGAAACCTATTGGCAGCAAATGCAGTCTGGCCAGGATTGGTGTAATATGCTCAAACCACCTTGCCCTGGAGAGCTACCTGGCTGCCAAATTCTACACCAGCTGAAGTTTCTGAAACTGTCTTCAGAGGCAGCCCTATGAATAAATCAAGCCTAGAACCAAAATTATTATAAGGATTTCAACGGAATAATAATAATAATAATAATAATAATAATAATAATAATAATAGCAAATCAAAGGGAAGAAATGATAATAGTAGGAGCATATGCACCAAATGAAAAGAAGGCTGAATTCTACAAGGAATTAGAAGATAGAATGCTGGAATACATGGAGGAAAAAATAATACTGTTGGGAGATTTAAACGGGGTAACCAACCCAGAGTTGGACAGATCCTCAGGAGGAAAGGAAGGAAAAGAAGGAAAGCTCCCGCGAAGTTTCTTTGATTTGATAGAAAATTTGGAATTAAAAGATTCATTGAGGTTTAGACATTTGACAGAAAAAGCTTTTACTTGTTTTTCAAAGCCAAATAAATCTGCCAGCAGAATTGATGCTATATGGATTTCCAAGACACTATTAGGGAGAGTAGATAAGACAGAGATTTTACCAAACACTATCTCAGATCATAACCCAGTGTTTTTAAATTTAAAAAGAGGTGGGACAAAAGGAATAAGATAGAGACTTAATGAATCTCTGTTAAATGATGAGAAAATAGTACAAGATGCAAAAGAAGAAGAAGAGGCAGTGATTAGGGGTTATTTTATACGCCAAAACTCTATTCAAAGAAAAGAAAAAGAAAGAAAGCAGAACTATTAGAAGAAATAAAAAGAAAAGAAAAGGAACTTGGGGAGCTCCCCAAGCTTGCATCACCCCCTGGAAACAGCCATAAAAGTAAGACCAGAACTGTGCCACCCACTTCAGATCTCAGACTGAAAGGAGCTAGAAATCGGATTTTTAATAAATATGTAACCTACACTTTTTTGTCCTCATTCTGTGAATATATTGGTTTCCCTGTTCTCACTGTTAACAGGAAAAATTCCTACATTCAGACTGTATTTGATCTCAACTCCCTCATTGATCACAGAATCAAAACACCATTTTATCAGAGTGATCTCATTTACTGGTTGAGCTCCAAAGGGCGTCAGTTTTACAAAGCTTGCAAAATAGCCCACCATCACACAGGTATGTTATCTTTTCTTTCTGGCAACAACTTCTGTGGGAAACCAGAAAGCAGAACCTGAACACAAGAGAATTCTCCTCTCCTGTGGTTCCCAGCAACTGGCATTCAGAAGCCCTAGTGGACTAAAATTTGGACTGAAAAGTGGTTAGCTCTTCAAAGTTCAGCCAATAAAAGGTTTCATAACCACAAGCACAACACCATCTAAATGATGATGATGATGATAATAAAAATAAAAATATTTTTTTTATTTATACCCCACCCATCTGGCTGGGTTTCCCCAGCCTCTCTGGGTGGCTTCCAACAGAATATTAAAATACAATAATCTATTAAACATTAAAAGCTTCCCTAAACAGGGTGCCTTCAGATGTCTTCTAAAAGTCTGGTAGTTGTTTTCCTCTTTGACACCTGGTGGAAGGGTGTTCCACAGGGCAGGTGCCTCCACTGAGAAGGCCCTCTGCCTGATTCCCTGTAACTTGACTTCTTGCAGCGAGGGAACGATCAGAAGGCCCTTGGCACTGGACCTCAGTACACGAGCAGACCGATTGGGGTGGAGACACTCCTTCAAGTATAGTGGACCGAGGCCATTTAGGGCTTTAAAGGTCAGCACCAACACTTTGAATTGTGCTCGGAAACATACTGGGAGCCAGTGTAGGTCTTTCAAGACTGGTGTTATGTGGTCTCGGGGGCCGCTCCCAGTCACCAGTCTAGCTTCCGCATTCTGGATTAGTTGTAGTTTCTGGGTCACTTACCTCTTTTACGGTTTTTTATATATGCTGTAAGCTGCCCAGAGTGGCAGGGTATAATCATCATCATCATCATCATTCATTCATTCATTTCATACTGTGTGTCTCCAATGCAGAGAAGGTAATAAGAGAGAGGAAGGATTCCCTCAAGAATGAGAAAGAGCTTGAAAAGATTCTGGAGAAGAGGCATTTGGACTTCCTGGATATTCTTCTTTGCGCAAAGGTAAACATTGTAAAAACAATGCACCTATGCCTGCCATGCTATTTTGCTAAGGGCTTTTCCAGCTATCACTAATCAGTTCAAATCAGTTCAGCCCAAGCAAAATTCCCATGCTGTAATATATACATAAAATTGTAAGACTGTCATCACACTATAGTTTGTGTGGCTGCTGACAGGTGGCCATGTTAACTCCAGCATGATGGCAGAATGGATGGTGGGCACGTGAGTGAGCAAGCACCATGGGTGGCAGGTGGCCCAGGTGAGCTGTCTAATTGAGGGGATGGTGCTTCAGAGAGCAGCTTGGCAAATTGCTTTCTGAAGCATCTCCCCTTTTTTGAAAGGCTTTGCGGTGAGCTGTGAGAAGGAGAACAGACTTGGAGGATTTTAAATAATAGATCTCACCAATTGTATAAAACACTATGTTCTCTGTGCGGTTAGGATGAAAATGGAAATCCATTATCAGATGAAGACATACGTGCAGAAGTGGACACATTCATGTCTGCAGGTCAAGATACCACAGCTAGTGGAATCTCTTGGCTCTTTTATTGTATGGCCCAGAACCCTGAACATCAGCAGAGATGCAGAGAGGAGATCATGGAGCTTCTTGGGCAACAGGAAGAGATACAATGGTCAGACTAAATTCTTGTTCAACTTTAAATGTGTATTTCCTGGGTCATGTTATGAGGCTTGTCAATAATTAAGAGAAGATGAGACAGAACAATATTGCAGGGTAGTTTAGGATCAAAGCAGTCTGACCACAGGCCTCAGCTTGCTTAAGTTGCAGGAAAGATGGGCCAATCCTATAGTGTAGAAAGAGAAGCTCTGATTTCTATTTCTACATTTAAATCACAGCTATTGCTGTTACACTCATATACTGTAGCTAGTGTGGTCAGGTCTGCATTGCCTAAAAATAATAAAGGAATGAAATATATCACAAAAAAGAGGTAACACTGGGGGACAGTGATTTATATAAGTTTGTCATGTGAAGATTTATATGTAGAGATGCAAACTGAATAGCAATTCTTAGAATTTAAACAAATATAGCCTCACCAGGGTGCTGCAGCTACAAGGTCCTTCTCCTAATGTTCTTAAACTGGAATTGGACCAGACAGATGAAGAGGTAACACAGTTACAATAGATGGGCCCTATGTCTCACCGATATTCCTGGTCCCTAATGTCCTGAGGGATAACTTCTAAAGAAGGACGCCTCCTCTATCCATGTATGCTCCCTGCATGATTTAGAACATCTGGTTTGATTTCCCATAATAAAATGTAGGGTTGTATGCCATATCTCATTTATTTATTTAACTTGTTTCTTTCTCTTAGCACAGGACACAAGGTGGCTAACGACATAAATTTAAAAAGCTACAGCTAAAAATAAGTGTACAACCCTGTTAAAAAGCACAGAATATATTCATAATAATATAATAAATTATTATTTATACCCACCCATCCAGCTGGGTTTCCCCAGCCACTCTGGGCAGTTCCCCAACAGCTTAAAAACAGTCATAGAATCATAGAATCATAGAGTTGGAATAGACCACAAGGGCCATCGAGTCCAACCCCCTGCCAAGCAGAAAACACCACCAGAGCTCTCCTGACATATGGTTGTCAAGCCTCTGCTTAAAGACCTCCAAAGTAGGAGACTCCACCACACTCCTTGGCAGCAAATTCCACTGTCGAACAGCTCTTACTGTCAGGAAGTTCTTCTTAATGTTTAGGTGGAATCTTCTTTCTTGTAATTTGGATCCATTGCTCCGTGTCCGCTTCTCTGGAGCAGCAGAAAACAACCTTTCTCCCTCCTCTATGTGACATCCTTTTATATATTTGAACATGGCTATCATATCACCCCTTAACCTCCTCTTCTCCAGGCTAAACATGCCCAGCTCCCTTAGCCGTTCCTCATAAGGCATCGTTTCCAGGACTTTGACCAATTTGGTTGCCCTCCTCTGGACACGTTCCAGTTTGTCAGTGTCCTTCTTGAACTGTGGTGCCCAGAACTGGACACAGTACTCCAGGTGAGGTCTGACCAGAGCAGAATACAGTGGCACTATTACTTCCCTTGATCTAGATGCTATACTCCTATTGATGCAGCCCAGAATTGCATTGGCTTTTTTAGCTGCCGCGTCACACTGTTGGCTCATGTCAAGTTTGTGGTCAACCAAGACTCCTAGAGCCTTTTCACATGTACTGCTCTCAAGCCAGGTGTCACCCATCTTGTATTTGTGCCTCTCATTTTTTTTTGCCCAAGTGCAATACTTTACATTTCTCCCTCTTAAAGTTCATCTTGTTTGTTTTGGCCCATGTCAAGGTCGTTTTGAAGTGTGATCCTGTCCTCTGGGGTATTAGCCACCCCTCCCAGTTTGGTGTCATCTGCAAATTTGATCAGGATGCCCTTGAGTCCATCATCCAAGTTGTTGATAAAGATGTTGAATAAGACTGGGCCCAAGACAGAACCCTGTGGCATCCCACTAGTCACTCTTCTCCAGGATGAAGAGGAACCATTGATGAGCACCCTTTGGGTTTGGTCAGTCAGCCAGTTACAAATCCACTGAGTGGTAGCATAGTCAAGTCCGCATTTTACCAGCTTCTTTACAAGAATATCATGGGGCACCTTGTCGAATGCCTTGCTGAAATCAAGGTAGGCTACATCCACTGCATTCCCTTCATCTACCAGGCTTGTAATTCTGTCAACAGTATAAAACATCAAACATTAAAAACTTCCCTAAACAAGGCTTCCTTCAGATTTCTTCTACAAGTCAAATCGTTGTTTATTTTCTTGACATCTAGCACTCTCCTGCCCTGGCCCTGCTCCCACGGTGGAGCCTACCTCTTTCTGAATCTGAGCAACTTTATCTGCAAAAAAAAACAACTTTGCAAAATCATTGCAGGCGATCTTGGGGTCCTTATCAGGCCCCAGTGACACAGGTGGTTCCGTTAAATTGTGAACCACCTGAAAGGGTCTCCTGTTGCTGTTTTCTGCAGATGCAATAGAGGAGGTCCTCTTCGCCATCACTATCACCATTTGGTAGGCTCAACATTGAGCTCTAACCTGTGTCCGGTCAGATTCAGAGTGAGTTTTCCACCACCAACACTCTAGCCATCTCAGCTATTGTTTCATCACCCTCAGCTCCAGGGACAACCACAGGGCTGTCCAGGCTCCATGAAATCGGAGAGGGCGCTTCGGAGCTTGACAGTCAATAACTCCTGGTTAACTCCGCATTCCAGCAGGCCACCAGGGAATCAGCTGAAAGGCCATCAACATGGGATAAAACGTCCCCTACCACTCTCTGGAAACCATTTGGATCCATTAAGTGGGGGTGGGGACCATCTGAATCACTCCCACCTCCCTGCAAAAGGGAAGGGTCGTGGAGAAGTCCAGTTGCACCAGGAAGTGATCTGACCATGACACTATTCACTAATATATGCATCTTCTTGTACACTTTAAACTAGAATGTCTATTTTTGCACCTGTTATTTGGCTGGAGAAATGCAAGTTTTGAAGGCTGGCTGTGTTTCAATTCACATCTTGTTTCACAAAGTATGAATTAGATAAGTACTCCTTTAAATGTGAACTGAATCAAACCCCCACCCCACCCCACGCCACCCACACACTTGTATCGAGCAAGGAAAGAGTAGGTACTGGATTCCACCCTGTCTCCTTTTTCCTTCATCTTAATAAAACTTTATGTGACTTAACTCCAGTAATTTTGGGCGGTGTCTTTAAGGGACGACTTGGGAAAGATGACGTACAGCAACATGTGCATTAAGGAGAGCCTTCGGCTTTATCCTCCAGTACCTCTTATAGCACGAGAACTGAATTCTCCTGTGACTTTTGCTGATGGACGAACCTTACCAAAAGGTAGGTTTCCCCTCTCTCCCTTCTGTAGACTTCCTTTGAACTCGTCCCTTCCTCTTCCATCTTCATTCTTACCCTGTCTTCACTATTTAATTCCACGTTCCATAAAAGGTGGCTAACCTTTTATGGACTACATTGTGTGTCTCTTTTCTCTGCAGGCTTTCTAACTGCATTGGATATTTATGGTCTGCACAGAAATCCTGAGGTTTGGGACAAACCTGAGGTATGATAATAATAATAATAATAATAATAATAATAATAATAATAATAATAATAATAATTTTTATTATTTACAACTCGCCTATCTGGCTGGGTTTCCCCGCCACTCTGGGCAGCTTCCAACATATATAAAAACATAATAAAAACATCAAGCATTAAAAACCCACTACAGGGATTTCTTCAGATGTCTTCTAAAAGATGTGTCATTCTTTATCTCCTTGACATCTGAAGGGAGGGTGTTCCACAGGGTGGATGCCACCACCAAGAAGGCCCTCTGTCTGGTTCCCTGTAACCTCACATCTTGCAGTGAGGGAACTGCCAGAAGGCACTCGGAGCTGGACCTCAGTGTCCATACAGAACGATGGGGATGGACACGCTTTGCTTTTCTGTGCACCTTGAGACTTCCATCTTTCTTTTTGCGCGAGTGGATGTGCTTAACTCAAAAGTGAAGGGAATACTTGGCGTTCCCTTTATTCGAAGGGCTTCTAGCTCTGATATTGATCACTGGGCAGACTGTGTGGCGCAGTGGTTAGAGTGATAAACGTGAATGGGGCAGACCCAGGTTCAAATTTCTGCTTGGCCATGAAGCTCAGTGTGTGACTTTGGGCCAGTCGCTATCGCTCAGGCTGGCAATAAAATGCAGGGGAGATCTCATCTGAGCTCCTTGGAGGGAAAGTGGGATATTGTCAAATGAAATGAATAAAGTTCCGGGTTCAACGCCTGCCTTCTTCTTTCAAAGCAGGGATGAGGAGCATGGGGCCCTACAGATTGCTGTTGGATTGAAATTCTCACAGTCTCTGATCACATTGGCTATTCTGGGTGGGGCTGGTGGGAGCTGGAGGCCAGCAAGAAGAGTTTGGATTTGATAACAATCTCTTTTCCCTTCCTCCCCCACAACAAACACTCTGTGAGGTGAGTGAGGCTGAGAGACTTCAGAGAAGTGTGACTAGCCCAAGGTCAGCCAGCAGCTGCATGTGGAGGAGCGGGGAAGCGAACCCGGTTCACCACATTACGAATCTACCGCTCTTAATCACTACACCACACTGGCTCTCTGGATAGCAACATCTGGATAGGCTCCCCATTCCTGATCCAGAGGATCTCAGCCCAAGAGGGCTGTGGAAAAGCCCTGCTAGTTTCTTCTGCCAGTCAGCATAGATAATACTGGGATAGCTAAGCCAAAGGAATGACTTGATATAAAGCAGATATGCTCTTTAGATTCCACATCATTCTTTGCAGTGTCCATACAGAACGTGGGGATGGAGACACTGGGCCAAGGCTGTTTAGGGCTTTAAAGGTCAGCACCAACACTTTGTGTTTTTGTGTGTGTTTTTTCCCCCATTTCTTTTTTATTGAATTTCACTTAGATAACCAAAAGAGAAAACAAATCAACAATTTCAAAAGAAATATCCAAACATAACATAAAAATAACATCAGTTTCCGTTACCGTTCTTTGTCTTCACACTTAGATCTTTATATCTTCAAATATTTAAATCTTTCCCCTACACACCTATTGACCTCCATCCCTCCTGATTTCGGGTTTCTTAGTAAAAAATACTTTCTTTTTCCTGCAGCTGATAATTGTTAATGGTTTATACATCGTAAGATCTATATCAAACCTGCTATAGTTTTTAAGTTTTATAATTCCCTTCAATGTATACCATAAATTTTTTCCAGTCACTAATAAACTTTGTTTTTTTTTGGTTTCTGATTTTTTGTGTCATTTTTGCTAATTCAACAAATTCAAAAAATTTTATTTGCCAATCTCTAATCACTGGGGTGTTTGGACTTTTCCAATTTTGTGCAATTAATATTCTAGCCGCAACTGTAGCATACTGGAATAATGTCTTATCTTCTTTTTTAATTTCATCCCCGTTTATTCCTAGTAGGAAGGCCTCTGGTCTTTTGGGGAAAGTGTATTTAAATATTTTTTTTAACTCATTATAAATAAGTTCCCAAAATTTCTTCATTTCTTCGCATGTCCATCACATATGGTAGAAATTGCCTTCTTTGATTTTACACTTCCAGCAGGCCTTATTTCCTGTTTTATACATTTTCCCTTATTTTGCCGGTGTGATGTACCATCTATACATCATCTTTTCCAAATTTTCTCTGAGTGTGACACATGCCGTGAATTTCATTCCACTAGTCCATAATTTCAACCACTTATCGTATTCTATATTGTATCCCAAATCCATTGCCCATTTTGTCATGACCTCCTTTATTTCTTCATCTTTGGTATCCCATTCTAATAATATGTTATACATTTTGGATAATAACTTGGATTTGCCTTCAATTATTTCTATCTGAAATTTAGATTTTTTCTCATTCATCCCTACTTTTTTATCTTACTTCCATGCTGCAATTATTTGATGGAATTGCAGCCAGCCTGTTAATTTGTCTTTCAGCTCCTCATATGGTCTCATCTTCCATCCACTTTCTGCTCTTATCAGTAGGTCTTCATAGGTCAGTCTTTCTCCTTCCATATTTGCTTTTTTGATAGTTAAAATGTCGATTGGCGATAACCACCATGGTGTTTACCATTCTAAAAGTTTTTTATTTCTCTCCCAAACTTCATATAGTGGCCCTCTAATAATATGGTTTGAGAAACCTTTGTGTACCTTTTCTTTATTTAGCCACAAATAGGCATGCCAACCGAATCTGTTGTTCAAGCCTTCTAGGTCTAGTGTTGTTTAGTCGTTTAGTCGTGTCCGACTCTTCGTGACCCCATGGACCAGAGCACACCAGGCACTTCTGTCCTCCACTGCCTCCCGCAGTTTGATCAAACTCATGCCAGTAGCTTCAAGAACACCATCCAACCATCTCATTCTCTGTCGTCCCCTTCTCCTTGTGCCCTCCATCTTTCCCAACATCAGGGTCTTTTCCAGGGAGTCTTCTCTTCTCATGAGGTGGCCAAAGTATTGGAGCCTCAGCTTCACGATCTGTCCTTCCAGTGAGCGCTCAGGGCTGATTTCCTTCAGAATGGAGAGGTTTGATCTTCTTGCAGTCCATGGGACTCTCAAGAGTCTCCTCCAGCACCTCTAGGTCTAGTAGGTCAGTGTTAATCCAATCTTTGATCCAACAGAGGCAGGAGGCCTCGAAGTTTAATTTCAGATTAGGTACCGAGAATCCCCCTCTTTCTTTCCGATCTGTAAGTAGTTTAGTAGTTTAAATCTAATTCTCGGTCTTTTCCCTTGGCATATAAATTTTGAAAGAGTTTTTTGCCAATCAGTAAACATTTTGGAGCCTCTAATCACTGGGATATTTTGAAACAAAAATAACATTCTTGGGAGTATGTTCATTTTTATTGCCGCCATCCTTCCCGTCCATGAAAGTTTCACTCTATTCCACATATCTAGATCTTTTTTAATCTCCTTCCATGTTGTAAGATAATTATCCTGAATTAAATTTATGTTTTTTGTAGTTAGCCAGATTCCCAAATATTTTATTTTTTTTGCCACCTTAATTCCATTCTGTGTCTCCAATTTTTCTCTTTCATCTTTTCCCAGATTTTTAGTCAACATTTTTTTCTTTAATTTATTTAATTTGAAACCGGATAGCTTGCCAAATTCTTTTAACATCTCCAAGGCCTTACTAACACTTTTTTGCAGATTTTCTAAGGATAGCATCAAGTCATTTGCGTACGCTTTTAGCTTGTATTCTTTCGTTCCTATTTTGATCCCTCGAATCTCTGGTGTTACTCTTATTTTATTCATGATTACCTCTAGTACCATAATGAATAAAAGCGGGGATAGAGGGCATCCCTGTCTTGTTCCTTTTTCAATTTTAAATGAATTTGTTAGATTGTTATTTATAATCAGTTTAGCAGATTGATTCGAGTAGATTGCTTTTATTCCTTCCATAAATTCGCCCTCTAGCCCTGCTTTCTCCATACTTTTTAGTAGGAACTGCCATGAAACATTGTCGAATGCCTTTTCGGCATCGATGAAAATCAGCGCCGCAGGTACTTTGTTCTTACATTCCAAATATTCAATGATGTTTATGGTATGCCTTACATTATCTTTAAGTAACCTATTTGGAAGGAATCCTGCTTGATCTTTATGTATTAGATTTACTAGACATTTTTTGAGTCTGCTTGCCATCACCTCCGCGAAGATTTTATAATCGTTATTTAATAGTGATATGGGTCTATAATTTTTAATATTTAATTTATCCGTGTCTGGTTTAGGGATCATCGTAATGTGAGCCTCTTTCCATGTCTCTGGTGCCCTTCCTCCTTTTAATATGTTGTTCATGATGTCACATAGCACTGGCGTTAGTTGGTTTTCTAATACTTTATAATATTTAGCTGACAATCCGTCCGGTCCTGGGGCTTTCCCTGGTTTCATCTTCCTTATCGCTTCTTGGATCTCTTCTGCTTTTATGGGGTTATTCAATTGAATTCTTTCTTCCTCTGTTATGGTCTTCCCACAGTAATCTTCTAGATATTTTTCTATTCGGGTTGTCTCTTCGTCTTCTTTTTTGTACAACTTCTCATAGAATTTGAGGAAATTTTCCTTTATTTCTTTTGGGTCTTCTATCAATTGCTCGTCTATTTTTATCTTGTTTATCACGTTTTGTTTTTGCCTTCTTCGCAGTTGCCAAGCTAATAGTTTACCTGTTTTGTTAGCTGACTCGAAATATTTTTGTTTCATTAATTTAATTTTCCATTCAATTTCTTGACTTGTTAACATTGAATACTGTGTTTATAACATTTTTATTATTTGTATGTTTTGTTCATCTTTTGGATCTGTTGTTAATTTTTTCTCACATTCTCTTAGCTGACTAAGAATTTCCTCTTTCTTTTGTTCTCTTACTTTCCTCTTATAACTGTTTTGCTGAATAAAAAACCCTCTTAAAACCGCCTTACTGGCGTCCCAGACTATATCCATACTTGTTTCTTTATTAAGATTCAGGCTGAAATAATCTTTTAAGGTGGCTTTGGCTTTTTCAACAACATCTTCATTCTCCAATAGGTATTCATTCACTCTCCATCTGAACCCGCCTTCTGATGTTCCTTTTATTTCAAAAACTATCGGGTTATGGTCAGAGAGGGTTCTAGGTTGGATTTCACACTTTATAGTTCTTAATGTAAGTTCCCTTGAGACCCAGATTAGATCAATTCTGCCCCAGCTCTTATGTGGCTCTGAAAAGAAAGTGAATTGCTTCTCTATTGGGTGTTTGTATCTCCAGATGTCTATTAAATCTAGGTTTTCCTCCAAATTGTTAAAGGATCTTGGCAGTTTCCCTTGGTTACGTTTTTTCTTTTCTGATTGTCTGTCTATTTCTGGTTTCGGCACTCCATTGAAATCTCTCAATAATATCGTCTTATTACACTCTAACTCCAGTAAAATTTGTTCCAGTTTCATAAAAAAATCTGGTTTATTCAGATTCGGGGCATATATGTTTATCACATTAAGTTTTTCACCCTGGAAGTTAATTTGTACCCCCAAAATCCTTCCTTCATCATCCTTACAGATCACTTTGGGTTCCCATTTTTCTTTGACATATATTGCTACCCCTCTTTTCTTTTCCGCGATAGAGTTTATAAACTCAACCCCCAGCTTTTTGTGTATCAAAATATGTTTATACTTTTTAGTCACGTGTGTCTCCTGTATGCAAATTAAGTCAAGATTCTTTCTTTTCAAAACATTCACGATTTTATTCCTTTTGGTTTTTTCATTCAAACCGTTCACATTCCATGACAAAACTTTCAAATTCATTATTATGACTACTTTCCAATTTGCAGACAACTAATAATTTAAATTCGAGTGGTTTTGTTTTCTATATCCTCTTCCTCTTCTTCTTCTTCCTCTTCCACTGCTACCTCTTCCTCTTCTTCTTCGTCTACTCCTTCTTCCCTTCCTTTATCTTCTTGTTCTTTTCCTTTCTCCTTTTTCCTTCTTCTCTCCTCTGGATCTCCATTTCTTCCTTCATATCTCTCCTCTACTTTTCCAAGGTCTTTCTCATATCTACGCAAAAATTTCTTCACCTCTTGGGTCTCAGTAATCCTAAATCTTTTATCTTTGTAAAAAAAAAGAAATCCCTTCAGGGAACTCCCATCTGTATTGTATGTCATTCTTTTTTAGAACACTTGCCAGCTGTTTATAACCTTCTCTTTTGCGCAGGAGTCTGGTTGGTATCTCTTTAAAGATGATGATTGGTCTGCCATCAATTATTAATTTCTTTTGATAGCTTATTCTTAATATCATATTTTTCATCTCTATCGAATTGAATATAACTAGGCAGTCTCCTGCGACTTTTTTTGATTTTACTTGTTTGGTCTTTGTTTTTATTCTAAAAGCGTTTTCCATTGTATATGCAACCTCTTCTTCTTTCAGTTCTAACCATTTTGCTAACTCTTTAGTCATTTTTTCTTTAATATTTTCATTTATTTCTTCTCCTACTCCTCTAAATTTCAAATTTAGCTGTTTTTGTTTCATTTCAATCATCGCTAAATTGTCCAAAACTTGATCTTGATTTCTATTCAGTTCTCCTATCTCATCCTTTATCCTATCTGTCTCCTTTCTTTGTTCTTTCATTTCTTTTTGAATTTTTTTATTTGTTTCTTCTATAGTCTTTGACCGGACTGTCAAGTCTTTAATTTTACTTGACAGTTCTCCTACTACTCCCTCTATTTTCTTATCTATCAGCTCGTGCATCTCTCCTAGTTTTTTCTCCATATGTATTTCGCTCTGTTTGAATTCTTCCTTTATTTTTAACCATAGAATATCTAGGTCCTTAATTTCTTCTTGTCTGGATGTTTTCCTATCCGATGGTGTTCCTCCTATCTTTTTCCTGTTTTCCCCAGACATTTTCTCCATCTCCAGTATTTTAATTAAATCTCTTACAATATTTGTTCTCTCCCCACAGTCTAACCAATTCTAATTAATTATCAAACAGTGTGTTCAAGGGCACTTTCTTAAACACTCAAATTGCAAATTTTTACCATTTAGAGTCAAAAGGGATACATATAGAATGACTCTGTAAGTGTAATAAATCAAATTATTCTCAGTCCCTTTAGGTTCCTACAAATACACTAAGATGTTATTCATACAAAATTAACTTATAAAATTTCCAACTCCAATTCTAAGATCCCAGATATCAGTTAATTTCCCAAATTAAAGACCCAGTTGATAAACTTACAATCTATAAACTCCAAATTTGGATAAAATCCAACATAACTTCACAATTAATACAAGTTAATCCAAATTAATTCAATGATAAATTTATTAGGAGATTGTTAATTATGTAGAGATAAAGGCCTTATATAAAGACCATTAATAACATACTAATCTTACAGGGAAGCCTTTATAATGAAGAAAAGAGCAAAAAACAAACAAACAAATAAACAATAAAAATAGCAACATAAATTTAACGTATATCTGATTTTGTTTTATATAGAGGCTCCCTGTTTTTTCTTCTATTTGAACTTCAGCCCACTTGGTCAGCTTAGTCCGATTCCAATATTTCACCAGGAGAGTGCGTCAGTATTTAAAGATTGATCTAAATAAATAAATCTGTGAGGCCAGAGAGGACAAAGAGCATCAAAGCAGTTCGTAGAGAGAAAAAATATGGATAGATAAAAAACAAGAAATAAACATAATCTCTAATATACAGTCTGATGGGATCCACACAGTTAGGCCTCCACAAATAGGAAAAAGAGGGGGAGAGAGTTATTTACTTAAGTTCTAAGTTCTAGGTTCTATGCTCTTCAGCCACTTGCTGGCTTAATCCAATATTGGGCTGTAATTAAAGAAGATCCTGAGGTCCAAAAATCCAAAAAACAAATCCAGTCTATGAGATGGGGAGGAATATATCCCCCAGTAATCTTAAGTGACTCAGTTCAAGTATAGTTTGAGTATAGTTCAATTCCAGAAAGATCCAAATCTCCAAACCTTTAAGAATCCGGGGTATTCAAACTTTAATCCACTCGGTTGAAAGGAGGAAGTAGGTGTTCAAATAAAAATATGTCTATATTCCTGTTGGCTCAGTTCATGTAGAATTCCCAACAACTCAGAGAGAAGAAGTAAAAAAGAAGTCAAAAATCCAAGTTCTTTGGGGGGGGGGTTAGAGTCCAGAATTGAGGTTTTTTAAAAAAGAGAAACAAAAGTTTACACTCTTGCTTAGTCAATTGCCCTAGCTGTACTATAGAGGGTTCAGTATTTAAGACAAAAGGGCAATGAGTGGAAGTTATTATTTTGTTTTAAAGCCTTTGTTTTATTTCGTCCTTTCTCTTCTCCCCTCCTTCCCCCTTGTGCTTCCGTATTGAAGTTTAAAGCTCCCGAGTATTTATCTCTTTGTAACCACTCTGTTCAGTTCATTCTCTTATTTTTAGTGCCTTCTCCCCAAAAAAGATACAAAGTCTCTAAAGGTCTTTTTCGTTACTTTTATCTTACTTAGTTTCCTTCGCCTCGCTTAAAGATTGCTGAGGACTTTCACTTTTCTGTTTCTACAGCGGGTGAATAGCCACTTCCTTTCTTCACTCTTACAACTATGTATCCTGCGCCATTTTCACTCCGATAAACGGGTCGGGTTCCTCAATTAAATCCTTTTACATCCAGATCTCACTTAGTGTATAATCAAAAAATTTTAACGCAGAATTACTCCAGAAACACTAAGGGTTCTGCTCTTAAAGTTACGGAGGTTTGTCGCTTTTCCAGTAGGAGCTAGAGGCATTGCAACACGGGGTCCACAGAGCTTACCAGTCACGTTTCTCAGTCCCGTCGTTCTCGGGTCCTTAAAAAAAAAACCCGAAAAAACATCGGAACCACTCCAACGCTGCTGGATAGCTTAACCCTCAAGGGTGTCCCCCTTGAGATTTTGGGGGTCGCAGTGCCTTTGCGTTGCCCCCAAGCCCCCGTGAAGCTCGGAAAAGCTCTCAGCGGCTTCTCCGCGCTCCCTGCTGCTTGCGATTCCAAACCGGAAGTCCCCAGCACCAACACTTTGAATTGTGCTTGGAACATTTTGTAGCTGCAAGTCATAGATTACATTGAGTCTGCTATATTTCTTAATCTTAATCTCTTAAACATCACAGCTGTGAATAGTTTCGCGTCTACATTTATTAAAGCAATCAGCCTATATGAATCATGTAAGGTGGAGTCTTTCTCAGGCATCAATATCGAAGTTAATTTTGATGTGTGTCAAGCTTGCCCACCCTCTAGCACTGAGTTAAAGAGCTTAGTTAGCCATGGTTACAATTCTACTTTAAAAACTTTATACTATTCTCCTGGGAGTCTATCAGGCCCTGGAAACGTTCCTGGTTTTAATTTTTTAATTGCTTCTTGTACTTCCTTTAAAGATATTGGTTGATTTATGTAATTTCTGTGCCCCTCTGACAATGGTTTAATAGTTACTTTTGAGAGGTAATATTCTATTGTGATGGATTGTCAAAAGAGTACATAGGAATCCTAATTCAGAACGCGTTCCTAATCCAGAATAGGATTTATGAAAGTGTTCTGCCAAAATTCCACATGCACACCTAGACTGGTATTTGCCATCTAAAGTGCTGTTTACATAAACTGTATCCATTTCCCTCTCCATTCAAAGTGCAACTTCAGGAGCTACATCAGCACCACAGCGGGGGGGGGGGGAGGTTAGCATTTCCCTCCTAACCCCTGCAGGTCAGTTGCTGGTCAGACATGGACACCCCAATGGCTGTGTACAGTTTTAATAACATGTACACTAATGTAATTAACATCATGTCTCATTTGGCCCAGGCATTTATTGATGTGGATTTATTGATGAAGGAATTTTCCTTCAGATTACATGGGGGGGGGGACATATTGCTAAGCATGCAATCCCATAATCCTATACAGAACTAAGCCCCATGGAATTCAATGGGCATTATCACCTGGTAAGTGGGTATAGAACAGTATCCTTTTTTCTGAATGCCCCTTTTTCCTTTAGCTCTTTTAGCCACTATATCAGTTGGCATTCTAATCCAAAATTCCATGACTTATTTTCTGTTGTAGGAATTTAATCCTCTAAGATTCTCCACAGAGAATTCAAAGCATCGTCACCCATATGCTTTCTTGCCTTTTGCAACAGGGCCAAGGTAAATATACCCTCACTCTATACTTTGCACTGTTCCCTCCATAAAAGGAGACTTTGACATTAATCTTCCATGAAAGACACAACTGTGTTCAAGGCTTATAAAATTGTGGATCAGTCCGAACACTATTGGATGCCCAATATTTTCAGATCTATGCAAATCAATACCTGGATTCACTTTTTAGGATTAATATTTCCTCTGCCTAAATCAGGCATAGGCAAACTCGGCCCTCCCGATGTTTTGGGACTACAACTCCTATGATCCCTGACCACTGGTCCTGTTAGTTAGGGATCATGGGAGTTGTAGTCCCAAAACATCTGGAGGGCCGGGTTTGCCTACGCCTGGCCTAAGTACATTTAATTATTTTTCAATTTATAACTTTTATGTATCAGCTGCTTCCTAGCTGAGCCTCTCAGAATAGCTTTGGAATTAAAACACTGAAATGCTAGATAAAAATATGAAATGAAAATAATTGACAATGCATATTACAGCAAAGCAGAACAAATCGCCAGCATAAAATGATATATACTCAAATGCCTAAAAGGGTGGGGCATAGATAGGACAACAAAGATGGTGACAGACATTAATTTCTGAGAAGGGAAACCTAAAAGTGAAGGAGCAACAACAGAAAAGGCCCTGACTGAACCATCTACAGAATGCTCTTCTGTTCATAATGTAATTGTTAAGTTGTGGGCGAACATATCAGATGACACAGCGATTCTTCCAAAGCAGCTCTTTATTTGTAAGCTGGAACAGAACTGAACTGAGGAGCTCAGTCAGCCTGCTTATATAGAGCTCCACTAGAATGCAACAGTAACCATTTTCTGTAACTAGCCCATCACTGAACGTCACTTTTGATCCTTCGTTTGCATACAAACTATCCAATCACTGAACGTCACTTTCAATCCTTCATTTGCATAACTATCTACAGTATCCCCCTGCTGGCCCAGGGTGAGAACTTCAGTACATAACAGTAATGTTGCCCTTCATTCTACTCAGGAACTGCATTGGACAACAGTTTGCCATGAATGAAATGAAGGTTGCTCTTGCCCTGACGCTCCTGCACTTTGAGCTTTTGCCTGATCCTGCCAACCTCCCGATTCCAATGCTGCAAATTGTCACCCAGTCCATGAATGGGATCTATCTGAAGCTGAAAGCTCTCCACTGATGCTTGCTATTTCCACGGTAGTAATGTTTGCTTCAGGACTATCAATTCCTGCCAATAAATATTGGAAGGCCATGAATATTAATATTATGCAGTGTACTTCTGCTTTTCTTCTGAAGGGAATTGTTGTCCTCTCTAGGCATACAGAAGCTGGTTCAAAATACAGCACCATTTCCAAATATAGATTCTTTCAGTATTTTTAGTCAGCTATTACTGCAATAAAAACGTTCAGTAATCACTTTTATGTTCTCAACCCAACAAGCTTCCTTTAACCTACCAGGTCATATTCAGAATAGAATCATTGAAATAAATGAACCGGATTAACTTAAGTCCACAACTTGCAAGATATTTCCTTTGAGTATCGCTTATTTGGGTTCCTTTCTTTGTCCATTACACCTTAATATTCTAATTAAGAACATTATGTATGGGGCATGGGCTGTCACCTTCATTTGGGGGGGCTGGACTTAGGACAGTGGCCATATTCCTACTGTTAATCATGAAAACACATTATGTGGTCATGAATGAATCCCCTTCTGTAACATTTAAAATAAGTTACCTTCTTGGAAAAATTCACACAGTGGCAAATAAGGGCAACTGTTAATTTTCTTTTTCATTTGACCTCCTCAAACAGTAATAGACTAGGAGTTATCTTAGCTCATCAGCAGCTTTCTTCTTCTCAGTCCTATCAGACTAGTTGAGCAAATAGCTACCAGAAGATGGTAGCAAATCATTATCCAGCCAAGACCCTGTTAATTATTTTAGACAAGTATTTGCCCCGGTAGATGGGATGTTGGGATAGAGGATTTTTAATTGTCATGAATTCTTTGCTACCTTGCTGTGATTTTATGGCAAACTATCTCCTGTGCCTATTGAACCTGTCTACTGTAGAGCTTCAGTTATTTACAAATATGCCTGTATTTTAACTTTTTATATGTTTTACATTGTCGACTTTGGGGGTTGTTCTTTTAATAAAACAAAGTATGCATCAGTCTTTTTAATAATAAGTAGATCATAACTATTCTGTACAGGGAGAAATCCTGATCTTTTGGACTTTCTCATGTGTTGTAGTCCTTAAGTGGGTTCTCTATTGGTAGGAGAAAATAACAGAGACCAGCCAGATAATATTGAGAAGCAAAGCAGCTAGTAAGCCTGATCTTTATTAAAGCTTTTGCAACAGGGTGCTCCGCTCACATGCAGGACGACAGAGGAGGACCCAGAACAGAGGTGTGCCTGCCCTTATATAGACATTTTAAATTCCCTGCCCTGGAGCTCAAGACCACCCTCTCCATACATCATACATACATCACAGAAGGGGTGTAACCCAAGACCACAAACATCATATCTACATCACAGAAAAGGTGGTCTACAAAAGAAATTTGAATGTTGTTGTTTTTCCTGTCTGCCAGGTTATCTGATAATGCCTTATCTGATTGTCTTTCCTGGTAGTCTGCCCATTCTTTTGAAATGGTGATTACCCAATTCCTGTAACAAGGAAGGTTTCTTTCACCTCCTCCCTCCTTGCAGAGAAACATTTGGTTGGCTTGGGAGTCAAAATGGTTTCAGGACTGTCTTCCTGTGCTGCTTCAGACATGTGGTTTATATATTTATGTACGTGTTTGCTTGGTATATTTATGAACATTTATTATATATCTAAGACCTCAAAATTCTTATTACACATGCCCCCTCCTTTTGCTGATCTCCCATGAACTGTTCTGTGGGAAGGGTCCTGAAGACTTTTTAAATATGTAACAAATATTTGTTGTAGTTATTAAATGTGTAATTTAATTGTAAGCCTATTTATTTCCTGAACTATGGAATATAAATTGCTATGATAAGAGAAGAATGTAATAAATCTAGAAGTTGCAAATAAGAAAAAATATCATACTGTATTGACTTCTTGTATAATTTATGGAAATATATTAACCATTTTTTTAAAAGGTTAACCAAGCAATTTAAATTTACACACACTACCATATAAATAAAACAATAATTTTATAGAAAAGGAGACACTTTTTAGATATAACCTGTCAGGGAACTGTCATCGGAGCCAGAGGGAGAGGGAGGGGTCCAGAGGGATTCCGGAGAGCGTCCCGGGAGGGAGAGAAGCAGCCCATCTTCTGGGGAAGGAAATCAGCGTAGCACCAGTGGAGAAGGGGGGCAGATGGGGGAATCGGCGAGGTGGCTCCATGACTCCTCGCCGGAGACCAGCGGGGAGAGCACTGGTCCTCCGCTGCCCACACCCTCCTTGCGCAGAAGGCTTCCGCGCAGGGAGAGTAGGCGGCGACTAGGTGTCAAAGAACTTTTATGCTGGAAGAAGTTCAAGAAACGCGCACTGACGGATTCTGCCAGCGATTGAGACAGCCACGGGTGAATGGCTGTCCGGACAGTAAGAGTTCACCCAGGTAACCCAGCCAGTGGTGGTGCCAATTTACGCACGAGCAACCCCTAGAACCATTACATAACCCATGTATTTTTTCCTTTCTTGAGCTAACCTAACCCCAGCTGGGAGCCCATTGCATGCAGTGCTTCTTAGGGTGGCTTAGTCCAGTAGCAGGGCCGCGAATAGCTCCAAGCTGCTAATTTCCTTCAACCAAACCTAGAGCAGTGCTCTTTTCCACCCTGGGTAGCCAGAAGTTGTTGGACTACAACTCCCATCATCCTTGACCATTGACTAAGATGGCGGATTTGTGATCCAATATCATCTGGGGATTTGTGATCCAATATCATCTGGGGATCCAAGGTGGAAGTAGGTTGAAACTTGGCACTCTGTCCTCGTGAAAATCCATAATATTAGTGCCATTTTTTTCCTAGCATACAAATGTATGTAATTTTGACTAATATGTAAATTTTTGCAAAGCAATGTCATTAATAGAATGTGTTGTTCGGTTTCATTTTCACAAATACCTGCATTTTTATGCACAATTTACTTCAGTGTATGTTGGAGAATTACACCACAAAATTCGAAGGGCAAATTTTGAATAATGCGCTTTGTTTCTTGTATCATTTCAGAGATTGTGTATTGTTTAAATATATATATATATATATTTTAAAGGAAATTGAATCAAATAGGTCCCCTATCACTATTGGGGAATTTGCAGCTACTGGTATAAAGACTTCAGTTCCTGAGGGGAGACTGGTTCATGGGATGCCTCTGGCTTGATAGACCCTTTTCCAGAAGTATAGGATTCAGTCCATGCAGATGATGAGGGAAGCTCAACTCAAGCAGGGGTTGGCTGACAATATTTATTCAAACTGGAAGCAGTTGCTATTCTGTTTTTTTAAAAAAAATGATATTTATTGAAAATTTTAGAATTACAAAAAAAACAAAGAAAAAGAGAGAGAGAAAACAAAGGAAAAACAAACCACAATCAAACAATACAAATTAATAGAAATCAAAATCAAAAAATAACACACCACGATCAAAAGACAAAAATATACCACAAACATTTAAAAACAAATCCAATATTCTCAAATCCTTAACTGTCATTACCTTCTTTCTTTGTCCTCCTCCTCCTCCCTTGTTTTGTATCCTAGTTGTTAATTGTCGCAGCAAATCCTTTCCATATTTCCTAATATTCTGTCATTACATTACCTTAATCTATTTTAATCTTATCTTACTATAAAAAACCTTAAAACTTAGATCTTATTTTTACCAATTTCTCATAACCATGATATTCTTACATAATTCTTTAAACATTTTTGCTAAAGCCAAATAATTTCGTTCCAACATTTTTCTAACATTCATCAATTTTATAAATCAATCTTAATTAAAAAAAAATTCTTTCAATCTTCATCCAGCGTCTCTTCCTCCTGGTCCCGGGTTTTGTCAGTCCTTTCTATCCCATCAATCTAGCGCATTAACCTGGTAATCTTATGTCCGAGGCCCTTAAGTCCCTTCCATGTCCCTTCCGCAGCTCTTCTTCATATTTATAGCTGTACTTTCCTTTGTCTCCTGCTCCTTTCACTCGTGGGAACTCCAACTTGACAATGTTTTTGACCCTTCTCGACAAATCAGCCACTTTTCCATAGTCCACACTAAACTCCATGTGGTAATTAAAAACATGTTTCAAAGTCCCTCCAAAATTAAGAGCCCCCACAACCCCAAACATCTCACGGCCCATTGCCAGACTTGAAAAGTCCAAACATCCCTGCATAGGGGGGTCTATCCAACCCCCCATTTCCAAACCAAACCAAACTATCTTTCCAAATCTGGCTTTTTCCAAGTTCATTTGTCAAATCCAAGAACTCATGTTCCTGCTGGGCCACAGCTCCCTCCATCTCTGGCGCCCAAGGTTCAGCAACATCCTCTTCCCTCATCTGTTCTGTCAGAGCACACTCCTGATTTGATTCCTGGGTGGGCTCTATATAATTTCCCACTGCCTGTCCAAAATTTCTGATCACATCAGTCATCAAGTCCGTCTTCTCATGTAGCTGTTCCAGTAGGGCACTTGTTTTACAGAAAGCACGCAACAGAGCTTCTGAATACATTGTCCTGCAAGGTCAGAAGTCTATTCCCACGATCGTAATCTGTAGCAGCTGCAAGCTCCCCGATTCAGAATTTGTTACAGTTTCACAGGCTCCCTCTAGGGGAAGAACTTCTATTTGTTCTTTTCTTTTAAAGACAGATCTAACAACCAAGTTTCCTTTTTCAGATATTTTGTCAATATTGATTCCTATAAAATGCGAAGGGGAACAATGGAATCACTATGTTTCTCTTCTTTTAACTATCTGTCAAAAACATTTGTCTCTGGTCAATGAGCTTCCCAAAGAACGTCAGTCCTGACACCCCGCTCCAGGATCAAGACAGTGGAAAGTTACTTTGCTTTACACTCTCTTCTGCAGGTTTAAACAGTCCGGAAAAAATCCCCCCTCTTCTCCTGCTTCCGAAGGGGGTTCAACAATTTTAAATGATGAAAGTTAATCCTTTACAAGCGATTTTCTGAACTCTAGTTTGCCATGTCTTTGCTTTAATCTATCTACAAAGAAACGGAAGGCTGACTTCCTGTTTAGACCTTCCCGTTTCAGTGCCAAATTGAAATAAACTTTTAAGTCCAATTTTCCTTTCTACTCGCAAATCATTATTTAGAGTCCAATTGTCCGAAATTTAAGTACTCACGGGTGATTGTTTTAAAAGCCAAATTGTCCCAGGAAAAAGGCAGCGCTCTCTGGCAACGGCTGTGCGGCTTCGCTCCACAGAAGAAGCAGTTGACTCTCAGCACCGCGCCACTTCCCCCTCTTCACTCCGGAGCCCGTTAGTGGGTTCCTTTGCAGGTTGGGGGGGCGCTAAAGGTGCCCGCCGAGTCACATGGTCACAGGCTTCATCCGCCTGTGATTTTTGAAAGGGTCCCCGCTTCGCCGTAGCGGAAAAGACCCGTTTCCCGTGGAGCTGGTCCCTCCAGATCAGAGGGAGTCCGCCATTACCGATGGCGCCACCCCGGAAGTTTGGAAGCAGTTGCTATTGCTCAGTAGAAACACTGCACAAAATAAGAGGCAAACGTAAAACCGAAAGAAAATTTTCTTCTCTATCAATTGCCCTTCTCTATATCAGTCCTCCCTGAAGTCACTGTGATATCTTCTTTGAATATCAGTGAATTCTGGGTATACCAAATGCTTCCGCTGATAAAGTACATTATTACCCTGCATGCAGTTAATTAAAACAACATTTCCCAATAACAGTGATATGGTCCAGCTCTGAAGTGAGGAAAAGGGGAGGATTCAGCACCCAGTGGGTGAAACTAATTAGAGTGTGTGGGTGGAGGTTTAAAAAGTTCCCAGGTCCCTGCAGAACCAGCTGCCACAAAGTTGTTCTGGTAATTTAATGCAGCTCACAAGACAAAGCCAGCAAAACAGCAAACCTTTTGAGGACGTATTCTAGCTACTGGAGCAAAGCAAGCAACAGGCAGCTGGCTATGGAAATTGTCATCAATAGCTTGTGGTCCTGGCTACCAACGAGTCCCTCTCAGTTTTTCCATTGGACTGTGGCGTTGATCTTCATCTGCATCACTCTGAAAGCCATCCAGCTATTTCAGACAAGGCAGAAACTGAACAAGGGTTTAAGGAGTTTCCCAGGACCTCCCAGCCACTGGCTCTATGGCCATATCCACATGGTAAGGGAATCTCTGACTTTCCTGGTGAGATGTTGGGTCTCTCTTTGTAAAACTGTGTTTCTCAATAAGGAACTGAAAATTGTTGTGTTACCAGTCACCATCCAGTTGTGCCTAAACTGTAAGGCAATCATTATGAAACTAAGAAACTTTATTTGGTGTAGTGCATTAGTAAATGAAGTTAAAAGGATCATACAAAGATTGTGCAACATACTCATGACATTAGCTTATTAACTGCTGATACAGCTGTTTTCTTAAACCCACAAGTGAAGCTATTACCACACTATCAAAGCTATTGAGAAACTAGGGAAGTGTTGCAGGGCTAACCATAAACAGGGATAAATCTTGTTTTTGTTGTTGTTGGCCTGCAAAGACTACATCAGGAACACAGAATGATAGATGAAATCAGTGAATTTAAACTTTATGGTGTGACACACATTAAATACTTTCTTGAGCATTGGTTCCAATTCATATTGCGCAATCAGAAGAATCCAGCGCAGCGTTTTCTCAGCTTCATGTCACATTCTGAAAGGATATTTTCTATCAAATGTGCTGCTTCATTAATGTTGTCAATCAGTCTGCTGACATCTGCAAGGGAGATGGATTGGGGACGGCTGTGCGGGTTCAGCAGACTGGGCTCCACTCATTGGCTGCACATGATTGGACAGTTGGAACTTTAGATTTGGCCAAGGAATCTACATTAGCTAGTCACTGGGACGTGACTCCTGGCACGTTCTGAATGGAGGACCGCCAACAAGGGCTTGCAACTGCCGCCCACTAGGAGCAGCATACATGGCCATTGTGGGCCTAGTCATAGCCCCCCCCCCCCCACTGTGTGAAGGCAATAGCTATGGTATAAAGGAACATACCTGATAAGACAACAATTTGGGAGGAGGGAAGGCTACAACTTTATTGATTACAGGTGTAGGTGGACTTTGGTTCACATCTATATCCATTTCATTTTCCTGTTGGAGTGCTGAAATTTTGAACAGGGCATTGCCACGTATTGTGGCCTCCCTAATATGCTGATCTCTAGTTCCATATTCAGCCTCTAACCCTGACTCCCATATTTGGCATGCAACAGTTTGCATTTGTGATGGACCTGTTTCTCTTATCCAATTTTACCTAAAGTTGAAGAATGATTCACAGATTCAGGCATAAATATTATATTATAATTTTGTGTATAATGTTTCAATTTATTCCAACAAGAAAAAATGCTTTTCTAAATGTACTCTTTGGCAGCTGCCCCCCCCCTTAACATTTATAGTTCAATGGCTTATTCATGCTCAACCAGTGTGTGTTCTTCTACACCTGAGAGCCTGAAATGAAATTGATAAGGGGAGGCCAATGCAGAATAGAAAGAAACAGGTTTAATAAGACTGTGGTTTTAGGATTGAGCCAAGTGGGTGAATTATTCCTTTGTTACATATGCATCCCAGCTGAAAGTTATACACTATTACATTACCTGATTATCTGTTTTCATCCTGAACTAAACATTTAATTACAATCGGTAAATTGGTTACCGATACAGATGAAACCTGAGGAAGAATTCCTGAACGCAGCTGCATGGACAGAAAAGTACCCACACTGTTATCCACGTTGGTATGGAAATTTCTTGGCTTTCCTGTCCATTAACCACCCCGAATATGCAAAGGCCGTGTACAGCAGAGGCGGTAAGAAATTTGTATCTTATGTCCCTCTCATTGTGCAGTTACAGGAATACAGTGGTACTTCAGGTTAAGTACTTAATTCGTTCCGGAGGTCCGTTGTTAACCTAAAACTGTTCTTAACCTGAGGCACCACATTAGCTAATGGGGCCTCCTGCTGCCGTTGTGCCGCCGGAGCAAGATTTCCGTTCTTATCCTGAAGCAAAGTTCTTAACCTGAAGCATTATTTCTGGGTTAGCGGAATCTGTAACCTGAAGTACCCTGTAACCCGAGGCACCACTGTATGCTGAAGGCTGTCAACATTATTCATGCAGTAAGTTGCACTGCTCTTTGTAAGGTAAGAAATAAATGTAAGTGATTCATATTTCAAGGGCATCCTAAAGCAACCTACCCCAACCTGATGCCTTCAAGATGTTTTGAACTCCAATTCCCATCAGTCCCTCACTGCCAGGCAAAGAACTCCCAGCTCCCAGCTCTAGTTCTACCCAAGTCTTTAATGCTCAAATCAGATTGGTGGAGAAGGCACACAGCAGACTACAAAATTCAAAAAGTACATTAGAGAACTGGATATTTCATTTTGGAAATTGGGGGAAGCACAACTATTTGCCCAACAAATGGCTGGAGTCCCCAAGGCTGGGCAAGCTTGGCCTGCAAAGGTTGTTCCTCTTAATTCTCATGTGCAAAGATGTGGGAGTGTGCATTGGATCTGATCTGGCTGCTGAAAAGCAAGGAGAGGCAAGTGAGGGAGTTCTGGGTGCCCATAGGAATCCCCTAGATTGAGGCAACAGAGTACAATTCAGCAAATTAAACATTTAAATTTGTTCTCACAAATAGTTTTTTACCATCTCATGCTAAACTCATTTTATCTCATTTATTACACTATTCAGATCCTAAACCTCTTATAACACAGGACTTCCTAATTCCATGGATTGGTATGTATTTTCTCTCACTAATTTCATGTATTCCTGAATTTACTGTGATATTCTTGTATCGAGCATATACATATATTCTCAGCTTTACAAAGTTCAAAGTTCCTTTGGGTCTACGGGAAGCTGCTAGTATTTGTTAAGCTGGTGACTTCCCCTCTGGTGCCTTCCAGGAGACTTCAGTGCCAGCTTTATTCCTTTGGCCAACTGATTTCTGCAGACTCTATAGTATGTTTTCCTACAATCTCAAAAGTCTGTCCTTATAGAGATTATGAAGATGGACTTCTCGGGTTGTAAGGAAATATACACACTGCATTCCATGTTTCAGAAATCCTTTAGTAGGTAAATAGATTCTTAACTTGAATTATTCCAGCAATTAAGTGCCTACTTCAATGGGTCCTGGGGGGATCCTTCTACTATAAACCCTGCCATCTGTGGTGGATAATTTACCATGTGACCCTGGCCCTGGTGTATGTGCCTAAGAAAGACAACATTATCTTTGGCTTCTGTTCCTCATTTTCCTTCCTTTCCTTGGCAGGAAGGGGGCTTCTCGTCCTGAATGGGCCAAAGTGGCAGCAGCACCGGAAATTGCTGACTCCCGGATTCCATTACAATATTCTGAAGCCTTATGTGACTCTTATGGCAGAATCAGTCAAGGAGATGCTGGTAAGAAACCCCATTGCTACTTTCAGGAGGTCAGCTCCAGTCTAAGAAGTTGCTCATCCACCTTCATGTTCTTAGTCCTGCTTTGAGCAAACTCAGAGGGCCAGAGCAGACTCTTTCTTTGACCTGAAAGCCTCTTCTGACATACCACAAAGATCTTTCAAAAAGTTTGAGTCAGAAGCCCCCATCGAAGTGTGAAACTAGTTGAGCAGCCCTTTGGGTCTCAGGCAATGAGTTTGCAGCAGTATTGAATTCTAAAATTCCTTCGTAACCTGTGACCCTTGATATTGTCTTAATTAGTTCTTCCACATTTTCAGGACAGACAGATGCTGACTACCATCAGCTTTCTTTGTGGAATATTTAAATGCATCACTTTGAAGGGTTGTGCAGTGTTGTATTAGCTAGAATTGTATGTCAAAACCGTGTTTACTTCCTCTTCCATAACACAAAGTTCTTTTGAAAAGTTTGAGTCTGGAGTACCTGTGAAAGTATGAGGCTAGCTGAGCAGTCCTTTATGTTGCAGGCAATGACTTTTGCAGGAACAAATACATTTCCCCCCAATGTCTAGTTATGACACACAAACTCTCTCTCCCTCTCTCTGTCTGTCTGATGCTTCCTCATTCTTCTCCACATCTCCCCTGAATCAAAAGGCTTTATGTGTGTCCTTGAGATACGCTTACCAGCCAGTAGAGCAGGGGTCAGCAACCTTTTTCAGCTGTGAGCTGGTCCATTGTCCCTCAGACCATGTGGTGGGCCAGACTATTTTTTTTGGGGGGGGTGACCGAATTCCTATGTCCCACAAAGAACCCAGAGATGCATTTTAAATAAAAGCACACATTCTACTCATGTAAAAACACGCTGATTTCTGGACCGTCCCTGGGCCGGATTTAGAAGGCGATTGGGCTGCATCCGGCCCCCGGGCCTTAGGTTGCCTACCCCTGCAGTGGAGGAAGCTGCTTAGCAGACGGTAGTGACTGATGCCCATTGGGACTAGGAGGATAGAAGGCAAAGAGGCCATCAGTAAGTGGAGCCAGAGCTAATGACAGGCAGAGCCAACCAGTCCTACTTTAACCCCTATTCCCTGCTGAGTTCTACAAATGCAGCATCATATCTAATAATGAATCATCTAATCATTCAGGAGACTTCTCTATTCTCATTTCTTTCCCTTTCCTAAAATATTAGGATGTATGGGGAAAGCTGGTACTCAGCAACCCCACAGCATCAGTGGAGATGTTCGAACATGTCAGTCTGATGACTCTTGATACTATTATGAAATGTGCCTTCAGCTACCAGAAAAATGCTGAAACGGACAGGTCAGTATAAAATCCCCATTTCAGAGAAGGTGGGAGTCCCAGACAGATACAGACCTTCTTTTCTGTGTCATGCACTAGGAGTGTCATGAGAAGCAAGCCCAAGATTGCAGTCACCTCTGCGATCTGCATATGGTTAAGGAAGCCATTCAGGATGATGGACATCACTACATCTTTGGGGAGTAAATTCTATAGTTTAACTGTGCGAAGAAATACTTTCGTTTGTCTGTGATGAATCTTCCAACTGTCGGCTTCAACTGAGATAACCAGCCTCATATAACCAGCATGCTTAAGTCTAATTAATGCACAAAGGGGTTAAGGCCATAGAGTAAGCTGTCCTGCCAGGCCTAGCTCACCATGGAAGGTACCAGGTAATCAGAAACTAATCGGCATCCAGTGCAGTCAGGCCAGAATTTGTGCAATATGCTCAAAACATGTTACCCTGGTGAGCTTCAAGGCCGCCAAACAGATGTCAAAGAGATAAACAACTACTTGACATTCAGAAGACATCTTAAGGCAGCCCTGTTCAGGGAAGTTTTTAATATGTAACGCTGTACTGTTTTTAACACTTGATTGGGAGCCGCCCAGAGTGGCTGGGGAAACTCAGCCAGATGGGCGGGGTATAAATAATAAATTATTATTATTATTATTATTATTATTATTATTATTATTATTATTATTATTATTATTATTCACCAGCTGAAGTTTCTGAAACTGTCTTCAGAGGTAGTCCTATACATAAGGTGTTGCAATAATTGAACATAGAGGTAGCCAGAGTATAGACAATGGAAATAAGGCTATCGCTGTCCAGATCGGAGTGCAGCTGGGCTGCCAGCCAAAGCTGATTGAGGGCACTACAGGCCACCAAGGCTGCCAGAAATACCCCCAAACTACATACCCACTTCATCACAATCCATCTAGTCTAGGGAACCACGCACCAACAGTACCTCAGACTTATCTGGATTGATCATCAGCTTGTTGGCTCTTACAAAGTCACCTAATCTTTGTTTTTTTTGTGTGTGTTTATATTGGTTTCCATTTCTCACTGTCCACAGAGAAAATTCCTATATTCAAACTGTTTTTGATCTTGGGTTCCTGGCTTATCAGAGACTGAAAACACCATTGCATCACAATGATCTCATTTACTGGTTGAGCTCCAAAGGGCGTCAGTTTTACAAAGCTTGCAAAATAGCCCACCATCACACAGGTATGTATTTTTTACTTCCTGGCAACAACTTTTTCTTCCTGCTCCCCCTCCTCCTCTTCTTCTTCTGAGCTAATATATAATTTTATTTCCTAATAAAAAAATTCAAAATAAAAGAAGATATTGTTTCAGTACCATTAGGAAAATTAAAAATTGTAAGTGTTGGTATGATGCACTTGAAAAGCAAGACAAAAAATTTTTAAAATTAATTTAACAATGGTCTTATTATAATAGAGAGAATAGAAATGAAAAAGGTTGAAGCAAAATTAAGAAAACACATAACTGCCTCCTCCTTTCCAACTTAACTTCCTCTCTAGTTATGTGCTCAATCATTTATATAAGGAGAAAGGACTTTCTATTTATAAGAAGTAAAATTTTATAAATGAAATCAACCAGCACCTTGGTATTATATTTACCTCCCTATCAATTATTCTCATGCTTCCTAATAACATGAATTCTCTTTCTGGAACCCTAAAATCTGATCATTTGTCTAACATAATGAATATATCTTTCTTTCTTTTTTATAAAAATTTTATTGGTTTTACAAAGTTTTTATAGACATAAACAAACAAACACACAAACAAACATGTATAATTTCACATCCTTTTTTCCCTTAAACCTTACTTCATTGACTTCCCCATACCTCCCCTTTCCACATCCCAATTTCAAAAGTTATTTCAGCAAATCCTAACAAAACTTAATTTTATCAAATTTTTTCCTTATTCTTTTCTTTTACTTAATCTTTTACAGCTGTAACCCCCATTTTCCCCAAGAACCTCGACATTTTAACATTCATTAATTTTGCAATGTTTCTTAAGATAAATTTTGAATTTCTTCCAATCTTCCAATTGTCATGAATGCAGCCAATTCAATAATTTCTCTCTGTCCCCAGAGAAATATTTCATTGTCCTTTTCCCACATCATTTCTGTTCAGGATTTCTCCCTGGATTTCTGGAGATCATGTAACCTTTACTGAATTGTTAAACACCCAAAAGACCCTGAGGAAACGTACGTGTGTGTGTGTGTGTGTGTGTGTGTGTGTGTGTGTGTGAAAGGGCACAGAGTTTGCATCTGGATTCTCATCTTCCCTATATCCTGGGACTTCTTCTCATTTTTAGCTTTCTCCTTATGTGAAGCTTTAATCCCAACGTGATAACTCTCTCTAAGAACATAGGAATAGCCTGCTGGATCAGGCCAATAGCCCATTCTAGTGCAGCATCCTTTCTCACAGTGGTCAACTAGATGCCGGTGGGAACCTAGGAAGCAGAATCTAAACACAAAAGAACTTCCCCCTCCTGTGGTTCCCAGAAACCAGCATTTGGAAGCCTTAATGCTCCCAACTGTGGACTGAAATTTGGACTGAAAACTTTTAGCTCTTTAAGCTACTGATCATTCTAAGCTTCCTTTTCAGAGCTCAGCTAATAAAAGTATTTGTTACCCTAAGCATAACACAATCTAAATATATTTGCTTGCCTCTTATGTATAGCTTTATTCATTTCATACTGCATGTTTTCAATGCAGAGAAGGTAATAAGAGAGAGGAAGGATTCCCTCAAGAATGAGAAAGAGCTTGAAAAGATTCTGAAGAAGAGGCATTTGGACTTCCTGGATATTCTTCTTTGCGCAAAGGTGGACATTGTAGAAATAATGCACCTATGCCTGCCATGCTATATTGCTAAGAGCTTTTCCAGCCATCACTAACCTTCTTTGAAAGGTTTGATGTGAGCTGGGAGAGGGAGGAGGGTCTTGGAGAACTTTAAATATTGGATCTCACCAATCCTATAAAACACTATGTTCCCTGTGTGGTTAGGATGAAAATGGAAATCCATTGTCAGATGAAGACATACGTGCAGAAGTGGACACATTCATGTTCGAAGGTCATGATACCACAGCTAGTGGAATCTCTTGGCTCTTTTATTGTATGGCCCAGAACCCTGAACATCAGCAGAGATGCAGAGAGATCATGGAGCTTCTTGGGCAACAGGAAGAGATACAATGGTCAGGCTAAATTCTTGTTCAACCTTAAATGTTTATTTCCTGCTTTATGGGTTTCTCAGAAATTAAGAGAAGATGAAGGGACAGCAACACTGCAGTGTGTTTTAGGGTCAGAGTACTCTGACTACAAGTCTCAGGTTCGTTAGGTTCCAGGGAAATTGGCCTAATCCTATGCTCTCGAACCCTATTTGCTACATCTTATTGAATGGTTAAAAAGGTAAAAGGTAACGGTAAAGGACCCCTGACAGTTAAGTACAGTCTCAGATGACTCTGGGGTTGTGGCACTCAATTCGCTTTACAGGCCGAGGGAGCCGGCATTTGTCTGCAGACAGTTTTTCCAGGTCATGACTAAGTTGCTTCTGGCACAACGGAACTCCAAAGCCAGAGCAGCGCATGGAAACGCCATATACCTTCCCATTGGAGTGGTACCTATTTATCTACTTGCACTTTTGGACGTGCTTTCGAACCACTAGCAAAAGCTGGGACTGAGCAATGGGAGCTCACCCCACCGTGGGGATTCGAACCGCCGATCTTCTGATCGGCAAGCCCAAGGCAACCACAGCACCACCCGCTTCCCTTAAAAAACAGTTATGAGACCTAAATCTGGCAATTTTGGGCTGTGTCTTTAAGGGACAACTTGGGAAAGATGACATACAGCACCATGTGCATTAAGGAGAGCCTTCGGCTTTATCCTCCAGTACCTCTTATAGCACGAGAAGTGGGTTCTCCTGTGATTTTTGCTGATGGACGAACCTTACCAAAAGGTAGGTTTCCCCTCTCTCCCTTCTGCAGACTTCCTTTGAACTCACCCCTTCCTCTTCCATCTTCATTCTTACACTGTTCTCATTATTCAATTCCACTGTCACTTAACTTCCATCAAGGGTTTCTAACCTTTTCTGGACCACATTCACCCTTGGCCTACCTTGTGGGGTTACTGACAACTGTGATGCGGCCACCGCACAATCTTGCTTGCACACACTCACATTCTTGCACACGGAATATGTGGAGGACACACACAGGTGTACATGCCTACACAGAGGTACACAGCCCCTGTGTTCAGATGGACACTTTCAGGAGCTACTAGGCCTTAGATGGACCATCTCTTGAGGCCCCACCTACACCTAAATGAATTCTCTGGGCAAACAAACAAATATTATATGACCAGGAAATATGCTTTCCAGCTGCCTTCCTGTACTCTGTGCAGGATCATCCTGGTTATCCGTGCAACAGCTCTGAAAATCTGCCTGTCTTTGCAGCAAGTTATTGAGAATGAATGTTTTGGTAAATGCCACTGGATAACAATTAATTCTCATTACATAATATCACTGGTGACGAAATGATACTAGATGATGTCTCTTTTTTCCACAGGCTTTCTAACTATATTGGATATTTATGGTCTTCACAGAAATCCTGAGGTTTGGGGAAATCCTGAGGTAATAATAAAAGAAGAAAAGCCTAAGCAAGACTTTTCTGGTGAGACTGAGAGAAGTTGACATGTTTTGAGAAAAAGATGGTGGAATAATTGCCATAGACGCATACAATTTCTTTAAGAAAAGAAGCCAATTGTTTGTCACACTAACACTGTGTGACTAGATGTGTGGATTTATCCCAGTGTTTTGTTTTACCAGTTTCTTGCTTGTTTTAGCTTACTAAACACATCCAGAAGTATTCCAGTTTGGAGATGAGAAAGGCACATTTAATCCATTTCCCCATATCAATGGCCTAATGCCAAACTATCTACCCCCTGATATGATATTAAATGTGGAGCAGAAACATATAAACACAAGTGATGCCTGCATTTTCCTATGTAGATACTACCAGCTCTAGAGTGTCTGCATGAGAGAGAGATGCTGGCGAAAACGTGTGTGTCTCTCTGTGTGTTTCTGTGCATGTGTGCACATGTAGAGCTAAATTCCTCCCTATGCCATGACTCTGATCCAAATCCCTTTCCTGCCAGCAGCTGTTAGTAAAAAGAAAAATGTTTGGATATATCTTCGTACAACTCTGATGTCAAGCTTAGTGTGTCCCTCTACAGAATTGGATAAGAACAGTATGAGGAAGATACTGTACTAATTAAGTAGAAGGACAGGCCACATGTTATGTAGTTATGATTCTTAAAATGTTGCTTACGCACTTACAAAATGGCAAAAATCTATTGCGAAAAGAAAACCATTGCAAAATATATTGGCAAAGCTGCTGTGGAATCCTAATCGAGAAAACATTCCTAATCCAGGTCAGGAGCTATGGAAGTATTCTGCCAAAAATCCACCACCCAACAGTCCCTAAAGTGCTGCTTACAAAATCTGTGTAGGCTTCCCTCACCATTCAAAGAGCAACTTCAGGAGCAACATCAGCAGCACAACAGGGGGGAAAGGTTAGCATTTCCCTCCCAAGCCCTGCAGGCCTGTTGCTGGTCAGACACCCCAATGACTGTGTACAGTTTTAAAAACATGCACACTGATGCAATTAACATCATGTCTCATTTGGCCCAGGCATTTATAGATGTGAAGGAATTTTCCTTCATATTACATTGGGGAAAACATGTTGCTAAGAGTGCAGTCCTATAATCCTTTACAGAACTAGGCCCCATGGAGCTCAATGGGCATTATGACCTGGTAAGTGGGTATAGAACAGTATTCTTTTTTCTGAATGCCCCTTTATCCTTTAGCTCTTTTACCACTATATCAGTTGCCATTCTAATCCAAAATTCCATGACTTATTTTCTGTTGTAGGAATTTAATCCTCTAAGATTCTCCACAGAGAATTCAAAGCATCGCCACCCATATGCTTTCTTGCCTTTTTCTGCAGGGCCAAGGTAAATATTTTCTCACCTATATTTTGCACTGTTTCCTCCATAAAAGGAGACTTACATTAATCTTCCATGAAAGACACAACTGTGTTCAAGGCTTATAAAATTGTGAATGAGTCCACAGCAAGGCAGAATTAGCTGCCAGCATAAAACAATATATACTCAAAAGCTTAAAAGGGTAGGGCATACAAAGGAGAACAAAGATGGTGCCAGACATTCATTTCTGGGAAGGGAAATCTAAAAGTGAAGGAGCAACAACCGAAAAGGCCCTGATTTGACCATCTGCAGAATGCTCTTCTGTTCACAATGTAATGTCGCCCTTTATTCTACTCAGGAACTGCATTGGACAGCAGTTTGCCATGAATGAGATGAAGGTTGCTCTTGCATTGACACTCCTGCACTTTGAGCTTTTTCCTGATCCTGCCAACCTCCCAATTCCCATGCCGCAAATTGTCACCCGATCCATGAATGGGATATATCTGAAGCTGAAGGCTCTCCACTGATGGCTGCTGTTACCAGAGTAGTAATGCTTGCTTCTGGACTCTCAATTCCTGCCAATAAATATTTCTCTAAGAAGGTTTACAGGTAAATTACACATTTTAAAAACACAGCAGATAGTTGTGACATATTAAAAAGTGTTCAGGACCCTTCCCACAGAACAGCTGATGTGAGACCAACTTATATATGACCCTGTTAATTGTTAGAATTCCTGCTCCATGATTGCAGTCATGGGGTTGTTGTCTATCACATAACGGTGTATGTTTTGACTCCACAGTGTGGGAAGTGACGGAGACAGGATGTTTGTGTTACGATTGTCCATTGTTTTTTCTCTTTGCTACCTGATGAGAAAGAGGAAGGAGCTAAGTCAGAATGCTCCATATGTGTTTATATATAAATAAACATAGATTATCCAAATGCTGAGCTACTGAGTTCTGTTACGCGGACTGCACAAACTCTGTGGATCCCTGAGTGTGCTGGTGTCTGTTGGCATCAGTCGCTGTGATGTTAGGGCAGAAGAAAGCTTCTGAAGCTCCCGAACGATTGACCAGGAGGGAGAGAACATGCCAGCCAGGCATGTGTCTCTGCCAGGGTCCTACTCGAGAGTAGGATGAGCCAATGACAATGAGCTCCAGATGAGTATTTGCCCCTGGCAGATGGGGTTTTTGGGATAATGGGTATTTAGTTGTCATGAATTATTTGCTATCTTTCTGTGATTTTATGGCAAACTCTCCTGTGCTTATTGAACATGCCCACTACAGAGCTTTGGTTATTTACAATATAAACTCTGAAATCAAGGCTTAATATGGCTGGATTTTATTTTTTATATGTTTTATATTATAGACCTAGGAATACTTTGGGGTTTGTTTGTTTTTAGTAAAACAAAGTATGCATTAGTCAGCTTTATAATATATAGGTCATAACTATTGTGTTCCAAGGATTGTATGGGGGAAAGCCTGATCTTTTGGACTTTCTCCTTGTTGCTGATCTCACATCAACAGTTGTGGGCAAACATCATCTGTGGACCCAAGGTGGAAGAATGTTGAAGCTTGGCACTCTGTCCTCATGAAAATCCATCATTTTAGTGCCATTTTTCCTAGGATACAAAAGTATGCAATTTTGCCTAATGTGCACATTTTTGCAAAGCAATGTCCGTAAATAAAATATATTGTTGTATGCTATATTCACTAATACATGCATTTTTTAATGCACACTTTGCCTCAGTGTATTCTGAAGAATTACGCAGTAAAATTTGGAAAAGGGCAAATTTCAAAGAATGTCTGTTTCGGTTCTTGTATTGTTTCAGAGGCTGTGAATTTTGTCATTTTTTATTTAAATGGAAAGTGAATCAAATATGTCCCCTATCCCTATTGGGGAATTTGAGGCCACTGGTATAAAGACTTCAGTTTCTGATGGGATGCATGCAGTTAATTAAAACATTTCCCAGTAACAGTGATCTGGATCCAGCTCTGAAGTGGGGGAAAGGGGAAGATTCAGCGCCCAGCAGGTGGAACTAATTAGAGTGGGTGGGTGGAGGTTTAAGCAGTTCTCAGATTCCTGCAGTACCTGGATTTGATCTGATATTTTCACACAGCACACAGAGCAAAGCCAAGCAAGCTAGAAAGTTTTCAGGACTTATTCTAGATGCTGGAGCAAAGCAAGCAGCTGGCAATGGAAATTGTAATCAATGCCTTATGGGCTACCGGCGAGTCCCTCTCGGTTTTTCTATTGGACTATGGCGTTGATCTTCACCTGCATCGCTCTGAAATCCATCCAGCTATTTCAAACAAGGCAGAAACTGATCAAGGGTTTTAGGAGTTTCCCAGGACCCCCCAGCCACTGACTATATGGCCATGTCCACATGGTAAGGGATTCTCTGACTTAACTAGTGAGATGTTGGGGGTCTCTTTGTAAAACTGCGTTTCTCAATAAGGAACTGAAAATAGATTGAATGTTGTGTTACCAGTCACCATTCAGTTGTGAATAAAGTGTAGGGCAATCACTATGAAACTGGAAAACTTTATGTCCATAAAGTGCTTTGCTTCTTTGTTGATTGAACAACTTGAGACGTATTTGTCAGGGCATGTTTGCAGGGGTAAATCCAGTTGCCTGCTGTATTTGGCAATGATGAATAAAGTATGCATGCAGAGGTAAATTACCTGAATGAAAAGAATTTAGCTGAAGGCGAGAATGGCAGGGTGGAGCTATCATTGCTGGCATAGCCTCCATGTGGGTTTTTTACTTTTCATTCCTTTTCTTTCTTTTTCTTTTTACCATTCTGTATATAATTTCTATTAGGTTTTCTGTTTTGCAATTTAAGATACTCGTTTTACATCCTTAAGATATCGGTGACTTCCCTTTTCTTTCCATGGTTCATTTTACATAAATTGCTGCATATTTTACAAAATTTGCAGGAGCAGCTGATAGAATAGAGCAATGCCATGGGGCTGCCAATCTCAACGCTGGTATTGCTGCCACTTAGTGGCAGGGCTTTTTTCAGCTGGAACTCACCAGAACTCTGTTCCAGCACTTCTCTTGCGGGTGCCATTGCCATTATAAGCAAACAAGGGAGGTGTTCATGGTGAGTTCTGGCACCTCTTTTTCCAGAAAAATAGCATGCTTTACTGGAATGGTGCCTGGGCAGGGCAGAAAGGCACCATGGTTGGCACTGTGCAGCCACATTGGCAGAGCTAATCTGTTGCTCCCACCACAATGCACACTCGCAACCTTGCCATAACCCTGCCCCATAAGTAGCAGCACAACGTATGTTGTGAGGGTGGCTTTGTGGCACTGCCCTGCTGTGCTGACCACTCCTTGGCACAAATAGATGAGGCATGTGCCATGTGTCCTTCTGGCATGTTTGAAATAGCTCTGGAGTAATGGAAGTGATTAGGATAATCATTAAGCCTTACTCAGCATGTTTAGCTACAATATCTCAGTGTTCCTGTATTCAGGCATGGCCAGTTACTTTGTTGACTAAGATCCAAACTAGATATGATCTGTGAGTGTTAGCCAGCAGGCCAGCTCAACTGCATTTATTTATTCCATTTATTTTTTTGAATTTATATCCCGCCCTTCTTCCCAACGAAGCCCAGCACAGCCATGCCACTCACTCCTGTCTAGGTGGGTCAAAGCTCTGTTCTGAAGACACTCTGGAGGGGCAGGGAACCTGTCTGATGCCCCTGGAAGTGGCACAGTACCAGTGGTGCCCTCTTGAACTGGGAGGTAGTCCTGGTGATGGGTTTTTGGAGACAGAGGATGGAGGCATGGCCGACCCCAGGGCTCCTTCTTTGTAACTGAGCGTTTACTTCATTAACTCTCCTAATATGCTCCATCAGACCCCCCCACCTCTTTGAGAGAAGTTTCAAATGATTCACAGCTTGCCTTTAAATATGTCATTTTATTAATTACTGCATTGCAGAGGGTTAGATCAGATGACCCATGGTCCTGTCCAACCCTACAATTGTATATGCTATCAGCTGAGTTTCTTTAGCAACAGGTGTATCCCATTTTGAGATTTTAAGACAACCTGGGGGATTGGAACAGGAGGCTTTGCTGGATCTGGCAAGATTTCAAACCGGAGTAGGATTTGGGCAAGGGCCACTTTCATCTCGTTCATGGCAAACTGCTGCCCAATGCAATTCCTGGGGAAAGAGAGAAAAGTCAGGAAAATCTATTAAGAAGCAGTTAATCATAATGCAGGAGCTTTACCTGAAAATGCTGACTCTGCCTGTCAAAATACTTTCATTCCAACTTTCAGCCTGGATAGGTTCCCAACCATTAACAAGGAAACCCAAATCCTCTCGGAGCCTTGGACCTTGATCCATGCTGGAATGCTTCCCCCAATCCCTGAGTGTGTTGAAAGGTTTCAGGGGTTCCTGAATCTGCTCCAGGATTGGTTTCCTTGGAATGAAGGTCACAGGACACCTATGGCACTTCTGCAATGTGAGGTGTTATTTTGTTTTGTTTTTTACAGTAGCGGAAGGTTCACAGCACTCACAACCCACAACCCAATAGGCTCTCCATTATCATAGCTTTGGTTTCTCCCAAAAAGCAAGTCAGGCCTCTTGAGGACATTGCCTCCAGCCAGCAGAAGGGGTGGGACAGAAATACATGCCCCTTTCCAAGCCCCTGCTATTTTTTTTACTTCCTGTAGCAATACATCACTCAAATGTGACAATTAATGTAATCTTTTTGTAGCCACCTGCAAATAGGTTCTAGGTCATTGGTGGGGAACCTGTGGCCCTACAGATGTTGTTAGACTCCAGCTTCCTTCAAGCAGTATGACCAGTGGTCAGGGGCAACGGAACTTCTAGCCCAGCAACAGATTCTCCACCAGACTCCATAGACAAGCTTCTTTCTCTCCTCCCTATTGCTCATCAGCAACCTCTCACTCATCTGGCCTGAATGTCAGAGACATGGCGCCCCAGAGTGACAATGGGGAGGAAGAAGAGGAGATCTGCAGAGACAGGGATCTTCAGAGAGGCAGCAAGGAACCTCTCATTCTTCCACAGCAGTTTGAATCCAGCCCCCCTCAATCCTCCTTGGCTTCCCATGTCAGAGAGGAAGAGACAATTTCTCATGACAGTGAACCAGGGCTGGCAGAAAGCCCAGACGTTGATAAGGAGTATCAGGTAGCAACTGAGAAGGAGGAAAATACATCAGAGGAAGGGGCAGTATATCAGTATGAATCTGCTCGTGCTCATAGGTTCACGAGGGTTAAAGAGAGGTGTCAATCAAAGAGAAGGGAGGGAGGGGGCTCCTGAAGGATATGCTGTTGGAAGCGAGGACATAGTTCAGATGCCTCAATGTGTTAATGACAGTCAGTCACTGTGAACGGCTTGGAGAGCAATTACCATACATCATAAACTGTTTAAAACACCGAAAGTGTCTGCTTGCTGCCTAATTAAGCAGAGAGTAAATCAGACCGTGACACTGAACTGTCTATATCCTCACCTTGGTCCAGCTGCAAAAGGCACAAAAGCATGAGAATGCCTCTGAGATGACTTTTCAGATGAGAACCTAGTGGGGTCAAACACCTGGAGGAAAAGAAGGCAGGTGTTTTTTATTAGCATCTCTAGCAATTGATAGTCTTGCTTCAGAGTCTGGAAGCTTTTATATTATCTTGGGCCCAGTCTTAAGACATATATGTTTAAAATGCTTCCTATAAGGTTGCCAGAATTTCGACTGTAGGTTTGGATGCACCAATATCCAATCTTCATGTCTCTGGGCCAATGGCCCAATTTCCAGGCCACCCACTGCTGTCACTACTGCTGAGGGAGCTGGAAAGGAAGAGTGGAAGTGGAAAGAAGGTAGAAGGGCACCATCCTGTGCCAACTTGCACCTTTCCTTGTCGTTTTGACCCACCTCCTCCAGTTCTCCCAATTGGCTTGGCAGGTGAGCAGGAAGTAGAGTTGTGCAGTGGTGGCAGAGGAAGAGCATGGTGATGGTAGCAGTGGCATGCCCATCTGGTCACCCCACATTTTGGCAACAGTAACAACAGCAACATTTTGGCAATTGTGTCAGACCTGGCTACTATGGTCCCTGTGCAAGGCCAACATTTGGTGCCCTGCCTTCGTGCTGCCTTCCCAAAGGCAGATAAGGAGGTGTCTGACTTCGAGAAGGAGGTTTGGGGGCTCTAGGGCCCTTTAAGAGTCTCATGCATCTTTCCCAAAGCCCAGCACCTCACATACCAGGCTTTGAGAGGGCGCCCCCTAAGCTCCGTGCCTAGTGTATGCACACCGCCCACACAGCCCTAAATCTGCCTCTGGTGGCAAGCAACAGGGCAGCGTCAGGAGATTCTGCCTGCTTGTCATCCATTCTCCCCACATTTTGTGTGGGTAAGAGAAGGCATGAACGAATCTGTCCATTACCATTTCCCTCGGTTTCCCAATTTTAAGTTTAGTTCTCCACATTTGCACACCATTAACACAAAAGAGTCCTCTTGAAAATTTATCTGCATTATCATTATGTACACATATTTTGCACACAATTTCACACCAACAGTCAAAATGCATTTAGGAGTGATTCTTTTTAGCAGAAAATGGCAAGGGGGGAACATGATTACAAATTGTTCCCTTATTCATGCTAGAGTTCTGCTTTCAAAACATAAAAGGCCTGCTGGATCAGACCAAAGATCCGGCATCCTGCTTTGCAGAGTAGCCAACTAGATGCCTTTGAGAAGCCTACAGGCAGGTTTTGAAGGCAACAGCCCTCTCTCACCGTTGCTGTCCAGCAACTAGTACTCATCCAGACATCCTTTTGTGCCATGTTTCTAGGCATAGGTCTGGGCATTCAAGCTCCGTATCTGAGTAGATGTTTTGTTTTGTTTTATTTTGTGTTTTGTCCTGGCACTTTCCCTAAGAAAGCCCACATTGTACCATTTTAATTGAGGAAATGGTAGTCAGGTTCCCCACAGATTGCCATTTGCTTCAATTCAGCAGTAAAACATGGGTTTTCCCAGGGAAAGCGCCAGGACAAAAAACCACATACACAGACATGGAGCTTTATAGCCCTGACCTGTGCCTGGAAAGTGGCACAAAAGAAAGTCTGCATGAGCTCTTAGTATGACTCAAAGGGCAACATCCTCAGAGCTGAGATTATCTAATTGCTGTGCCATGCAATCACTTCACCTTTATTTTTAAAAATGCAGTTTGGCTAAAATCCACCAGTTATGTATTCCAGCTCTGAAACTAGTTAACTAGTTGCAGATGTTGTCACATGCCTTTATCTATAACAACAAATTATTACCTCTGGGTCTTGCCATACACTAGGGTTTCGGTGGATACAATAAATATTAATTGCCACCAGGGAACCTGTAACATAAAGTGTTAACATTATTAATTTCAATATCCAAGCACTGCCATTACCGAAGAACTATCTCAGAGCTAGCATTTCAACTCAGAGAAGGAAGACAAAGAAGCAATGTTGGGGGCAGAAGGACCTGATGGTTCTGATCCAGCTAAATGGATTTGCATGTATGTCCTACTCAAATTGATGGAACATATTAGTCACACCTCTGAGAGGGCCCACATAAACATTGTACACAATTAGAGATTACACAACACACCAATAACCATAGTTCCCCTGCAAAAAAAAGCCACACCAAGTAAAGGCTGCAAATATAAAGCTGCAACACATATGCTTAACATGTTCCTGTCTTGCCACTTCTTTGCTCCAAATTGCACTCTACTCAAACAAGCCTGATATTTGGAAACCTGAGGAGAAATTTTGGGAGGGCAATTCAGAGTCAAGAGATGGCGGCAGGAAAAGTTTTAAGCGCACCCTCCCATTGTAGCCTTCACTTCACTTCACAGGAGCACTTTCTGAAGCTGCTTTCTATTAGTAAATGGGGTCAATGTTGCATTCATTTCTGTGTTAGTTATTTAAAGCATTTTTACCTTGTTCATTAATTGAAAAGGCTCCCAAAGTTTACAAAAATCCATAGACCTGCCCTCATAAATTCATGAAATGAGAGGAAAGGGGGGTGGAGAGGGAAGAGGGGAAAACTAGCTCAGGCATGAGTTCTGAAAGTTATCTATATATTTTGGGAAGTTGTTCGTTCACTTTGCATATGGAGCCTCTTAAGATATAGTAACCAAATTTTGGGTGCCATGGAAAGGAGCAGGTTTTGGTTTTTGCTTAGATGTAATTTGATGCAATTTTGAATCAAGATAGTGGACTGAACATTTCAAAACAGAGAGATTTTAACGACTAATTTCAAAACTAATTTCAAAACTGCACTGTGTATATTCTCTGTGAAGATATACAGGTGACAGGAGGAAGCTAGTAGAGTGGTTTTATTTATAACAGGGTTAGGGCAGACTGGATCCAGCCGGCACCCATCTGTCAAAGTTCAAATGGGCTTGCAGTAACTGCTGATCAGCAGCCAGTTTGCAGGTGTGGTTTGAATTCAAGCCATAGCTGCAAGCTGGCAAAGGTGGACTCGCTGACAAATTGGGATCTTATAACCCTAATTCAGTCTGCCGGCCAGAGGTTCACCACGCTGATTTAGAAAGAGACATTGCAGTAAGTTCTGAATGGGCAAACAATGGTCAAATGCACATATTCCAAACCTTTCTGTTTTGGTTTGCAAATAATACCTTCCATTGTAAATGAAAATTTCATAGCATTACTGTAATCTAGAATGTGGTTTTGACACCTGAAGTTCACCATCAAATTTTGACTTTGAGTCAGTTTACAAAGAACACAATGCAACATTTTTAAGTCTCCTTGATTTCAACAGGAGAAAGCTGAAAGAGCCTTGTGCCAAATGTTTTATTCAATCTAAGGTAGACTATGGGCAACAGAAAAGGGCCAATCTGAACTAACCTTCAGGTAAGCTGCGTCCATCACAAAAAGTTATGGGTTTACTAAGCTGCCGGGAGATGCCAGGCACTGGAGGGTAAAGACGGAGACTCTCCTTAATACACATGGTGGTGTAAGGAATCTTCCCCAGGTCATCCCTGAAAAATTCAGATGAAACCACATTTGAGCAACAACATTTCCAACTAATATGATAGGATCTTTCAGCAGCTGTGCAACCGGTCAAATAAGGTAGCAAGGGTGTGAAATATATCACAGTGTTATACACCTTGGTTCTCGTTCTCTCTCTATCACAAATCTCCAGTGACAACACTGCTCTAATAGAGTTGATGGCTAGAAGACCTAAGCCCTGTTCAGATATTTGGTACCTAGGTGTACTGAACAGATGAGAGAAATGGTGAGGAATCATGGGCTTGACTTTCCCTTGCCACTGCAGTACCAGCAGATACTGATTGTCTAAACAGGTCTCTAGATGTGGAAATGGTGAGTTGGATCCAAAGTCAGTTAGTCATACTTGAGTCTAGCGTTCACCAACGTGGTGCCTTCCAGATGTCTTGAACTACAACTCTAGCCCCAGTTAGCATGGTTGTAGTCCAAAATATCTGAAGGGCACCTGGATAATGATGCTTTAGTTCCTTTGAAACCAATGCACTAAATTAGTTATGACGTACTTGTCCCACTCATTTCAGTACAGTGGTACCTCTGGTTAAGAACTTCATTCCGGGGGTCTGTTCTTAACCCGAAACAATTCTTAACCTGAGGTACCACTTTAGCTAATGGGGTCTCCCACTGCCACCACTGCGTGATTTCTGTTCTTATCCTGAAGCAAAGTTCTTAACCCGAGGTACTATTTCTGGGTTAGCGGAGTCTGTAACCTGAAATGTCTGTAACCTGAGGTACCACTGTAGATGTTATGATTTTATCAGCATTCTAATTATATGAGTCAAGTTTCCCCCCCCAGAAAGGAAGCTTTTCATTACATATCAAAGCTGGAAGCATATAAACAGAAGGGCAATCAAGATCCCAGCAGACTCATCACGTAATAATGGGAGGAAGAGCGGGATATAAAAATAAATACCTAAGTACATAAATAGACAAAAAATAATAATATGGAAAAACTCAACAATTACTAACTCCCACCTGTATCTTTTGAAAGTAAACATACTTAGAACTTGGGGGGTCTAAGTGTTTATCGGAGAGAAAGGAGCAAAAGGGAAATGATAAAGGACTCTCTGTGATTGGCCTATTAAACTGATCTTCTGATTCTAGAATGAGAAAGCAATTATCCTTCCCCGCCAAACTGGCCATACAAGTATAGAAAAAGCAGAGTTAGAGGTCTCACCACTGAATTGTGTCTCGATCTCCCAGAGTGTCCTTTATCTCCTCCCTGCACCTTTGCTGGTGTTCTGGGTTCTGGGCCATCGCATATAATAGCCAGGAGATCCCACTGGCTGTGGTATCGTGGCCTTCAAACATGAAAGTGTCCACTTCAGCACGCAGATCTTCATCAGATAACCCAACACCATTTTCATCCTGAAGGAAAAAAAGGAGATTAGCTATTTGATGAGTTAGAAATGGTTAGAGATTTAAAAGATTACCATGGTTATAGGACTTAAGAAACTTTTTTTAAAAAAAGAAAAGAACCCTGTTACTCGTTTACTTGATTATTTCTTCATCAGGAGTATAATATTCACAGATGATGGAAGGCTTCATCGCTCTTCACCTACATATGCTTTTTGCTGCTAGAGTTGAGATACCCCACACTCTTTCCATGTGCTTCCAGTTGGAAAATTTTATTCATATAAAATCTAGTTATTCTGCACTTTCTGGTGAAACTAGCCTGTCACTCATATGGGACAGCTGCATATTCCTTCATTTCAGGGGGTTGGACTAGATGATCCTCAGGGTCTCTTCCAACTCTACAATTTAATGGTTCAATGTTTCAAACTGCAAAAGCCTGACTAGGAGGCAATGATGTATAGCGTCCACATGAACCTATCAGGATGAATGCCCATTAAACAGATAACACTGGATAACAGAGCTTTTATTTTATTTTATTTTTTGTCTGTGAACATATCAGCATGAAGGCTCAATAAATCAATTTTCTTCAGCCTTGGCTCCCCAGAGATGTTGCCTGTCTACAACTCCCATCATCCCCAAACAATGGCTAAGCAAACTTGGAGGGGTAGGAGCTGTAGGCTAACAACATTTGGAAACCAAAAGTTGAGGAATGCTGCAGTAAACAGCCAGTCTGGAAGATTCCTATGTGATTGGTGCAGTTTCAGATGCATCCCTACTTCAAACTAATACATCATCAAGGATTATAAGGGAACAGGGAGGACCAGAAAGCCAGTGTAGAAGACAAGGAAGCCAATGTAGTTACTTCTAGAGCTGGTTAGCAGCTAAATGTTTCTAAATTTTAGCTCTCAATATTATCTCTAAACATACTTTTGTTATTCGGTTGGATGTCATGCTTCATGTTCTATTGCAGGATAGTTAGTGTCAGTGTTATTCATGTGTCTACTGATGCCACATAGCAAAAACTGTCCATTGCATTGCCATTTTGAAGTTTCTTACCTTGGCACAAAGAAGAATATCCAGAAAATCCAAGTACCGTTTTTGTTTGATTTTTTCAAGTTCTCCCTCCTTCCTAAAAGATTTCTTTCTTTCTTCTATGACTTTGTCTGTGTGACAAATGTTAAGGAATTAAGTCTCTGAGACTTTACACTTCTGCAAAGGCAATACAGCCCCAAGTTCCCAACAATCAGATGAAGTAAACACTGGGTGGGTATGATAGACTCCATACATGTCAGAAGTCACTGGACAAATACGGAGTGATTCAGGGCCTCTATCAACAGCTGGCATGTCCCAAGGCTCCTTGCCCCACCCACCTTGCTCACTACCAACCCCAGAACCTTCTGATACTGTTCCTTTGTCTTGCTGCTGTCAAGTTCATCTGCCTCTGCAAGTGAGTGTTTTGTCTCCAGGCAGCCATGGTGACTCTTCTCAAAGGGCTAGAGGAAAGTATATCTCTCAAATTGTCATTAGCTAGTTCTCTTGTAAATGAAGGAGGAAACTGATGGTGGGGTATTACCTGTATGTTGGTGTGCCACTCTACAGGCTTCCAGGAAACTGCGCCCAGCTGGTGTGTATCTATAAATGAAATCAATCCGATACAACAAGGTACGGACTCTCTGTGACATCAAATAGGTCAGGTCATAAACTGCTTTTATGTAAGAATCCAACTCTCTGAAAGAAAAAGCAGACAGTTGTTGTTGTTGCTGCTGCTGCTGTTGCTGCTTGTGCAGTTTTGTGAAAACACCTTCAGTTTAAATGGAAATGGGCATCGTAAAAAAAAAATCTACTGTATAGGCTAGCTTTATAGGGGGGGTGGAATTAAAAATAAAACAAGACACAAACCTGTGAGTCTGCCCTTTGCTCTGGTAACTGAAGGCACATTTCATGATGCTTTCCAGAGTCATCAGACTGACATGTTCAAACATCTCCAGTGATTTTGTGGCATCCTTGTCAATCATCTTCTCCCATTTATCCTAGAACAGAAAGCAAAGATAAGGAGAGTTAACTTCCCAGATCCTGAACAGCATTTTATTGAATGGCTTTCACAGGTCAAATATCAGAGTTTTCTTATCATATGAACAGTTCTATAGTGCAGACTCCATCTGGACTATACATTTATGCAGCCTTAAGAAACGCCACTTCCCAAGTTTATGTGAGGGAAACCATGACTGTTTAAAGTACTTTGATTCTGCTTTAAATGTATAGTGCAGACAGGGCCTAACTTATGACGTGTCCATAACATTTATCCTTGCTAACCATCAGTGGATAATGTGAACTTGCCCTCTCTGTTTTGAAGGGATAAGAGTGGATTGGATGAGCCCACTCACTGCATATAGAAATCGCCAGTTAGTATTTTGCCATTCAAGTTCAGGGCATTCCAGTATTAGACCATAACATTTACCTGCCGCTTATTCCATCTTACACTGAACTATGACCAATCCCAACTGTGAGAGAGGTAACTATCCCATTAGTATCATCAACATTTTACCAGCATCTCAAGCACCTTAGCAGCATCAGCCATCCTACTTACTAGCATCACTTTGGTTGAATCTGCAATCAGTGCTACGTAAGGTTTCAAAATATCATAGTGGAACCCTGGAGTTAACAGTCGGCGGTGCTGAAACCACTTTGGTCCATCCAGGAGCAGAAGTCCTTTTCCTGTGGGCACAAAGAACAAGATGCCATTCAGAACATTGCAGGACTGTTGATCCAAAGAGAGCTCAGGATTTCTGGGATGCGAGTTTTCCTAATAAAATCATCTGTTTATAGACATGGAATTGTACAGCTGGAAGGGACCCTGAGGATCATCTAGTCCAACTTCCTGCATTGCAGGAATATGCAGCTGTCCCAAATGGGGGTCAAACTTGTGACCTTGGCGTTATCAGCACCGTGCTCTAGCCAACTGAGCTATCCATGTACATATTCAGAGAGGATTGCAGTGGGAAGGAGGCCACTGGGGAAGGACTTTGCAATGACAACGTGCTGGAAATATCAATAGGTAGGGAACCTGTGAGTAGGGAATCTGTGGTCATCCAAATATTGCTCTAATGCCAGCCAATACTGACTGTTGGACATGCTGGCTGGGGCTGATGGGAGTCCAACCAGGTTTTCCAAAAAGGACTACTCTAGAAGCAGAAGGAGAAACCAGCACTATTCTTATGTCAGTTTCTGCAAGTCAAAAATACCTGTTTACATAATCTGAAAGGTTTTTTGTGGGAAGGGTTTGGGTGGGTGGGGATATACAGAGATTCCATTTCAGGAGCCATATAGCTTTTTGAGAATGGGAATACTGGCAGGAATATTGGCAGGTATGGAGTGAATAGAGCCATATTTCCTGAATCAGAGACTCATTCTGTACATTTTTATACCTCTCTGACAGGACTAAGAATGAACCATGTCTACTCAAAAATAAGTCCAAAATAAGTGGAACTTACTCCTAGGTAAGACTAGCTAGGAATGCAACCTTAATGAGGACTGAAAGCCCAGAGACAGGATCCTGTCAAGCACTTCTAAGTCTCACTGATTTAACAAAAGAGAATTAACCATGTGATAAATGCTTCCATAGAAAGCAACAGCACTTTAAAATGCTCATTTTGGACAGGAGAACCCTCCAAGTCGCACATCTGATTTGTTCAATTTGTTTAAAATCTCTACCTTACCATTCAGTTAAAAAAAAAAAAGGAAGGTAAAAGGTTCTGAATGAAATTCTGCATGGAACTGCATAAAAAGAACAAGCACTATGGATAGTGGGTCTTGACCTTGATTCAATAAAGCAAGCTTTAGACTGAAATATTTAGGCACAGGATTGTTCTTTATACAAAAAGAAGAGCAAAACATCATCCTTTATTTAACTACATATCCTGTGTGAGACACACTTAAAAGCAAAACCTGGGATAAATGGGATAAATGCTCTTTGCCTTTGCTTATACTGATGTGAAGCAACTTCAGGTGACAGGTTGAACTGAGATCATCAGATATGTGGGATGACTGAGGTTCAGGAAACAAGATACCCAAGATGCAGATAGCCAAGCGCGCGCTCTCTCTCATATATATATATATATGCTTTCGTAGATTTTATATATATATATATATATATATATATATATATATATATATATATATGATGAATTATCATTTTACCTACCAATCCAAGGGAGGAAGAACTTATAGGTCGTCATAGCCTTGGGATCTGAAAAAATATATAACAGAAAATATTGTTTTGAGGTTGCAATCCTATACACACTCATTGCTCAAAGCAAGACAAAAACAAAAACAGGATGAAATCAAAGGTAAACTATAGTGAATATTCCAAACTTTGTCTATTTTTAAATTTTAAGCAGACCAATCTGTTTTGAGACGGCATTTGGTTTTCAAAGAGGTACTGATGAACCTGTACAAAACTGACAAGGGTGCTGTTTATTTCTTTAAGATTGTGCTCCTTGCCAAATCCAGCTTGAAAGGCACCTCATGCTCTCATATCTCTAGGCTGGTATTACATCACCGACACAAGCACTAGTAGTAGCTTGTTATTAGTTAGCTTGGACTTTGGCCTCTCTATAGCTGAATCATGCTGAATCATGATGACCGGCAAAATCCAGAGCTGCAAAAAGAATAATCATTAAGGGAAAGGTGCTGTGGCGCAAATCCAGCCCAGCCGTTTCAGGACATGACCTATGGGACTAAAAAGTGAATGTGACCACAAAGGAAACACAACTGAAACCTTAAAACAGGGGTGGAAACATCAGGCTGGGCCCTTATGGCATCTCAGTCTCCCCAGGCCTCAACCCCTTTCACCAGGTTACGCTCCTCACTGATCCTGCATTGCAGTATTTTTGCCTCTTACATGTCTGGATGGAGAATAGAAGGGGGGTGCAGAATGTAGTCTATTTTACAATAGGGGAATTTTACATTCGCTGCTGCATCTACTTTTGCACATGGCCCCATCTCCATTCCTGGCACCTGGTGTTCAGAAGTTTACCCACAAGGAAATATGGCCTCCAGGCTGAAAGTGCCCCCCCCCCCCGCAACCACTGTGTCGGGGACTGGGCAGAGGAGGAATGGTGGAGCCTGACCCTTCCAGAGAAGAAGAAGACAGTTCAGAATTACAACAGGGGTTTGACGGAGGTCACAGCTCAGAGGCAGATGAGGGGGAAAGCTGAGAAATAATGGAAGAGGAGGAAGAAGAAGCACCATAGGGGTGGCAGCTGACAGACACTGTGTCTTTAGAAAGCATTCCAGACCCCTCCCTCCCAGAAACCGGCAAGCAGTGAAAGAAGGAGAGCACAGGGCTCAGAAACAAAGGGCCCTCAGCGCCACCCATAGGGGAGATGATGACGAATGAGTAAGTGGGAGAAAAAGGGGGTGGAGAGTCACTCGGGACAATGCCATTATTCCAAGAGGCTGTAAATATTGAATAAAAAAGCAGATTTTAAGAACTTTTCCTTGTCTTATCTGTTCCTAGCAACCTGCAGTGGGAGTTGCTTCCTCTGCCGCCTGACACACTGCCTTAAAGTCTAAGAGCCAGTCTTTATAAACAAACAGCTTCGTGTGAAATAGGCATCAGTGTACAATTTAGAAATAAATATATTGTGCCCAGTTCACTGTGAAGTGTTAAGAGTGTAGCTGCTATTTGCATATGGTAGCCTAGCCTCTGCTATTTGTCCTGCCTATTTACTTCTGGAAAAATGCTCCTCCTCAAGAAAAGCAGGAAGCTTCCCTTGAGGGTCCCATGGGGAGAATGGGGCATGAGGCAGCTGTGGGCTGTGGCAGTCGGGATTTGTGCTTTGGGGGCATCTGTAAGGGGAAATTTGCAGCTGTGTGTAAGCTTACCTCCATGACCAAACACAGTTTTTGCATAATCTGGATGGTTAACTACTAAAACAGCCATGAAGCCACCAAACCATCTAGGGTAGGCATAAGGATATTTTTCTGCCCATTCCAAACTTTTCTTCAGTTCCTGTCCTCGATGGGTCTGCAATGACAGAAAGTAACCATATAAAATGTTTATTAAATCATGTCCTGGGTGTGTAGATGTTATGGCTGAGAACCCATCCCGGAGAATCATTCATTCAGTGAATGAAAATGTATCTTTCACTTTGTTTCTGAAGAGAGTTCTACAAGAAGGCACTTGCATGGCATATAAGATTAGTAGTCAAAATTTTCCCAGAAAGTACACTGAAGATCTTATCAACATGACATTGCAATGGTCGCCTCTTATGGGTGGTGCTGGTTTTGCCCTCTCTCTGTGGTGTAGTGGTTAAGAGCGGCAGTCTCGTAATCTGGGGAACCAGGTTCGCGTCTCCGCTCCTCCACATGCAGCTGCTGGCTGACCTTGGGCTAGTCACACTTCTCTGAAGTCTCTCAGCCCCACTCACCTCACAGAGTGTTTGTTGTGGGGGAGGAAGGGAAAGGAGAATGTTAGCCACTTTGAGGCTCCTTAAAGGGAGTGAAAGGCGGGATATCAAATCCAAAACTCTTCTCTTCTTCTTCTCTTCCCCTCCTGCCACCTTTATAAGGTGTTCATCTACTATATTGCACAACTTACGTGTGAGGAAGGGTTGTTGTTGTTGTTAATACAAAGATGAAGAAACAAAAGATAGCTACGCACAAACACAAGCAAAAGAAAACACACATCAGACACAGAAGCACAGAGAAAGCAAGTGAAATACGTTTTCAGTTAATCTGAGGAAAGCCATAAGTAGCTTGTAATCACACTACTGGTGAGAATTCAAGGAGAATATTCTGGAAATGTTTCAAGGTGATCTTGTTCTGACTTGCTGAAAAAGCAGAAGGAGAATAGGACAGTAAGAAGAGTCACCTCTTATTCACTCTACTTATGCACATGGACACACGCACGCTCTCTCTCTTCTTACATTTGCCATCACAATTCTCATTCTGTGTTTTAACCCAATACCGTATTTTCTCATATATAACACACACACACCCCGTGTATAAGGCGCCCGTCTTATACACGGAAAAGTACGGCATTCTCCTTGAATTCTCACCAATAGTGTGATCAGATGCAAAGGGAGATTGTGATTTTGCACTTGTGCTGGAGGAGAGGGGTTCTTTCTGCCAAGTGAAGCTTCCCATCCATTTCAAGGCTGAGAAAAGCTATATCTGCCTGCCAAGTAGAAAGAAAGCCAATCTTTGTTTGCATCTGCCCCTTCAACTGCAAATAAATATCCCCCCTCCCTTTTCCAAGCCTTCTTCCTTACCTCCCTGTTATGGCCATAAAGCCAGTGACTGGAAGGTCCTAGGAAACTCTTGAAGTTTTTGAGAAGTTCTTTCTTCCTCCGGTACAACTTAATGATTTGCAGGAGCCCAAAAAGAATAATGAGCCCTATAAAAAGATGCAAGACCTGTAGAAAGTGGGTATCCATTTTTTCCAGCAGAGAAAGCATAATGCTTCAGCAGGCTCTGCCCTTTTCCAGCAGCCTTTGTGTTGCCTTGTTATGTCTATGAATAGAGACTGTCTTTAAGTAACGAGAAACCTCCTATTTAACATGCACACAGAGACACTTCTTGGGTAACAACTGTGGGCTAGAACGCTCCAGTGCTTCCCTCCAGTGTTTGAGAGGGAATTGTGCAAGGTAGCAAAATATCTTCCGTAGTTTGGAGGGACAAAGGTGATTCAACAACATTTCACCTAGTTAATCCAAAAAAACATCCTGAGTTGGAATAGCATTGGTACTTCGAATATTTACATACCATGGCCTGTGTTGGTAAGGTGATACCTGACTGCTTTGAGCTGAAGATTGGGGGGCCAATGTCATGGCGCGTGCGTGAGGTTACATGTGGAATGTGTGACGTGCACCTGTGATGGCACACACATGACGCAGATCACATGCTTGTCCTATCTCGTGCTCAGGAGGAGCCTGCTACTTGGCTCGGTGGTTTGGACTCCTCTGCCACCTCAATATGAGGGGGCTAAGCCCCCTGCTCAGGAATATTGAAGGGGCTGGTGACACCTCTGCCCCCTATACTTGGTGCAACTGATACCAGCGCTGTGCATGTTCATTCCCACTTCAGTGGGAGAAATGGGCAGGTCAGTGTGCAAAGGTTTTAAATTGCAGTACAATCCTAGACATGTCCATTCAAAAATGTAGTCACATTGAGTTCAATGGGTCTCACTTACAGGTTGACGATCACTTTCTCTTTTTCCCAATGTCACTTCCATTTCACCACATTTCTGCACCAGTTTGTGATTATTATTATTTTTTAAAGTCCTCACAAAAATTCATCAGCATTTTAGTGCACATATTTTTATATATGCAATTTTGTGTAATATACACACTTTTTGCAGGCAGTTTTACCATGTTGCTAATACACTTTTCTGTACCCATATGCATTTTCTGCACAACTTTTTAAATTGAAGAACTGCATCGTAAAATTCGATCAAGTGCCTGTTTGCTGGTTTGCATTTTGTTTTGGGAAATGTGAATACCACCCTGGCTCTAAACTGCTATTTGTACTCATATATTATAAATATGGACAGTTATTTTGAAACTGCAGTCTTAATTTAAGATGTATTTATTGAACAGATTTTTAACCTTCCTTTCATGTAAATACTTCAAAAAACCATGAGCATATAACAACTCATTGTTAATAACATTTATATATTAAAGTAGCATTTAAAAGTGATGGCAGCAGCCAAACAAACTGTTCTAACTTGGTTCATATAGGGAAATAAAGAGTCTTTATGAATAAAGCAATATTCAGCAATACCTATATCTTTCTGAAAAAGAACAGTATCCAAGTAGATCAAATGGCATCAACATATGACTAAATTACTTAGCGCGTGTTTTTCAGTACCAAAGATTCTGATGACCTCTGAGAAATCAACAACTTGAGTAAGTTTATGTTCAATGAATGGATCACAGTGTTAAGCTGTTACCTTCAGTCGTAGTTGACCAGTTGTAATTATTTATGAAAGGCAGCACTTAGAGGGAGGTAACAAAGATCTTTTTTCTTTTTAAAAGAAACTTTATTTAAAAAATTTAAATAAAGACAAAATACAAACATCATCAAACATACTGATACAAAAGGGGGGAAAGGATATGGATAGGAGGGAGGGGAAGATAATACCCTACATTAATTCATGCAATGCATCTTTTATCATCAGAATCCAAGGCACACTGGAAGGATGTAAAAAAAAAGAGCATTAATTGAATGAGTGCACAGCTTTTCAAAGCAATATAACATAATGCCGATGAGTGTAAAAAATGTCACTTAATGCCAGAAGTTTAGGATCACCAGTTAAGAGAGCAAGAATTGAAGCTTTACTGAAAAGGGAACATTTCAATATTGCCTTGATTCAGAAGGGCAAAACTATTCAAAGGGTAGGCAATCAAATATCACTGGCATTTGAGACATGAGTCCTTTGACTTTTTGCATACTTCATTGCTGAATCTGGGGAGATGCATTACATTATACTGCTTTGAAGAGGACACTACAAAAGTAAAAGAGTATAACAACTTTAACAAAACAAAAAGTCTGAAGTGCATAGCCCCACGACACCTCAGAGCTGGGAGGGCTGTGAAAACCTTCTCCCCTGGTGCACCAGAAACAAAATTGGGAGTGAAGGTGGGGGTTTGTTCACATGCTCCACCCCCTCCCTACCCCCAGGGGTGCATTAACGTAGCCTAATGTCTTGCTTAAAAATTATAATGACTACTGATGTACTTATTTATTTATTTATTTATTTATTTATTTATTTATTTATTTATTTATTTGCTTGGTCTTGCCAGGTTTTATTACAGGCCTGAAGTGTGGAAGCTTTTATCTTGCCTTTGCCTCTTTGGGTTTGCCAAACAACAGGAAGTGGGGACATCACCATCTTTGAGTGTTGCTTCTGGAATCGGGATATTCAGATCTCTGAATATGCTCTCCACTTGTTGCTCATCAAAACTGCCTGGTATTTGCCATTTATTAGGACCAGCAACTTAAAAGGAAACCCCGCTGTCTTAGAGCAGCAATATATAAGGAACGATTTCCATTGAGAGAGGGTCTCTGGATCTTGAAACAATTCTAGGGTGACCAAGCCATATTTCAGAATCCTGAAATTGTGCATGGCTTTAAAGATTGCATCTTTCATTTGATATTTCTCAAAGTGGATTACTGTGTTTCTAGGTAATGCTGATGGAGAGCATAGCCCACCTGTTCTGTATGCTCTTTCTGTATCAGTCAGAGAAATAGATGCATTTATATTTGAACTTTTTATCCATTCCACTATAAAATAAATCATGTCTGCTCCCTCCTCCTGTTCCGGAACTGCGCAAAGAGGAAAAAATTCTCTTCCGTCCCAGTTTGAATGTTCCTCCCACTTTAGTTCAAGATCTTCATTTGCCTTTTGCAATAGTTGCAATTCTGATTGAGTAGATAAAGTCATGTTAAGGGCTTCATTTGCTTCTAAGAGCTGCAATGCTGCAGCCCAGTCTGTTGCTGAAACCTTCCTTAATTTGTTTATAAAATCCTCCATTTTTCCTTACTCCTTTCTGATGCGGAAGGCCAGACATCATGTCATCTTTCCTAATCTCTTCAAACAGCACCAGGCAATCAGCTTCCAATGCTTCTTGTAAATCTTCCTTAACCAGCTTACTTTTATGACCCACCATCTCCCATTACATTACCTTTCTGAAGACAAATTTGAGGAGGAGAATGCTTTTATTTAGCAGTCATTCAACTATGTGTATTGGAGATGCTGGGTCAGGCTGCCATTACCCAGAAGATCTTCACTAGAAGATGCTCAACCCAATCCATGGGTTTGAACCTCTGGTGCCCAAGGGTTCTCAGAAGGGGCAGTTTATGCTCTGTTTCTAGATTTGCAATCCCCCCCTTCAAAAACCTTCAACTAGCATGGGAGGCTGATCGAGTCTTGGGGATCGATCCTTCAGTGGTCTAGAATCTAATCCTCTAAACCGTTTATTTCTGTTTCAGCCCTGCTTAGGGAAAATTCATTAAAACAATACATAAATGGTTTTTAACCTTGCATACCAAAAGGATGTCCCCCCTTTTGTTGGTGGGGTTGCAACATGTAAGGCTCTTACTACCAGTGGTGGAATTGTGTGTATGTAAACAAACTTTGGGATTCAGTGGTTTTTGAACTCAGCACCATTACCAGACAAAAAATCTACAGTATATGGGCCCCAGACTGTGTTTACTTTCCATGCTATCTGGAGATAAGTTGGATCCTCCTAACAGAGTTGTGCTCAGCCCCTGAAACTCTTCCCTAATTGGCTTGTGGGTGGGCCTTGCCCCGCTCCAAGCTGGTGGTGCCACAGTTATGCCACTGGCCTTTAGCCAATCGGCATTGTGGCAAAGGTTGGGGGTTGGGGGTATCTATTTGGCAGCTCTCTCTCTCTCTCTCTCTCTCTCTCACACACACACACACACACACACACACACACACATACACACACTTATCCTCACCGTCTTAGAATCATAGAATCATAGAATCATAGAATCATAGAGTTGGAAGAGACCACAAGGGCCATCGAGTCCAACCCCCTGCCAAGCAGGAAACACCATCAGAGCACTCCTGACATATGGTTGTCAAGCCTCTGCTTAAAGACCTCCAAAGAAGGAGACTCCACCACACTCCTTGGCAGCAAATTCTTAGTTTCTTAGTTTCAACCACATTCTCCTAGCAAGATCTAACTAGTCACATTGCTCTAGGGATTGCTCCTAGGCCACAGTGTTGCAAAAACCTCCCCGACTCCATCAACTAAAAATGTGAAGCTGGATAACCTTAGCCCTCTCAGGATTTGGTGAATGCACTCCATGCTTCAAGCAACTGAAAAGCAAATCACAATAGTGGCTTATGAGAGAGCCACTTCCGCGCTAAGAAGGAGGTGGGGTTGCGGGCTTCGCGGCCCCTCCATGTATGCGGCAGCCCCACGCGATGGCGGGGATTCCCAGCCGTGTCACTCCCTAACTGGCCAATCGGCTGGCTCAGGGGCGGAGCCTGCCCTATAAAGGCAGGACAAGGCCCGGGATCTCCCTCTTTGCTGCCCGCCAGCTGTTCCTGCTTTTTCCCACCCTCCTGCCCTATAAGGTTTTCTTTTTGACCTTGCTATGGACCTTGGTTGGTCACTGTTGAGGGGCCTGGTAGGAATTTTTCCACTTGGCAAACTGGCACCAGCCACTTGGTTTTCGCCTACCTCGTAGCAATTTGTCACAACTTCCTGGGTATTGGCAGTTAGGCATTGGTTTAGTTCTGAAGATGGAAGAGGGGAAGTAGCGCCATCACCTGCCCCACATATTGAAGGGTAGTCTGCTAAAGGATAAATGGTTAAAGCTATGGAACATAGGATTAAAACTTACCGCTTGTCTGACCTTGAAGGAAACTATATTAAAAATGATGCATAGGTGGTATATTTTGCCAGCCAGGCTAGCAAAGTTGTATAGAATGAAAAATAAGAACTGTTGGAAATGTGAATCGAAGGAAGGAAACTTTTTCCACATGTGGTGGTTATGTGAAAAAGTTAAAACTTTCTGGGAAAATATATATAATGAGTTTAAAAAGATTTTTAGATACACTTTCAAAAAAAAAACCAACAGAGGCATTCTTGCTAGGTATGATTGGAGATGATATAAAAAAGAGTGACCAGAAACTGTTCCTTTATGCTACTACCACGGCGAGAATATTACTTGCACAGAAATGGAAGAAACATGAAATACCCACAGTTGAAGAATGGCAGTGGAAACTCATGGAGTACGAAGAAAATTGACTGGAAAAATCAGAGAACAGGGCGACGAAGCATTCCAAAGAGACTGGATGAAATTTACAACATACATAGTAAAGAACTATACACAAATAAAGAAATCATTCGTTTTGTATTTAAGAATATTGAACAAACATATTACAACAATTGAAGGATGTACATTAATGAAATTTTGTTTTGTTTTGTTTTTGTTTTGTTTTTTATAAATTTTTATTAAGCATTTCAGCATAAAAATTTGTCAAAAACATATCAACCTTATTTCCCCCAATAAATTTCCCTCCCCCCTCCCTAAAAAGAACCCACCCTCCCTGACTTCCCTCAGTTCCTCTCTCTGGTTTTTGAGCACATGTTATTTTCTGCATATTCTAAAATTGTAATGATCCTTAATTTATCTATCTATATGTTACCAATAGTAAATTTGGATTTGTTTATTCAAAACCTGCCAATGAGTTCAGTTCATTTTGTTGTTTCTTTAATTACCGGTACTTTGTAAAAGGTTCCCATTCTTCTTTAAAATCACAGTTGTCCTTGTCGTGTAATTTATGCATCAGTTTCACCAGTTCCACATAGTCCATCAGTTTTTCTTGCCACAGTTCTTTTGTTGTGATTTCTTCGTTCTTCCAGCCTTGTGCAATTAAGACTCTTGCCACCGTTGTCGCATACATAAATATGTTCTTCAGTTTATTTGGCAGGTCTTTTCCTACAATCCCTAACAAAAATGCTTCAGGCTTTTTTACAAATGTTAATTGGAACATTTTCTTCAATTCATTATATATTATTTCCCCCAAAAATTTAATTTCACTACAATCCCACCACATATGATAAAAAGTTCCTTCTTTTTCCTTACATTTCCAACATACATTTGAGCCGGTTTTGTACGTTCTTGCTATCTGAACTGGTGTTATATACCATCTATACATTATTTTCATATAATTTTATTTCAATAAAGAACAATCCGTAAATTTTAAGTCAGTTTTCCACAGTCTTTCCCAATCTTCAAACATTATGTTATGGCCTATATCTTGTGCCCATTTAATCATAACTGATTTCACCTCCTCGTCTTTTGTTTCATTAATGAAATTTTGAATAGTATTATTCCATAGTATTAAGTATACATAGAATGTAAACATGACAAATGTGCAAATATAAAGAAAATATAGAGAAGCTAGAAGAAGGAGGGAGGGAAGTACAATTTTGTTTAGAGTTAAAGTATTAAGGTTAAAAGAAATAAGGTATGTATTATGTATTATGTATTATGTATTATGTATTATGTATTATGATGGCGAAATTTGGAAAATATCTAAAACCAATAAAGATCATTTTTTAGGGGGGGGGAGAAGCACCTCCTGATAGAATTCTCTGAAATATCAGTCAAGTTTCTTCAAGAAGAGGTGTATCCCATTCTCAGACTTCAGGACCATCTGAGGGATAGGAATGGGCAGCTTTGATGGGTCTGGCAGGATTTCAAAGCGAAGCAGCGTTAGAGCAAGTGCTACTTTCATCTCATTCATAGCAAATTGTTGCCCGATACAGTTCCTAATCAGAGTGGAAAAGGAAAGTGGCTATGAATATCATCAAGTGATCAAATTCAAATGCATCTCTGTCTATACTAAATGAGGTCAAAGTAGTAGTCCGTGATTTTTGCACACTGAGTATGGGTGACACCTACTTTCTGCCTAACTTGCGAATCCCACACTTAACCTGAGAAAAGAGCTGTATGAATTGTAAAGCTTTCTGAAAGACAAAACGTTCTCTATATTTGTTGCACACATGTTCTTCCTGTAATTCTTAAAGTCATGCTTGGTAGACCTTGCCTGGGGACAAAACACAAACTTTTCTTCTCCTTTTCAAAAAAAGTCAATGCTATTAAAAAGGGTGTGTTTTAGACTCACCTTGATCCAGCTGCAAAAGGGATGAATGAATGAGGATGTCTTTGAGATGGGTTGTCCGCAGAGAATCTTGTAGGATCAAATACCTAAAGTATACAAGGTTTTGGGTACCTTATTAATGGTTGTTGCTTGCTAAATTGCAGCATTACTTTTGACATGAGAGGAGATGGATTTACAGGAGAGCTAAACAATGCATATTGTTCAGGGAACAATAAAAAAGAAACACCATTGTTCCAAGTGCGATGGGGAAGAGTATATATTTGCATCCTCTAGGTTTCCATTGCACCATTGTAGGCAGCTGTTGGAGCTTCCTAAAATAAGAGCAAGATCAATTGATCTGAAAAGCTAGTAAACACACAGAACTTCCCCATATTTATGATGATCTATATCCACAGCTAGATATATGTTACTGTGGTTAACAAAACAGGTTTACTTATGTGGCAAAATGCTTCAGCTTCTGCCTTTGTCAGCTGCTAAGGTGGAAGCCAAAATGTTTTGCCACATAAATCTCTTTCATTAATCACAGCAGCATACCTATTGTTTTAGTGATTACCGGTAACTGTACCGCTCCGGTGGGAAGGTAAACGGCATTTCTGTGTGCTGCTCTGGTTCGCCAGAAGCGGCTTAGTCATGCTGGCCACATGACCCAGAAGCTGTACGCCGGCTCCCTCGGCCAATAAAGCAAAATGAGCAGCGCAACCCGAGAGTCATCCACAACTGGACCTAATGGTCAGGCGTCCCTTTACCTTTACCTTTACCTTTAAAAAGAATTGAGAGCACGCTTGTGGGAAGTGCAGTTTGAAATGCACGTAGATACCAAATACATGCCCACTATTTAATGGCAATATAGGCTTCCATATGGTTTACAGAGACTAAAAGCCAGTTATATAAACATTAAAATCAAACCATCCACAATTAAACTATACAAGAAGATCTATGTGAATGGGCATTTGCCGCATCACACAGAGGCCCATGTGCATCCTAGAGCCTTGTAGAACTTCAGAACATAGTTGGATGCTTGAATTTAACTATATAGTTACATACCCTCCAACAGGTTGAGACCCCAAACCAGGACGTGCTCCCATGCATGTCACGTGACCCTCACAAGACCATGGAGCCCAAAAGATGTGCTTTGGGGGGGCTGTGCTCTCACAGCTCCCCAAAAATGCATTTTGGGACACCACACAAGATCACAGCCCCGCAAAATGCTTATTTGGTGCAAGATCTCAGCGTGAAATGGTGCGAGATCATGCCCAAAATGGCCACTGTGCTCTTGCAGAGAAAAACAAGATGTCTCTTTCCCCCCAGACATTGGTAGGTTTTGTGGTTATTCTTTTCCCTTATATAAAAGGAATTATTTACCTCAGGGTCTTGCCATACACTTGGGTTTTTATGAACACAATGGATGGCAACTGAAACTCTAAATCCTGTAAAAGAAAGAACAGGAGAATACAGTGACTACATCATTTTAGAATTGTGAGTAAACTGGAACTCACCAAAAGATCACAGACCAACAACGAATGCAATGCACCCAAGGAGTTTTGGACCTTATATCATCGAGGGGCTTGATTAAAATAGCTCTTCAGATTCTTGCCTATGTTTCTGTTGTTGATGATTATATGTGCATACAGTGGTTTCAGCAATGGATTTCCCATGCAAACTGCACGGATCAGCAGTTAATTAGCAAATCTGCAATCAAAGTGCAAACTAATAAATATGGGTAAACCTCATTTTATTGTGCTTCACATATATGGTTCCTCACAAGGAGGATGGTGGTGTAGCTGAAGGCATCCCTGCCCCTTTCCAGGGAAAGGAAGCCACCTGCCTCTGCCACCTTTCTTCTGCCATTGTATTGGTATGTGCACATATCCCCCTGCAAGGGACTGTCAGGATGCTGTCAGTGGCTGCCAGCTGGTTGCCCAGGAAAGTATAAAGACAAGAGGAAGTTTCTTACAGATCTTTGTTATTTCAATCTTTACAGAGGCTATAGAACCCAGCCTCTTGGATAATGGTGGTGTCCGAGTGACTCTTCACCCACCTACCCCCACTTCCTCATTTGTCATTCTCATCATCTCCTCTATGAGCTCTTTGCTCTCCTACTTTTAAGGCTCTCTGGGTTCTGGAAGATGGTGGGTCTGGAATGCTTTCTAATGACAATGTGTCAGCCAGGTGTTGCTCTGGCTCTTCCCATGATTTCCCAACTTTTACCCTCATCTGCCTCTTAGTTGTGACCTCCCTCAAACCCTTGTTGTAAATCTAGATTGTGGTCCTCTTCCTCCTCCCTGGAAGGTTCAGGATGGGGAAGCGGTCTCCACCATTTCTCCTCTGCCCAGTCCATGACAGGGCCTTAGACAAGTTGTCCATTGCTATGTTCCCAGCCAAGTGGTGATTGAAGAAATGATCTATATTTATTTGCACTTCCTCTTTTGGTGCTTCTTGGGGATATCTGAAATCAGCTGGAATTGCTGAAGTTCAGTCAGTATTACTATGATAGTAGTAGCTAATCTGCGATCCTCCAGTTCTGGTTGGTTTGCAACCCCTATCATGGCTGGCCATAATGGATGCAGCTTATGGAAGTTGGCAGTCTAGCAACATCTGAAGGCTCACAGCCTAGTCACCCTGGATTTATACTGAAGTTCTGAGCTGCAATCTAATTTCAGGGTTAGAGGTTCTACAGTGAGTAAAAGGGAATGAAAAACAGAACTTCACTCTTAAAGAAAATATGCAAACCTTCAGGTAAAGTGCGTCCATCGAAAAAAGTAATGGGTTTGCTCAGTTGTCGGGACACTACCGGAACCGGAGAATTTAGTCGGAGACTCTCCTTTATGCACATTGTGGTATAGGTCATCTTACCAAGATCATCCCTGAAAGTTGCAAATAAAGCCATTCATCTTTCTGCTGGCAAAACACTGGGTATCTGGAAAGCATTCTGTTAACCTTATCAAATGTCCAGGCTTGGGTTTTCTTTTCCCTTCTACCACCAGGAGTGGCAGCTTGGCCCCGTGACCATAGGTGCCAATGGCCATGGGTGCCATGCAGCATGCATGGCCCTAGTACCGAAATTTGTGGGTGCCTGGCACCTTCATGGGGAATATTATGGTTGATCAGGCACCCAGGGCCCCAAGGAGTTGGCAGCTATGTCTGCCACCTTGTATAATAGGAATAAAAACCACTAACTCAAGTGGTCACTGGAGAGAGTTCATATCACATATCTTAGTTGGGTTCTTGGGGATTTGGGGGATGATGTCAGGTGAGTAACAGGTTGATCTGGCCTAGGCAGAATGGCTTCAAAAGCCAAATTGGAAAGCCCATAGGTGGGAAATTCCCCACCCATGGATTAAGAAGTGCCTCCCACCCAACTTTCCTTCTCTGAAACTGGCAGCCTCCCCCAGCTGCTTTTCAGTTGTTGTTGTTGTTGTTGTTGTTGTTGTTGTTGTTGTTGTTGTTGCTGTTGTTGTTTTTAAAAAGAGTAGGAAAACTTTCCATAACATTCTTCTCAAGGTTTTCAAGTTTGACCCTCAGTTTAAGTCACTCGGGGGTGGGGGATCAAAGGCAAACAATATTGATCTCACCAATGGATGTCCTCTCGATCCCCAAGAATGTCTTTGATTTCTTCTCTGCATTTCTGCTGGTGCTCTGGGTGCTGAGCCATAGAATGTAGGATCCAGGAGATTCCACTGGCCGTAGTATCGTGGCCTGCAAACATGAAAGTGTCCACTTCAGCGCGCAGGTCTTCATCAGACAACCCAACTCCGTTTTCATCCTGACAAAGTAGGGGATAGGTAATCAGCAGCTAACTCGAGAATTCAAAGAAAAATAGCGTGATTGTGTTTTATATCAATAGACATGAAGAGGAAATGTAAATGAAAACACCAGACCAAAAAGTGTCACAGTAATGGAATTTTTAGATTTGTTCTACAGATTGGCTTCTGCTTCAGTGGCCCACATAGTGGATTATTCCTCTGTGTCTTGAGCAGGAAGTGACCACAGCCATTGGGTTTTGCCATGATTAACAATTTTGCAGTTCAACCTCACTGTCCATTTCCCCCCTAATCTGTAACTCTTATGGACTCAAAAGGCCCATAAAATGATACAAAAGGATGACAAAGGGGAAGCTGACACTTCTGTAGTCCCCTGAAAAGTAGGGGCAGAGTTGTCACCTTTTCTCATCATTAGTACTACAGTAGTGGACCTGGTAAAGATGTCCTTTCTGTGCAATTTGTAAAGAGAAGATCAAGGTGAACTATATTTAATCAAATATCTGGCCAGCTGTTTGCTTTGTGAGCCAGTTGTAAAAGATGTGTAAGGTAGAGGATGCTAAACTGCCTCATATAAATTCTTACCTTGGCACAAAGAAGAATGTCCAAAAAATCCAAGCGTCGCTTCTTCTGGATCTTTTCAAGTTCCCTTTCATTCTTAAGTGATTCCTTCCTCTCTGCAATTACTTTTTCTACATTACAAAATAAAATTACATCAGCAAGAACATATCACATTTCTTTCTCATTATTTCTTTAACCCCATATTACCCCTTGAGTTCAGGGCAGGTGGCAAATATTTTAAAATATCCAAAATGAAGGTTACTTTAAAATGCAGCTACTATACAACTGGCAGTGCAATCAGGCAATGGAGGGGCATGAGAGAGTCATGTAGCCACCATGGTATCCACAGCCGTCTTTCAAGCACAAGGCAGAAGCCTGATTTGGGTTACACCTGACTGCAGTTGACCTAGTGACTGGGCCTGAGGCTAGCAAGTGGGACTGGCATGGGATCCTGTGGATTCTATGCCAGCTCAACCCCACCACAGGCTACGAGTGGCAGAAGGACCTTCAGTGGACAGAACAGGGAACCTCATACCAGTGGAGTGATGCTTGCACCCCTCCAAGGGTGGAGGGAGGCCTCTGTCCCATCCAGCTCTCCCAGCATGAGGGTATGGATTGCACCCTAAAATGTTCCATTAGGTCCAATCATAATTTAGCAGGTGCCATCTGATTGCAGATAATCACCCTGGACACTGAAGCCTCTGAAGAAGCACAGAGGGTGCTAGATAGTCATGGTGTGTATCAAGGAGTAGCAAGGCTTGTCCCATGAGTACCAGAAGGAAAATCAGGCTGCAGTCTTATATTCATTTACCTGATAGCATCCCATTGAATGCCATGGGTTTTATTTCTGAGTAGACATGTACTGGATTGCAGTGTAAATTATGCAAAAGAAGTAAAATATGGCAATGTCCTTAAATTGCATAATTTATACTGGTTACAAAGGTTGAGTTGTCTTTCTGCATAATTTTGGAGGAGAACTTATAAAGCAACAATGAAGAGGTGCTCTTGAACACCAGCAGAGACCCTTTTCCTGCACTTAGTGACCCTATACGGAAGAGTATTTGAGGAAGAGATTCCAGAACTTTCAGCTTAGATGCTCTCAGGCAGGTTTGCTTGAATCCCAACACTACTGATTTTCAACATCAAGCAATGGATACAGGACAGAACTATTAGCTCTTGCACAGTTGGGACCACCCTTGGCATCACTCACCATGGGTGCCAACTTGAATAAAATATTGGTGGGGGGGACAGGTAAGCCCCGCTGCACATAATCAGTCACATGATGTGGCTCACGCACACCACTTGAATGGTGATGCTCAGAGATTTCATTGGAAGCTCCTAGGAGTTGGCTCCTATGCCACTCATTATCAGTTAGATATCCTGTTGAACCAAAGGACTTGCTTATAGTAGTCCATTTCGGTAAAGCTCACATAGGAAGAAGAGAAGAACCTGCCATTGTTTGTAAGATACCTGTATGATGATGTGCCAAGCTGCAGGCTTCCTTAAAGCGCCGTCCTGACGGGGTGCATAAATAGATGAGCTGGTTCCGCAGAAATGCTGAGGTGACTCTCTGAAACACTAGGAGAGTCATATCTTGCACAGCATTGACATAATAATCCTGCTCTCTGGAGAAAAAGAAAAAAGGAATATTTCGGACAAACAGATATGGGCCATGCCACCAAGAACCTTTAATAGTATTAATTTGACAGTACTAACTTGTCCGTCTGACAGCTACTCTTGTAACTGAATGCACATTTCATGATGCTGTCAAGAGTCATTAAACTGACATGGTCAAACATCTCCAAAGACTTTGTGGGGTCCTCTGCAATCAGCTTCTCCCATTTATCCTGGTGTGAGAAACAGGTGAGGAAGCTTAAGTTGCTTGCTTTGGGCAGTATTCAAGTAAATAATCATGCTAGAACAACAATTACTATCCTCCCCCTGTACATTCCCTGAATCATCCCCAAGTCTGCTACAAATGGTTGGAGGAATTTAAGGCAGGGGTGGAGAGGATGAGAATGTGCCATTGCCCTAGGAGAAATCCTTGTGTAGGCAGAATATTTGCTTTTGCACTCCATTGAGTACCACCCACCGCCTGAAAGCTCTGTATCTTTTCCTTAAAGGTGGAAGTGCTTTGAAAGCATCATATCTGATATTTCCCAAATCCCTTCTTCAGTTTCATTGCGCCTGTGTAGCAATGTGAAGTGCCCTTGTGCAACATGCACCAAGCCATGCGCCTGTGCGCTAGTGTACAGCAATGCCACTGGATTTGTGCCACAGATGAGTGAGACTGGTGGTTGCTATGATAATATATATCATGTCAGGAGCACTGTAAGGTAATCTCATGGGATACAACTCCTAATGCTTTAAAAATGCAATATGCTGAGTTCTCATTATATATGTGTGCAACAGATTTCTAGGTTCTTTTGTGCAACTATGTTTCAGGATGACCATGGGGCTACTTGTGCACAAATTGCTACTGCACTGTATATGAAATGTATTTGGGGGGGGGGGAATCATGCAATACACATGGTACAGATGAGTCTTTGAAAATTCAAAGCAAAGACAGACTTCTCTGCTGGCAACCATGTGGAGGAATGCGGGTCATGTCTAAGGTGCCTGGGCACAGAACTGATGGAAGTGATAAGGCATAGTCTCCATTATTTCATTGACAGAGCTCAGTATTTTGAATAACATGCTACCATTTGGCTGAATACACACACAAACTGGACTGGGGTAATTCTTCCCAGTAATAACTGATACAGAATTGAGTGTTTATAATATCATTTCTTTTGCAATGTGAGAATAGGTTAATTACCAGCATAACTTTGACTGAATCTGCAATTTGTGCCACATAGGGTTTCAAAATGTCATAGTGGAAAGCTGGTGTTAGCAATCGCCTGTGCTGGTGCCACTTGGGTCCATTTAAGACAAGCAGTCCTCTCCCTATGGGTACAAATAGCAATAGACTAGTTAGAGTGTACATAGCAAAGGATTCATGTTATTACACCGACTCTTGCCATGATTTGTCCCCTTTGATTTTTCAAATCCTCTTGCAAAGATATTTGCACAGTGCAAAGCTCAGTATGTTTGTTGTTGTTGTTGTTGTTGTTTAGTCGTTTAGTTGTGTCCAACTCTTTGTGACCCCATGGACCAGAGCACGCCAGGCACTCCTGTCTTCCACTGCCTCCCACAGTTTGGTCAAACTCATGTCAGTAGCTTCGAGAACACTGTCCAACCATCTCATCCTCTGTCGTCCCCTTGGATAGGTTTGATCTTCTTGCAGTCAATGGGACTCTCCTCCAGCACCATAATTCAAAGTGTTCAGTGGGTCTTACTCATGGGAAATGTGCATGAGATCACAGCCTAAGAAAGCAATTTGTGGGCTGTAGCATATTCACAGATTGATTCTAGAGAACTTCGTTAACATAAAGAAAATGTCATTTTCCTTTGCACCTTTATGCAGTGCATAGTACTAAGTAGCAAGAACCTCCCACTGATCTGTAGAATACTGTTTAATTGCTATAGAATTCATCAGTGGGAAAAAGCCAATGACTCCAAGAACTGTATAACAGCAATAACAAGAGATGTAGGAAATGCCAGAAGAAAGAAACTTAGGTTTGTCGTCAAAATACCAATAAGAGCTATGAAACAAAAAATTGCAGAGAGAAGAGATACCAAATATCATAAATCCATTATGTTCTATGCAAAATGCATCATGGGCTGTCCCTTGAGTCCGCTAGATGACATCGCAAGGGATCGTTGCCTTAGGAGAGTGAGAAAAATTCTCAGGGAAGACTCACACCCCGGCCATCACCTCTTTAATCTTCTACCGTCTGGCAGGACATATAGAAGTATAATCAGCCGTACCAACAAGCTAAAAAATAGCTTCTATCCGTGGGCTGTTAGGCTGTTGAATGAAAAATAACATAGCGAAATTGACTTGCAAGGTGGTGTGTTGTTGAATAAGAGATTGAGTGTTTTTTGCGGGGAGGCTCATTAAATTTCATTGTACACAGGTTGTACAATTACAATAAATGTATTATTATTATTATTATTATTATTATTATTATTATTATGCAGAAAAAGAGATGAATGGATTGGTATTAGCTAATGTTAGGCTGTGGTGCCATGATTTGCATTCTGTAAATGACAATGATGTGTAGACAAGTAACTCGTACACATACCAATCCAAGGAAGCAAGGGCTCATAGATATCTTTAGCTTTAGGATCTAGAAAATTAGAAAAGTCAAACATAACAATCAGTGTCACAAATTTAAATTTACAGCAAGAGTTAACATTTTCAGCACTCATGTTGGAAATCTGTTAAATTGTGTGTTTTTTTAATGAAAAGATGAGAGATACAGTAAACTTGAGCCACAAAAATTTACACGTTTCGCATGGCAATCAGTATTATTTAGATGTATGTATGTGCTATGGCAGGATGCGGATGGCGCTGTGGGTTAAACCACAGAGCCTAGGGCTTGCCGATCAGAAGGTCGGCAGTTTGAATCCCCGCGACGTAGTGAGCTCCCGTTGCTCGGTCCCAGCTCCTGCCAACCTAGCAGTTTGAAAGCATGTCAAAGTGCAAGAAGATAAATAGGTACCACTCCGGTGGGAAGGTAAATGGCATTTCCGTGCTCTGCTCTGGTTCGCCAGAAGCGTCTTAGTCATGCTGGCCACATGACCAGCTATACACTGGCTCCCTTGGCCAATAAAGCGAGATGAGCACCGCAACCCCAGAGTCGGTCACGACTGGACCTAATGGTCAGGGGTCCCTTTACCTTTTTATGTGCTACGGCAAGCCATGTCTAAGGCCTGTGGTATTCCTCCTCTGTGATACCACAAGAAACTATAGACCTTTCATTATTTGCCTTGTGAGACATTTCCTTATCATGGGAATTCCACATCCATTAATCTAACCACAGAAAGGTTTTAGAAATCTTTTATCTGTGATTAAGATTCATATCGGATTTTGTTTTTATCAGTAAGTCCCCTTGAACTTACTGATCAGGGGAAAAGGTGGGGTACAGGCAAAACACGCACAAGCACCCCATTTACATGGAGGTTACATTCCAAGGCATTGTGCAATTAAGTGAAATTGTGTACCTTTGAAACAGCAAACACCCCGTTCCACACCACCCCTTTTGTGACCGTTTTGTGATATTCTCAGGTTACTTCTAGGTTCGGTGCAGTGTGCATGTGAACAGTTGCACACATATCAAATGTGCATAAATGGGGTGTTTACTGTATAAATTAATTATTAGTATTAGTATTATAGACACATGTTCATAAAATGAAGCAGAGTCTGGAGCATGTTCTCTAGAACATTCTATATCTATAGGTGCATCATCATCAACAACATTATAATTTTATTATTTCTACCCCACCCAGCTGACTGGATTGCCCCAGCCAACCTTGGACAGCTTCCAACAAAGTACTAAAAACATAATAATAAAAAACAACAAACATTAAAACTTATTAATAAAATGGCCACGTGGACCTTTACAGAGGATAGTCCTAATTTGAAAGCAAGCTCTGTTTAAACAGCTCTCTGGTCCAAATGTGGTTTAAGGACAAAGAATCTTGAGAATTAGTTGGCACCCGGATAGCAGACTGAGCAGACACATAATTCTCCTGGTCACAATTTTCCCCCACTATGACAAAATGTATTTCTATTTAAATTATAGTAATTATTTCTAAAGTTGCACATGCAAGTTTTATGCATGTCATCATTTTTGTTGATGCACAAATGGCCACCCTACATATAAAAAATGAATTATCCTCAATGAAACACACTTACCGTTTCTGCTAAATAAAGTTTTGGCGTAATCAGGGTGAGTGATAACTACAGTAGGAACAAAACCCCCAAACCATCTGGGGAAAGCGTAAGGGAATTTTTCAGCCCACTTCTCCATCATGTTCTGGTCCTCTGCATGACTGGTGATCTGCAGTGATAGGATTTCCATTTTTAGTTGCACTCCTGTCTCTTTCAAGTGTGACACGTGACCTAAGCTGGGGAAATGATTTGAGACCTTTCATCTACCTAATTCTCTTCAATAGGAAATGAATGGGGTGCCAAGCACATCTCAAAGAGGTCTGCCAGTTTCCATGCACAGTCTCTCCGTATACGGGTGTTTTTTTTTCCATAAATGCTTGCTAGTGTTTGAAGAAGCCTCTCCGTTTGATAGATTCAGGGAAGCCACAACCACTCATAAACAACAATTCCAATAATGTAAGGGACCAATTTAAAATAGAAACATCACCACCTGGCCCCACCCCCACCCACCATGGCCCCCTCCACCTCTTCCCCCCTTTTCTTCCTAATGTAACACTAATGTCTCAACAGATGAAACTGACCTGCGGAAAATGTAACTTGAAAAAAGAGACATTGCACACACTTTGTAAACCAAAAAATACATTAAAAAGAGACCAATTTAAAAGTCTTTAAAACACAAGTCAAACTGTGTCCCCATTATACCCAAATTTCACCCAAATCTAGCATCTTTTCCAAGCTCAATTGTCCACGCACATATACTGTATCTTTTTGCTTACCTGGTGGATATTACCATAGAGCCAATGGCTGGGAGGACCTGGGAAACTCTCCAAAATTTTGAGCAGTTTTTGTCTCTTGAAATATAACTGGGTGGATTTAATCACCACATAAACCAGACAGAAGCCAGCACATAGTTGCACGATCTGGAAAGTGAGACTTGCCATTTTCTCTGTTGTGAATAACATGGTGGTAGCGTCTCTAGAGCTGTGGCTTGAGATGTCTTGTGTCACCTTCTCCTCTTATTCTTCCAAGAATAATTACTGCAGCCAATAGTCAGGGAGATGACAAGCACACACTTGCTATTGCATAAGCCTCCTATTGCAACCTTGTTTGCTGTTTCTCCCATAATAATCACCCCATTCATAATACTTGACTTGAAGAAGCCCTGAAGGAAAATTTTCAGTTTACCATCTCATCTAGCCTTTAACCTGCTTCAATTAAGAGAGTTAATTAAATCGAGTAAAGGTGAAACTTCATTGTATGTTGGATATCAATTACAGAAATATGTATACATTCCATGGTTGTGAATCACATTCTAGGATTCACAAGGAGGACCTTCACCCAGTTGGAATACTGAGCTTCCCTTGGCTTCTTACAGGTCACAGATTTTAATCTCAGTTGAAAGCTGAGCACATAGATCCATTTCAATCTGGATTCAAATTTGATTTGGGAACTAACATAAACTTTGGTCACCTTGTTGGACAATCCACACCAAGAGATCTGAACACGGAGAGTACTTCCTTCTTGGTTTTGCTGGACCTTTCAGCTGTGTTTAATACTTGATAATCAAGGTTATCCTTCTCATGATGGGAATGGGCAGAGGATAAACCATTTCACAGTATTTCTGGTCCTTCCTTGAGGGTTGGTGCCAGCTCAAGGATCATCCCCTACCTCCTGTTTGAAATCTGGATCACTGGTGGGCAACCTATTAGGTAGCTTGGATTGAAAGGGTACTAGAATAATGAGTCCAACACCATACAATAAGCCAGTGACAGAGGAAGATTTTTACATTAGGTCTCCCAATCCTTTGATGTGTTTGCTTCATTTCTATGAATGTGTTTCACTGGAAATGTAATATAAGCCCATGTCCTGACTCTTGCAAGCTACTTTTCCAACATCCAACTTGTTAAAAGTAGCCAACATGCCATAACTTCCAAGGCAGGTAACAACTCATCTCTGTGCTCTAGAAGATATCTTCCAAGCAAAAGATCCGCTTGCCAGTCACACCACGGGTTTCAATAAGCAAGGAGTCTATGTGCCACAAGAACTTACTATCAGAAGGCTATAAAGATAGGCCCATATTTCTTGCCTTACAACCCTAAACTGTGTGCTTTCAACCTGTACCCGCAACTCATTGAAGTAATAACACTGAGAAAGTGGTGATTCATACAAGTGTGTCCAATAGTCAAAACAGTTGTTCTTTGTTTAGACACCCATGTGATGACTTGCATGGAATAAGTAGGTGGTTATTTAACCCTAGGGAAATACTTAAAGGGTGCAATCTGCAAATCAATTGAACTGAAATATTTAAGCATCTCCATCTGTGAAGAAGAAAAGGAAGAGTTTGGATTTGATGTCCCACTTTATCACTACCCGAAGGAGTCTCAAAGAGGCTAACATTCTCCTTTCCCTTCCTCCCCCACAACAAACACTCTGTGAGGTGAGTGGGGCTGAGAGACTTCAAAGAAGTGTGACTGGCCCAAGGTCACCCAGCAGCTGCATGTGGAGGAGTGGAGACGCGAACCCGGTTCACCAGATTACGAGTCTACCGCTCTTAACCACTACACCACACTGGCTGTCTCACACTGTAGCTTGAGATGTCTGACTGAGTAACTTCAATGGGACTTACTTCCAGGTAATTGTACATAGGATTTCAGTCTTGCAGCATAATCCCATATCTGTTCATTTAAAGGAAGCAACTCCCACTGTTTTTCATGAAATATATTCCTTAGTAAGGCTGAAATCCACTTATCTGGAAGTAAACCGCTTTGAATTCAACCAGTGGCATAGCATGGGGGGTGCAGGGGGGCCGGCCACACCGGGCGCAACATCTGGGGGTTAGGGTTAGGGGGCCCAAATCCACGGGTTAGGGGGTGCAAATTACTTGCCTTGCCCCGGGTGCTGACAACCCACGCTACGCCACTGAATTCAACAAAGCTGAATAGACATGATATGGGCTGCACTATAAGTGCGTTAAGGGTGGTAGTTTTACAGTGCAGCCCCATACTAATGTCTACTCAAAAGAAAGTCCAACTGAGTTCAACTGGAATTACACACATGTGAGAGTATATAGGACCATAGCACTGATAGACTGCAGTCTTGAACAGGTGTTAATTTCCAAGCTTTTGGAAATATTTTTTTTTAATGTCTGGAGATAGATAGGATGCACCTCTTGGCCATAGCAGTATACTTTTGGATTGGGATCGTTTGAGTGGTACAGAAAGCTGATTAGCCAGAAGAAATTGTCTCAGATATCTCCAGGAGTCTCTCTAACTTCAGATGGAAGGGTGTGAGTGTTTTGAGGATAGTAAAGAGCGCTGTGTTGAGATATACTTTGATTTGGGGAAAATATTTTTTGCTTTCAATTCTGCTTGCCAGAACTCATACCCTCCAACATTTCTCTGATGAAAACAGGGGTGTCCTATTCAATAGTAATAGTAATAATAATAATAATAATAATAATAATAATAATAATAATTTTATTATTTATATCCCACCCATCTATCTGGGTTGCCTGGGTGGCTTCCAACATATCTAAAAACATAATAAAATATTGTCAGTGAAATAGACAGAAGGAGAAATTGGGTAAAGTAGATTTGTCTGTTAGCAGTGGTAATTAAATTTATTTCTATAAAGGAAGACAACGTTAAGACATGAAAAAGCCATATGAAAAACTGATGGTTGGAAGACTAAAAATGTGCTTCGGATAGAATGCATCTGTTCATGGGTGACACAAAATATGCAGGAGGGCTGCAGCTGGGTTCTGGAGCCAACATTCTTTACAGCCATTATTCAGTTAAAAAAGAAACTGAATTTAAAAAACTGAACAGGATCATTATGTTTTTCACACCTGCACACTAACTGAGGGGAAAGGCTCAAGAGCATTTGAAGAGGTATATATGAAATCAGTGTGCGTGCAAGTGCGTGAGAGAGAGAGAGATCAACCCAAGGATCAACCTTGGATCTTGTGTTGGCTTGAATGATAATAATATTGTGTAACTTTCATTCCACTGCATAGGATTTAAATTCTAACTGTGGGAAAGCAGCTCATAAACAACTGCAATAAAGTATTCCAATAAGTATTCCACCTGAGTCAGGATTTTAAAGGAAAATTGCAACATTTGACCTTTGGGTTGCTTGTTTTCCTAGATCCACAAATATGGCATGTGTGTAGTGAGCCTGAATTAATCTGTTAAACTGAGTCACCCTGAGACACATACAGAGTTTCTTTGTGCATTTGCATGCATTGCAAAGGGAAGGGGAAAGCATGGTCGTTCCTTGGAGTGCAAAACATGCTCATTCCTGGGAGTCGCTGTCCACCAGCTGACATATGGAACAGGCCTGAATCAATTTGGGAGCAAGGCTATTTGTTTAAGTTGGGTTTTTAAAAACCCTAATTAAACATGCGGTCAGGATGTAGCAGGGGAAGGAGGAGACGCTGTGTATCCTTTGTCCCCCCCCCCCCCCCGGTCTAAGAGCAGGAGAGTTTAATCCTGTAGGGTGCTGCTGCTTCACAAGCACCTTTCATGTGGAGGAGCAGCACCCTGCATGATCAGACCACTCCTACTCCTGGCTCTGTTAGGAAAACAGCAGTGACTCTGAGGTGAGAAACAACCTAAGCAAAAAGAGCTTCTGTAGTGAGGAAAGTGCTGCCATGACTCCCCCTTCGCCCTAGCGCAAAAGAGAGCTGCTACCTGGGGTGCAGATGGGAAGAAGCTTCTTTATGTCTTTTTCTCTCTTTCTCACAGAAGGAAGACTGGTGAATGGAGAAGGCCCTAGCCAAGGAGCTGCAGCCTGCAGGATCAAATCGTCCAATCGCCAGCTGGTGTGAGGAGGATTTGATCCTGCTCCTTCACCAGCACCTTCCCAACTTGGGTCAAGCCTGCGTCCCCCGACTGAGTTTGGATTCCAGTTTTGTCCCAGTTCAGTAAAAGGTAAAAGGTAAAAGGACTCTGGATGGTTAAGTCCATTCAAAGGTGACTATGGAGTGCAGCTCTCATCTCACTTTTCAGGCCAAGGAAGCTGGCGCTTGTTCACAGTCAGCTTCCCAGGTCATGTGGCCAGCATGATTAAACCACTACTGGCACATGGAGGACCATGGCAAGTGCACAGAAATGCTGTTTACCTTCCCACCACAGTGGTACCTATTTATCTACTTGCACTGGTATGCCTTCAAACTGCTAGGTTGGTAGGAGCTGGGACCAAGCAACGGGAGCTTACTCCGTCGAGTGGATTCGAACTCTCGACCTTCTGATCGGCAAGCCCAAGAGGCTTAGTGGTTAAGACCACAGCGCAACCTGCATCCTTACCCAATCCAGCTTCCCTTACCCAATCTAGTACACAGTCCTACTTTATTTGTAACTTGACAAAATGTAGCATTGCATCAGCTGTGATTCCTTCATGCTACAGAGCTGATGGTACTATGAGGGCTTATTGTTGTAGTGAAGATCCTGAAGATCAGATGTTGTTTGAAATCAGCAGAGTCCTGCAAAAACAGAGCAGGAATTTATGTACATTCCTTCCCATGCCAGTTTTTCCAGTGCCTTTCTTGACCCACAATTAGTTTGCATGTTGTTGAGGGTTTATACGAAGGGCCTTGTACAATTTTCACTTATAACAGTACCTTCTCGATTCCACAAACTCTATTTTCTGTTTTCATAAATTAACCAACTCTTCTAGCCCTAACAGTTGGGTTGCGTGGAGTCCACATGCTCACATAATGATAATTAGCATCTTGATTAACAATCAAGAAGATTAAAGTGTGGTGTTTCCTCATCTTCCAAAGTGGGTGGGTTGCTGAGTCAATCTACAGTATTGATCCTGGAACTGGTGCACTTAATTAAATGTGAAACGCATTTTAATCTACCAGTGCAAAAACAGTCACTACGATGTGGCTGTAAGAACGAGTACATAAAAATATAAGGAAAGCGCTGTTGGATTAGACCAACGGTTCATCTCGTCTAGTATCCTATTTCTCCACAGTGGTCATCCAGATGCCTCTGGGAAGGCCACCAGCAGGAGATGACAGCACTGGCCTACTTCTTCTGTTGCTCCCTAGCAATTCATATTTAGTGGCATACCTGAAGTTGGAAACCCCATCATGACACCTAACCACTGATAGACTTACCCTCCATGAATTTGTCTAATTCCCTGTTATAGCCATCTAAGCCAATATGCCCAGTGCATGGTTTGTCCATGTCCCTAGGCTGTCCCTGATACTGTGGTGAGGCCGTTATAGTCATACATCAATGTATCTTTCATGTTCTTCTAGGTGAAAGTTGATGTCCTCATTTTGTCAATGTGTCTTTGTTCCAAGCAAGCCTCCACCCCTGTATGCATTACTCATCCAGTTTATTGGAATACTTGGCACACCTGTTTTTAAAACGTTTTTTAAAAGTCTATTCATCAAAGGCAAGAGAAGAATATAGCTCCTTAGAAGGCAATATGGGGAAAAGTCATTTAATGAAGGATTAAACCAGAGCTGGGTGTGAAAGGTAAGGTGTAGGGGAGGAGGAAGCTTTCTGTACATCCAGCAAATGCACTTCAGCCAGTGGAGTGTAATGGATGGAGTGCTGGACTAGGATGTGGGAGCCCAAGGTTTAAGTCCCCACTCAGCCATGAAACTCACTGGGTGACCTTGGGCCACTTTGTCGGGATTCACAGAATGCTGTGTGAGATAGCAAGTCTGCAGGCTTGAGTTTGCTAGCTGATGCAACTGGCTGATACAATCGGCCTGCAATACTTTCTATGGAAGTGCTGAGTCAGAAAGACTCAGCAGTAATGTGCTGTCGGTTGATTGGCTGTCATCGGTTTAAAAGGGATGTAAATATAACAATAAATAAATAAATAAATGGTAGTCATGTGGAATGAGAGGAGGGGTTGATCGGATGTCAAAGAAGAGGCTTGGCAGCCCCACACGTTTGGAACCCCCATGTTTGCTCATAGGATCCTGGGTCACTGAGGGGAAAAGGTCTGTCCCTGTCATGCTGTGGAATTTCTGCCTGCTTCTGAAAACTTAAGGGTCAGCTCACATGGGACAGCTTCTTTGTTTTGTTTCTCTCCCACAATAAATTTTACTTTTATTCAGTTCAGTCTGAAAGCATGTAAAGTTTGCATTTTCACACTCTGTAATAGCTGAAAGCAATTCAATAATTCAGAGAGTGCTCAGAACAATGCATTTCCAAAGTTCTGTGTGAATGTGCTCCAGGTCAATGGAGGGAAAGGATGTAGCTCATGGGCAGAGCATTTGCTTTGCATGTAGAGGATTCCCAATTCAATCCCCAGCATCTCCACATAGATATGGGAATGTCGCCTCTCCAAAACCCTGAAAAATAGCTTCCAGGCTGTGTGCCATATTCAACTAGCTGGACCAATGATCTGACTCAGTATAAAGCAGCTTTCTATGTTTCCTCCTGTCAAAAAGAGAGGGAGAAGGAAGGAGGGGCAGTAGAGATCCCAAAATTTCAGTTTCATAGTTAATTTTCCAGCAGCTGGTAGAATTGTGGTTATGTTCAATCAAATCACAAGGTGGCAGCAAAGGGATTTCAAAAATATACGAGGTTTATTAGTGAAGCCAGGCGATGAAATGCTCTGTGCCCTAGCCTAAAATATATTTGGGGTTTGCATTCTACCTTTCATTTATTCTTTAACTCCAGAACCTTTGACAGAGTAAGATGCTTTTCCTGTAACAACATCCCGTTGTCATTCCCGATATAATGTCGGAGTTAGAGTATTATAAGAGAACTGCACTGCTACTGAGCCATTGAAACAGGAAATTATCAGCTTGTGAATCTGGAAAAGTAGGCGGGAAGGTAACAAATCTGCTTATTATAGGAAATGCATAACTTGGATATGAAAGAGTTGTCTGCTTCTAAGCTAACCTGCTAAGCCAGAATCCAAGGAAGCCATTCTTGCTCTTTTGTCCCCAAGATAACCTCTCATCTCGAGATCTGAATGAAGAAGTGAGGAGGGGTTTGGCAGTGAAGAGAGATGCAAGAGGGTCCGCAGCACAGATCAAAGAACAGAGACAGTCTAGAAATGGACATCTCCCCTGTGTGTTTTTGCCCCATGCAAAGCTTTATCTTAGCAAGTTGAGTCGCACCACAAAAATCTGGCATGTTAGGCCATTCCTAATTATAATCACCGTGTAGATGGGTGGGAGAGGAAGAGATGGTGGAACATAGCAAGCTGTCCAGTAACCAGGTTCTCACAGTATTGTTTGTTCAAACTGGTAGCAGCCCTCAAACAGAAGTATTTGCACAAAATTATGTTTGGGCCCTGCCTGGAGGAACAGAAGTTCCCTGCTCCTGAGCTAGATACAAACTAAAGAAGCAATCAGATAGCGGCCTGGTCCACACCTTACTAAAATACGGCAGGTTCTCGGGGTGTGGGGGATCGTGGCCATTTTGCTCCTTCCCAGTTGTTCTGCTGGTCAGCTGAGTCAATCCATGGCTTGTCATCTGAATGTGGGCTTGTGATTTAGCTCTCCCAGATTAATCAGGAGCTGTAAACCAAGACCTTGGTTGCAGCTCAGGCTTAGTCGAGAGACAGAGCTTGAGGTTGGAATCAAGGTTCTCACTTCAGCTTTCCTGTGCAGTGGCTTGACACATCACTCATCTTGCCATGATTATCACCATTCGGCCCTCTCATCGCATCTTGGCCTCTGGTCTAGATGCTCTTAGCTTATTCAGACTGAGAAGAGTTTTCATATCAGCACTGCATACTTATTTCCCCCCCCCCCACCCTTTCCTGCCAGTTCCCTGTTTTCAGATTGGCCACATGAGTGTGTTAACTCTCCAACACACTGAACTCGCCAGATAGTAGTGGTTTCCCTGGTGACAGAATGACCAATTGCAGGCTTTGCTGCTCCTTTTCTTCCTCCTCCCTCCCTGGTTCATTTTCATGGTACCCAACTCCTGCAGCAAGGCATAATGGGGCTGATAGGTGTTTGAAAGAGCTTCATAGTCAGAGGCCATGGGCAACTGATTTCCGTTACTGCGGGCTATTGAAGATATATTCCTGCTGAGCTGCTTTGGAGAGGAAATGTAGCCCAAGAGGTCTGACATATAGTTCTTTTATAAAGAGAAATCTGGTTCTGTTGCATCCACACTCTGTGTATAGACACGAAGATATCTCTCCTGCTGTTTGTGCAAATTATTTGGACTGATCCATACAATGAGCACACACATCACCTTTCTCTCCCCTTTAAAGAATTCTGGGCTAGATTTTATAATAACTGCTATATAAAATCCAGTTAAGCCCCATAAACAAAGATGATTGTAAATTGCATGGCTTTTATTTACACTCATTATCAACATACACACACCAGCTGGCAGTGCAATTTTTTAAAAAGTTAAGTTTTAAATAATATGCTTTGATACGTTAATCTCAGAAAACTCAGAGCTGTTTTCAGATACAGGTAGTGCTAAATAATGTGACTTATTTTTTTAAAAGCCAGGCTAATAAAAAAAAAAATTGTAGAGTTGGAAGGGATCCCAAGGATCATCTATTCCACCCCCCTGCAATGTAGGAATCTCAGCTAGATCATACATGACAGATGGCCATCCAATCTCTGCTTAATAACCTCCAAGGATGGAGACTCCACTCCTTCTCGCCCTAATAGTTAGGACTGCTGTTCCTATCTAACCTCAAAATCCCAGCAGGAATGCTGCTATAATCTTTTAAATTTGGACTTTAAAATATTTTAAGTAAACAGCTAAATATGTCTGCTTCCTTCCTGCAATGATCCTTAACCATGTGGCTAACTATTTTCATTTCTCAGCCTTCTTTGTCAGGGTGCGTGGCTCTCTCTCTTTCTTTCTCTCTCCCTCTCTCTCTCCAATGCTGAGGTTTAGCTTTCTTTTCTAACTTGCCTGTATCTGTTCTGTGTTTATTTACTAACATATATACTATTAGTTAGTACAGGTGTCAGCAAACTTTTTCAGCAGGGGGCCGGTCCACTGTCCCTCAGACCTTGTGGGGGGGCCGGACTATATTTTTGGGGAAAGAATGAACAAATTCCTATGCCTCACAAATAACCCAGAGATGCATTTTAAATAAAAGCACACATTCTACTCATGTAAAAACACACTGATTCCCGGACCGTCCGCGGGCCAGATTTAGAAGGCGATTGGGCTGGATCTGGCCTCCGCGGGCCAGATTTAGAAGGCGATTGGGCTGGATCTGGCCCCCAGGCCTTAGTTTGCCTACTCATGGTATATACTGTACTATACATATGTGTTTTTTATTGTATGTAAGCCACTCTAGGAGCCATTTTGGCTGAAGAGCAAGGCACAAATGCTCTAAATAAATACATACCTGCATGCATAAAATGAGGTTTAAATGCTCTACACTTCCATGGCTTGGCAAGCTCAAAAATATCCTGGGCCTGTAGTTGTTATGGGTGGTGAGAGTTGTTAGGAGACCCCTTCTGCACCACAGACACGGAACTACAACTCTCAGAGTGGTTTAACAGCCAATCATTCATCCCAGTCAACTCTGGAAACTGCAGTTCTGTGAGGGGAATAGGGGTCTCCCAGCGACTCTCAGCACCCTTAAAAATCTGATCAGAAGGCCTACGATACATACAGCTGTCTTAAAAATGCACAATCCTGTGATTTACATTCGAAATGCAGTCAGAGGAAACTCAGCTGCTTCTTTGTAGCATTAATATTATAATCTGACAGTGGTTTGGATCTCTTAATAAGTGACAAATCCAAGCAAACCTATGCAAATGAGGAACTGGGTTTATTACATTTTCATTTCTAGTCAATCAAACAGAGCTGTCCCAAGATATTTTGCTCCCTGAGGCAGAGCAGAGAATCGCAGCCTACCCCACAAATAACAGTGCAAGGTTGGCTTATTTGCTTCGGCACCCGAGGCAGGAAATCCCACAAGCACCTCTCCCAACAAATTAAATAATAATTTGCTGCCCTTTCAGCTCCCTAGGGCAGCCACCGAGTGAATGTTGGGGAAACGGGATTGGCCAAAATCTCTCTTTCCCCCTGCTCACTGGATCTCTGGATTCAACCCACTAGAATACACTGTTCAGCTGAGGCTGCAATCCTAAAAATGCTTATTAGGAATCAGTCCTGTTGAGCTGAATAGGACTTACCTCTAAATAAAGATGCATAGGATTGTACTGCATGAGAATGTTCCTCAGTATGTATTCAGATGGCAAGGAAATAAGCAACTATCCCATTTTTAAAAGACACCTGAAAGCAGCCCTGTTTAGGGAAGTTTTTAATATTTAATGTTGTATTGTTTTAAACTCAGCCAGATGGGCAGGGTATAAATGATAAATTATTATTATTATTATGTTGTTGTTGTTGTTGTCAATGTACTGTTTTTCCTTTCAAATCCCATCGACAAAACCAATAACTTTGAAGGGTATCTTTTTTTGTTTTTCCTCAGATTTCATGTGAGGCATGAATTGCTGACCAATATTAGTAAAGATAATTTTTACCTCAGAGGGGGAGACATTCTCTGAAGGCTGCACTATGACTTTCTGAAAAGGCTCTTTTGAATCCAGGTGCTGGAAAATTCTCACAAGCAAACCTTACCTTATGGGGTACATTCATGCCTTTAAGAATACCAAAAGCCAGCTCCCAAATCGATAAGGAAGTCAATTTGCAGCCAGGAATTCCTTCTTGCAGTAGGACTTGCAGTGCTGGCTACTTCTAAAATGAAGCATTGGGAAAAGCTGATGGGGAAGAATATAATGAGAGATTAACAATTTGCGGTGGGCAACACCTGCCTTTGTCCAGGGTTTAAGGCACGCCCTCGCTGAGGATTCTGGGAGTTGAACCTGGGACCTTTTTCATGCAAAACAGATGCCAAGCTGTGGTCCTTCACCCATATGCTGTGCATCCATACCTTTTGTCTAATGAGAAAATTAGCTTTTATACCTGGCCATTGGCTGGCTGAGTCTTTTCTCATTAGTTGATGGAGAATAATATTTTTTTTAAAAAAAACAAAACAAAAAACCTGAGCAACCCAAGCTCAGTTGGTTAGAAGGTGGTGCTGATAAAGCCAAGGTTGTAGGTTTGATCTCTGTAATGGGAGAGCTGGATATTCCTGCATTAGACTAGAGGATCCTGAGGGTCATTTCCATTAGGAAATGATATGTCCCGCAGAAGACACCTAAGGTCCATGAATAATAATAGCTTAAAGGTCCCGGGCCCTAAGGAAGCCAGACTATCCTCCACCAGGACCAGGGCTTTTTCAGTGACGGCTCCAACCTGATAGAATGCTCTGTCCCACAAGACTAGGGCCCTGCAAGACTTGATCTCTTTCCACAGGGCCTGTAAGACAGAGCTATTCCGCCTGGCATTCAATTTGAATTAGCCTGATCCTCTATTCCCTTTTCCCTTTCCTCTTCTATGAAGAAACCCTTTCTGGAACCCCACATTTAAATTCTTCTCTGGTTTCCTTGCTGGCCCTAGTAGGACCAACTTGGCTAGTTAGCCCTGGTGATCATTTGATGTCTACTGACTGGTTTTTGTTCGCCCCCCCTCCCAAAGAAATGACCCCTGAATTTTTGAATTCTATTGATATTGATGCTGCATTTTATGTTTTGTTTTATGCTGTTTTAAAGTCGCATTTTAATCAATGTTTTGTATTTGCTGTTAGTTGCCCTGAGCGTGATTTTTAAACCGGGAAGGGCGGGGTATAAATAAATAAAAATTATTATTATTATTATTATTATTATTATTATTATTATTATTATTACCTTGCTGAAAGTCTAGAATTTATGAGAGCGAGCCAATTGTCAGGTCTAGCCTCTGCTCCCAGAAGTGGCATAAAATGCTTCTCTCCTTCCCCTTCCCTCTCATAGAATTGAGGGGAAAGTTTCTGCTTATTGTGGGCAAGGAATGGGTGAGAGATTGAGGTGGTTGGAATGGGAGATATACATCTAATTTTAATCACTCAAGTGTTAGGCCCAAATGGCTCCTTTTAGCATGGTTGGTGCTATTTCTGTACCTTCTTCGCCTTCTCCCTGCATCACCATGGTAACGATGGCTGCAACTCAAGCAGCCATTTTTCACAGAGGTCTGAGGGGGTGGGCCATAAATCCAGCTAAACAAGCTCGCTAGGTTCCAGTTGCATTCATGACAAGGTTACATCACAGGATTGAGGAAGATGGATGTGCGTGTGTGAGTGCTTAGCGCCAATTTTTCTCTTTCTCTCTCTCATTTTTTTAGAGGTGCAAACAATAGAGCTAAAAGGTCGTGTATCAGTGAGATAATCGTCAGCGGCGTGTCATTATTACATACTGTGCATTTATTATCTCTTGCTGCAGCCATGTCAGAGGCGGCTGCAGAGGGCTAGATAATTGGGTGCCTTCATGCAGATGGTTTATTATCAGTCTCTTCCAGGAGGAGGTTTAAGACAGTTAGTGATGCTGTTTGCTAGTTAAAGATTAGAGACCCCAGAGAATAATTAACAATCCCAAAAGCCAGTCTTTCTGCAGGATTCTTATGCCTCCACTCCCTCCACTGCCTTTTAATCTATTCATTCTAGCAGGTGTAATAAAGTGATAAGGAGAGGCTCAGGGGATGTTTGTTTGACTGCTTTTGGGTGTACAAACTACAAAGGATGGCATTTTATTTCTGTCTTTCCTTGGCACGAGCAGAAACTAGGAAAACTTTCATGCCCACTCTGTGTCTGTAAACACACACTGCTGCTGGCCAAGTTCTTGCCCAGAGACCACCTGGGCCACCAGCAGTCTTGCCCATTTCCATGGCATTGGGCAGGGGGGGAGCGATTCATGTGCCTCCAGCAGCAGAGGCTTTCTGACAAAGTGGCAACCACACACAGCTGCAAAACTGCTCTTTTTGTTTATGAAGACGCAAACGTTCAAACTGATTTTCCTATTTGGTGTACCAGAGACAATTGGATCCCCCATGCTTGCTAGGTGGCACAGTGTTAAGACTAGGTAGGCAAACATGACATTTTGGTGATAACGCAGTTACCACCTGAATGTTTTCCATTAAAATATTAAATTAACTGTTTTTAAAATGTGGGAAAGCTCTCAACTTTCAAATCTAGTGAATAAATTATTGTTTGGGTTTGTGGGTTCCATGGGAAATCTGTGGTACAATATTAGGGCTCTCCCCCCCTCTTGAACATGTCCCCCATGGGTTCAGAATTCAGAATGCGGCAGCTAGACTGGTGACTGGGAGTGGCTGCCGAGACCCCATAACACCGGTCTTGAAAGACCTACATTGGCTCCCAGTACATTTCCGAGCACAATTCAAAGTGTTGGTGCTGACCTTTAAAGCCCTAAACGGCCTCGGCCCAGTATACCTTAAGGAGCGTCTCCACCCCCATCGTTCTGCCTGGACACTGAGGTCCAGCACCGAGGGCCTTCTGGCGGTTCCCTCGCTGTGAGAAGCCAAGTTACAGGGAACCAGGCAGAGGGCCTTCTCAGTAGTGGTACCCACCCTGTGGAATTCCCTCCCATCAGCTGTCAAAGAAATAAACAACTATTTGACATTTAGAAGACATCTGAAGGCAGCCCTGTTTAGGGAAGCTTTTAATGACTGATGTTTTAATGTATTTTTAATCTTTTGTTGGAAGCCGCCCCGAGTGGCTGGGGAAACCCAGCCAGATGGGCGGGGTAGAAATAAATTATTATTGCAGTATTGTTATTTTATATTATTATTATATTAATGTCATTATGTCTACAAATACTGCAGTGGAGGACAAAAGAGGGATGTTCTAAATGGCAGCTGCTTTAAGGTATAGCAGCATGTAAAATCCTAGCCATGTCAGAAGACATCTTCAAGAAAAGAAAAAGAAATGCCCCAATATTGTACCACCAATTTCTCTCCTATTAAGCAAGGTAAAAAAAAAATAAGCTAGCATTGTTATAGGCATGCTATCTGGTCGGAGAACTGCTTTGCAAAATTTGGAGAAGTATGAATTTCAAAGGATAGTTGCGTTTTGGTCTGTGCATTGTTTCCGGAAGTGTGGGTAAGGAGGGTTCACTTGAGAATGCAAATAACTCCCTCATCCCTACTTCCAACCAGTAGCAGCAGGCAGGGCTGCACGGATGGGTCTGCCTGTCTCTCCTGCCCTCCAAGGACCACTGCCTGTTACCAAGAGGGAGAAGGGCAAGGGAGTTAAGAAACGGGAGGGGCGTGGGCTTTCCGTGAGCACAGCTTCAGGAACATAGGTTTGGCTTCAGTGCTGCAACCTCACATGCCTTCCCTTTCTCTTCTCAGTAACTGGCACACAGCACTGGGATGAGAGGAGTGTGGTGCAGCCACGCCATGTAGTTCTGCTGTCTTTTACTGCTTCCAGCTACAGTCCTCAAGTGGCATTTGTAGTTGCAATATAACATACAGGCAAGTCTATCTGTAACCTCTTTATTTAAATGGCTTCTTCATCTAAATGTAAGAAAAAGAAAAGCAATATGTATGTAGATGCTGACCAATGCCATTAAATGACTTCGGGAGCCTAAAATCAGTTATGTGCCAAGTTCTCCCAACACCCCAAGTAAATGTATCTATGTTGCGTGATCCTCTCTGATTGTTCTTAACCTGCATTGCAGCATTGGCTTCCACTTTCTGAAATGGTTGGGAATGGAGTCACATGAGGAAATGGCATGGAATCACCCCCACTCAAAAGACGTGTTGTGGCGAGAGAGCAAGGATAAAGAGATCAATCCTGAAGCCAAATACCTTGGCTGGTTAGTTAAAATTCATGCATGTGGCTTTCAGACAATGAACTCCCACTTCACACTTACTTAGATTCCCAGCCCACAGTTGACCTACATATATGATCAGTCATTTCGGGTTACCTAGTCTCAGTCCTGCGACTTTTATAAACTTATAGATTCCACCTAAACATTAGGAAGAACTTCCTGACAGTAAGAGCTGTTTGACAGTGGAATTTGCTGCCAAGGAGTGTGGTGGAGTCTCCTTCTTTGGAGGTCTTTAAGCAGAGGCTTGACAACCATATGTCAGGAGTGCTCTAATGGTGTTTCCTGCTTGGCAGGGGGTTGGACTCGATGGCCCTTGTGGTCTCTTCCAACTCTATGATTCTATGATTCTATGAACTATGTTATCTATCAACACCCTTGATATTTGAGTCACCTTTCTGGCCTCTAGAGGGCAGCACTCCCACTCTTTTTAAGATTCTGGGTGTTGTCGCTGGGGCTGCCCAATATTCTTTATATATATATATTTTCATCCATGAACTTTGGACTTCCTCCCACTCTTTCTCATAGGATTACAAAAAATAAAGAAAACTTTAGAGATATGGCCTCTTCATAGCTTCACGTGACAATTCATTCTCTGTATATAACTGGCTAAATATATGAAAGTTGGTGATTTGTGATGCAAATCCCACCTCACCTTAGTACTTGAACCCTCTTTGTCTACCCAGCTCCTTTCTCTAGAGTAGAACCAACTACTTCATGGGCTAGAGAAGAGTACTCTTTTGCTTGTTTAACAGACTTGTATGCCCCTTTGGGCAAAACAGCACCAAGGCAATTAAAGCAGTATTGACTGCTTTATTGACTGGCGGGGATGTGCACAAAGTTTGTAGATTTTTTGAAAATTGCTTATGAAATATCACATAATTCACTGGTTTGAATTAGGTCAAGAGCATGTTGCGGGGGGATAACATTTTTTTCCTTTGCCAATTTCACAATGAAGATACAGATATATAGCTCACACAAAGACACAGGAAGTGCCTGTATGTTTTCCCCTTTGCAGATTTGGGGACTGATCTCCATAGGAGCTAAAGGTTACCCCAGGGGCATAGGAAGGGAGGTGCAGTCCGCCCCGGGTGTCATCCCTGAGGGGGTGACAAAATGGCACACTGTGGGGGCAGCACTTACCGCAGGACCTGGCCTGTGGCACACCCGAGCCGCGCGTCTCTCCTGGGAGTGACACAGTGGCTCAGGGCCCCGCGCTGCCCAAAATGGCAACATGGGGCTTGCGTCCACCAGGCGGACTCCATGAGCAGCTCGCCATGGCACACCTCCCTGGGCGGATCGCCATGGCGCCCCCCTACATGGATCACCACGGTGCCCCCGTGGGCAGCTCACCCCACTCCCACTGCTTGGGGTACTGGAGCAGCTAGCTATGCCCCTGGGTTACCCATCTCCTTTGTACTGGTGCAAATCTTGGGTCCCCGCAGCTGATTTTTGGACAAGAAAAAAGATTGGGAATTCTAGTCCCAGGACTGCGTCATGTCTAGTATGCCCTTGAGCATAATGCGTTCAATAAAACGTCTCCCATAGGAGAACTGGTTAATAAACAGCCTAGTAGAAAGTGCCTGTTAGAAACTCCAGAGACTGGGGAAAGGTCAGTCATGTTGCTAGGGATGGAGGAGAAATTTGTTTTGCCAACTTTTCGCAGCAAGCCAAACAGATGCCTGGTCGCAAACCTATTATGTACAGTAGACTGGGATGCAGCTATCAGTTGGCTTATGCGCTTCCTTGTATTGTGTGATGCAGTTTTGGATCCCTCTAAAAATATGACCAAAAGCATGGGTTTCGTGTTTAAAGTGTGCACAAAATGCACATTTTATGGGGGCAATGCGCTGCAAAGAATACAAAAGTATATTTTTTATCAGATTTATCAGGTGCAATTTAAATGCTTTTTTTTTTAAAGTCCACAAAAATTGAATCAAAGGACCCATGATTTGGTGTGTGTAAAACTGACATGGAATGAAAATAGGCTGATCCCTCCACCCTTGTTCACCACCAAGAATACACAGAATGTAAGAGAATGTGACCTTGTTTACCCTCCCATCCAAATCAACAACTGAGTACTCTACAGCAGTGTTTCCCAACCGGTGTTCCGCGGCACACTACTGTGCCGTGAGACATCGGCTGGTGTGCCGTGGGAGGGAGGCGGGCGAGAGGCGGCGGCGGCGAGGATCCGGCAGGGGTGGGGGGAGCGGGGGCCGTCGCACGCAACCGAACTCACTTGGCGCGCTGCCGGCTTGTCCTCCTTCAACCCGGGTCGGGCCAGGCCTGCTCACGTCCCCGGATCCCCTAGCAGCAGCCGCACGCTCTCCAAAAGCGCAACACTGCGCGCAACCGCTCGGCCAGCTGGTGCTCTGCGACTCCGCCCTTTCCCCTCCCAGCGCCGGAGGGTTCGCGCGACCGCAGCTGTTCCCTTTCGCAGCGCGCGGGAAACAATTCCAGGCCGATTGCCTTGTGCCGAAAAGCACCGCCTCTCCTTCCAGCTCAGGCCCGGGCCGCCGGCTCCCCGAATGACGTCACGGGGGCGGGGCTTTAATGGTGGTGTGCCGCGAGATTTTTTTCCGGTAAACAGGTGTGCCGTTGCCCAAAAACGTTTGGGAAACACTGCTCTACAGCATCTAGTTTTCTTCCATCTACCCCTTGTCGTGTTTCTGAGGCTTTGGCATGCACCACTGAAACATTTCCAAGTGTAACTTTGAACCAAGGACAACTGGAAACATTTTTTCTTACATAAAAGTGTCGATTGCCAAAACAGAAATCAATTGTTTGCAGTAATTGACTCTGGCTCTCACCTATCATCCTGTGTTACTTTTGTAACAAAAGGGAGGACAGGGGAGTCAGAAGTGCTATTCTGACAGAGCGCAGCTAAGCACACACTTTAAGAAGAATTTGCTGAATTGCAGGCTATGAGTTGAGGGTGAATCTTGGTCATGCATTCCCATAAAATGGGACATGCCATGTCTTCAAAAGGCTATAGTGTAGGAGTGGATAGAGCAGGACTGTAGTTCCTGAGCTATTTTAAGTCCCCCCAACACAATTTTTAATAGATTCCACATCATTAATTCAAATGCAATGTGATTTTGACTTTAGAAATAGTTCTCTCCCATAGTCTAGCCTGCATTGACTGCATTTTCAGCTGCACAAAATTTGAATGAAAGAGGCTTTAAGGGCACTTCTAGCCCCCAGTATGAATGGGCAGCAGCCTTGTCCATCATCTCCATCTATATGCCCTCTCTCCCAGCTTCACACAAGGATAGAAGTAGTGGACAGCACCAACAGAGTCTTGGGTCTTAAGGAAGAGAGAATCACCCATACTATGGGATAACCTGGAGACAACCCAAAGAGCAATGATCTGGTAGGGTTGCCAGAACTGTAGTCATTTTGAGGAAGGAATAGTAACTAGGTTTGGGTTTGAATTGCTGGGGAAGAAATGGTGAAAGAAATCCTGCGGACTTTTGAAACACAGGATTTTGTTACATTCTGCTTTGCAGGCTAGCTGGTGTGACTAGCTGAACACCCATACTGTAATTAAAAATATCTTTATTGATTATTTAAACAATTAAAAATACACACAGTAATCAATTTTACATTGGAAAATTATACCTGGGATTTTGTTCCCACAATAAAACTGTTGACTTTTTTAAAAAAATCAGTAAGTATCAGCCAACACTCACTTGCGGGTAACAAATCCTCCACTCATTTGATACATACATGGAAAGAAAAGCAGATGATTCACATCTAAGACTTGCATCTGAGTCACATAGGCTTTATTCATGCCCTAGTAGCTGGTGTGTCCTTGTGGCAATTCCATAGCAGAGCAAGAATCAAATGAAGCAATCTGGTGGAGCATTACAGGCTTGAGTTGATAATACCTATTTACTGTTCCCATGTAGATGCTTTATTGTGAAGAAAGAGTAGTTTCTCACCAGGAAATTTCCAGGTGGGACATAGCAGTGGGCTACAGAGGACTTTCAAGGAGGTCTGTGTTTGCTGTCTGTGGCAATCCAGCAATAGCTGCTAAGAAGAAATAATAATTAATCTCAGGGGCATTGCTGGGTACTTAGAAGACTTGGGGCAAAAGTCTGTATGAAGTTTGCATGTGTCACAGCCCCTTGCTTTGCTCTAAGGGTTTCCAGGAAGGATCTTCTGGGCCGAGGACCCTGTAGGTCTTCACAGATGATGGTGAGTGACTTTGCAGCAAAACTAGGTGCCCTGTAAGCTAAATGGGTTGTTTTGTGGGGGGGGGGGGCTCAAAAGGGAGAGGGGCAGAAGATCCAGGGCCTAGTGCAAGAGACTTGGTTTCAGGCCCCCTGAATGTCCCTGCTGATTATGGAAAAACATTAACAATCAGGTTTGGTAAAGATTCTGATGTTGAACTTGACATGATGTGCCAGTTTATTCCCCCCAAGAGAGGTGCACAGATGACCTCAAAACTTAGCACAGGACCAAAACAGCAACATGAAATCTGGTGTGGAAAAATTTTAACATAAAAAGAAATGAAACATAGGCTTCACTCAGCCAGCAGCCATTGCCTTGTAGTAAAGTGATTAAATCCATGCACAATAACTGATGTGCAGAACTGGTATCTTGTATGGAGTCTATAATATGGGCAGGATAAGAAAAGACCAAGAAGTGAGGATGGTGGTGATAAAGATGCTACATGCAAGTGGTTAGAACTTGAATATTGTTTTCACTATGACATTCAGTTGTGTTCCTGCACTCCAACTCGACTTTGTTTTCGTAAACATGGGGGCCTTCTTCACTCCTGAAATATTAAGGGACAGAAAATACATATTATTTATATACTTCACTGAATCATACCCAGCTTCCAAGGAGAATGGCAGAGTACGCATGGTTCTTCTTCCTTATTTTTATCCTAATTTTGTGCAGTCAGTCAGGCTGAAAGATCCCAGCAGACCCAAGTTCACACAGTTAAATTTTCTAGCAGAGCAGGGATTTGAACCCTTGAAGTAACTGTTACATCTCCAGTCAGAGCCAAGTAAAAGTGGTTTTCATGATGTTTGAAGCATCTGTTTTATAAAATTGAAGTCTGATGCACAGGTGCACTTAGGATGGCTATGCACACTCATCCTTTTTTAGAAACAATGGTGTTAATGCAGGGCTGTCAAACAAGAGGCTCATAGGCCAAGCAATGCATTTTGGGATTCCACTTCCAGTGTGGCCTACGGCACCCCTATTGCACCCCAAGCTATTCAAACTCTTTTCAGATGTCCAGAGTCAACCAATGGAGTCAGGCTACAAAGAGAGAGAAAATGAGTCAGAAGTGGCTCATACTGTGTGCTTTCCTTCCATGTTCTTGAAACTGGCTGGGCACGTGTCAAGGAAACAAGAGAACGAGGAAAGGTGTGGTGATTTGTTATTGGGAAAGGCAAGATGGATTACAGAGCTGTTTCAGATTTGCAGGGTGGAGGAGGCCACAGTTTTGAAAGACAAAGCAGTGACACATGGGGATTATTATTTTTAATATAATGTTCTTAAATTAAAAGAACTCTCAGAGTGGTTTGCAGAAGTAAAATCCATATTAAACCAACACAGAGATAATAGGGCAGAAGGGCACAGTGCTAAAGTTCCAAGAAAGCCTGAACAACAAAAAAGCTTTTATTAAACAGTGGAAGTGTCTTCTGAATAATAGTGAGGAGGATGTTCAGATGCAGACACCAGTGGCGTAGCGTGGGGGGTGCAGGGGGGGCCGGCCGCACCGGGCGCAACATCTGGGGGGGGCGCTCGCACTCGCAGCTCTCTGCCCCTACTAAAATCCACGGGTTAGGGGGCGCAAATTACTTGCCTTGCCCCGGGTGCTGACAACCCACGCTACGCCACTGGCAGACACCAGCATGAGAGCCACTTCCACTTGCCACATGACACTCAGTAAGACACAGTGTTATGAGCAAGGTTTCCTCTGATGAGCTTAATGATTACTGGGTCTGTGTAGGGGAAGGTGGTCCTTCAGTTTCTCAGACACCAGAGACCCTGGGAAACATCCTTGTGCTATGGCACCATACTAGGTGCAAGGGAACAAAGGTGGCATCACACAGAAAACTCCATTGATACCAGGAGCTAAGAGAAAGGAAAGTTGTCAACACCAAGTGTTCAGAAGTGAGCCAGGAGGGTTGTAATTAGGATCAGTGGAGAGATTTCAGCAGCACAATGAGAATGGGTGGCACCTCGGAGCAGAAAGTGGGGAGCATTTTCAGAGGCCAGTTTTCCATGTCTATTTGCAAGGCGTTACATCTTGTAACTGTGAGTGAATTATGCGAGCCTGCTGTGAACTGCCATGAGCATGGTCTGCTATGGAAAGGCTGCATGCAAATGGAAGGTGGTGAGCGTGTGCATAGACCCCTTTCACGTGCTGTTAAAATGTACAGGTGGAGAGAGAGGGTGTGGCTGCTGCATGCATTGGTGGTGGAGGAGTTCGCTCTGGTGACCCTGTGGCCCCTCTTCACCTCTTCATGCAATCTGCAAATGTGGGGAAGGAGTAATCTGAATCCCGCTTTTAGTTATGCTATATATATATATATGAAACTAACCTGAAGTCTGCTGCAGTTGTTGAATACCTCCCTTCTGACCCATTTGAAATGGGCATCTCTTCTTTGTTGCTGCTCGTGGAGAATGCTTTGTTTTTCTCCTCAAAGGAATCACTGTGGAAATAATCAGAAGGTGCACTAGGAGACCAGAAGGGTAGGTGTTGTGCACAATTCAAACACACGAATCCTACACTTGAATACCTTCTTTCTTTCTTTCTTTCTTTCTTTCTTTCTTTCTTTCTTTCTTTCTTTCTTTCTTTCTTTCTTTCTTCCCTCCCTCCCTTCTTTCTCTCTCTCTCTCTCTCTCAGATTTAACCTGTACCTTCAGGACCCAAAAGCATCCCCATTATATAATAAAATAATGATAAACAGCAATAAAAGTCTAGCAGCTATCACAATAAGGCACAGCAATGAAAACACACTATCATCAGTATAAGAACACATCAAGGTTAAAAAGCCTTGCAAAGTAGAAAAGATTTTTCCTTCTCTGGGGAGGGCATCTCACAGGCCAGGGGCCATCACTTGAAAGTATTTCTCCCATGTAACTGCCCACCTCAGCTTGGATGGCGTGGACTACTGAAGAAAAGTATCAGAGGAATATCTCAGTATACAGACAGACTGGTAAGGGGTACTTAAGGAAGGAAACATTTGACTATTATTTATTTGTTAACTTTTTGTCTCTTCCTTCCTCCCAAAGGAGCCAATATAAATGTTGGTGTAATTTAAACATAGTGGGGACAGTAGAAGGAAGATTTCAACCCTACTCCATCAGCACTGCAGTCCCAACACATTTTTGGGGGGGGAGGGGGATAAATGCACCTGCTTTTACATATTTTTTAAAAGGGTGAAATCCAGTCAGGTATCTACTGGCACCACATCTTGTTTGGTCCCAAAGCAGCCCGATACAGAATGGTTGCATCAACACAGAAAGCCATACAACCATATTTGGCTGGAATGATGATGGTGGTGGTGATACTTACTCGTTGTCCTGGCACCATAACCGATTGACAACAAAGGCAACCATTGCCAAAACCAAGAAGACAGTAACTGCAATGGTGCCCTGCACCCATGGCTGAAGGCTTCGCTGAGCTGTCAAGAAAAGAGATTAAAACAAGTTTATTGTGGCTCCCAGTACTGGTAGTCTAGCTAGTTCTGTATTAGGCATGCAACACTATGCTCACCAACTTGGTGGGAAGGGTTCGTAGTTGACTGAAGGAGCATCTGTTTTGCATGCAGAAGAGCCTTAGTACAATTACTGTCATCTCTAGCAAAATCTGAAACCGTGCAGAGTCCCTGCCAGCCAGTGTAGAGTAGGGGGTTGGAAACCTCAGGACCAAGGTGGCCCCTCTGGACCTCTTTCTCTGGCCTTCAGGACTCTCCCCAGGCCATCTCCCTCACCAGCCCTGCGTTCCACCCTCCTGTGTGAAATCCTTGAGCACAACATCACCCGTGGCTTCCAGCAACTGGTCTTCAGAAGCACTACAGCCTCCAACCATGAGGGCAGAGAGAATAGACATTATGGCTAGGACTCATTGCTAGCCTTGTCCTCCATGAATTTGTCCAAGCCACTTTAAATCCTCACTCACCATGTGGGCCCTGCAAGGTTGGCCAGAAAAAACGTGCCCCCTGGGTTGAAAAAGACTTTCCATTTCCAGTGTAGGCAAATCTGAGCCAGATAGACCATTGGCCTGGCTTGCTATAATGCAGCTTCTTATGTTCCCAACTGTAATTTATCTGGGCAGGGTCTGTTTCTGTTTAGCAACAAACTTACTGCTGCTGCCTAATCAAATTAAATAGAAGTAGCAGTATCTAAATAGCGGTATATGTGCATAAATCAAAAAGATTACAATCTATGCTTCCTCTGCCATAGATGCATTTCTTCCCCTTGTTATATTTTCACACCCTAGACAAGTCCCCAGGCAATTGAATATGGTGAATACAGTGGCAACATGCAATCCATATTCTAAGCTGGCAGAGATCTCTCAGGAAGCAGCCACATCTCATCTTCCACCAGGTATCATGCTCATCAAGAAACCTGGTTATTAATTCTGAATCAACCTGTGAGGTGTTTGTTCTCCCCCCTCCCCCAGCCTTCCCCCAGTAGTTCTGATATTAAGTAGAACTAAAAGCATTTATTTGGGGGGGGAGTGTTAAATAAATTCTCTTGGGTCAGACTTTCATGGGGAAAGCCAAATTTACATCCCCCTGATTTAAGTATGTAAGAGTCAGGCTGACCCAAGGTATTTTGTTGATTAAGAGGAAGGACAAGGTCATCCCCCACCAACTCCATGCACAGAAACAGTTGATGGGCAGTTGAATCTTGCTTCAGGGCTTGCTGCCTGAGGGTGGAGCAGCACCAACACAGAGTGCAAGCAAGGACCCCAGCACACTTTGTGTTCATTTGGCTTTTCTTCACTTTCGGAGTGAAGTGCCTTGTGGGGGAATTTGTGCAGGAGCAAAATCTACTTTAAAAAAGAAAGAAATAAAAATCCTGGCTGGCCTTCAGTGTTGGCCATAGAAATTCATTTCACATAAATAAATCATAGAAGTTACCTTAAAGGTCATCTAAGCTAGCGTTTTGAGCAATGGCAATGCAGCTCCCATGGCCCCATCTGATCTGTACATTTAAAACAACACCATACCAATTCCCAATCCTTGGAGCTGCAGTTTCTTAACGTTGCTGAGAGTTGTTAAAGGTAAAGGGACCCCTGACCATTAGGTCCAGTCATGACCGACTCTGGGGTTGCGGTGCTCATCTCGCTTTATTGGCCGAGGGAGCCGGCATACAGCTTCTGGGTCATGTGGCCAGCATGACTAAGCCGCTTCTGGCGAACCAGAGCAGCGCACAGAAATGCTGTTTACCTTCCCGCCGAGTGGTACCTATTTATCTACTTGCACTTTGACGTGCTTTTGAACTGCTAGGTTGGCAAGAGCAGGGACTGAGCAACGGGAGCTCACCCCATCGCAGGGATTCGAACCACCGACCTTCTGATGTTAGGAAGCCCCTATTTTCCTCACAGAGCTACAGTTCTCTGAATGCTTTAGTAGCCAATTCCTCTTCCCAGGGAACTCTGGGAACTGTAGCTTTGTGATTAGGTGTCTCTGAAAAACTCTCATCGCCCTTAACAAACTACAGTTCACAGCAGTCATTGGAGGAAGCTGTGGGTGAGATTCATCTAACGAGCCCCATGATCAGAAGCCCTGCTTGAGCAACAGGCTTGTCCCCTCTTCCCTATGTGTGCCCCCCGAAATTGGCTAAAGGGTGTTGGGAGAATCTGCCAGAATAGCACACAGGGGAAAGAGAGGGCAGATCATTCAGCCTGGCAAGCTGCAATGCTTGCACAGTTGGAACATTCATCATAGTTCAAAGTTGATTTCCACCCCATGATTGCTCATGCAAATGGGGCCAGTGTACAACTACAATATCCCAGGTAAGCAGCCATTCAGCCACAGAAGGAAAATAAAAAGATCAGAGGTAGGGAAGTAATCCCTCCTCTAGAATTTTCTGCCAAAAGGAAGTGCTTTGCATTCCGTGTTATGGTAAAACCCCGGCCCTGACAGTGTTGACAAACACTTTCTTCTCTAACAGGGCAGGTGGCCCTTTCGCAAGCTTCTTATGACTAGATGTCCCAGCCCATTCGTGTTTTGCTGCCCTCTCAAAACCACTTCCCTGGAACAGAAAATGCCCAACCTTTGCCTCACCCTGAATAGAAATCAGACTGTGTTCTCCTCATGCTGTAATCTGTCACTAATTGTTAGGTTGTTCCAAAGAGGAGGATGGTGACTTGGTACACAATAGGCCTGTCAAAAGTGGGGCCAATGTTCCCAGACTGGAATGTTCAACTGAAACTAAAATTTGCAAACATCTCCTTACAGAACTCACTTGACTCTCCTCAGTTTGGAACCGCTGAGCTTTGAATGCTCAGTTAAGTCAATACCTTCTGAAGTGGCAAAGGCCTCCCCTCCCATGTTTGAAATCAGATTTCAGGAGCCTGGTTTCTCAGTAGTCCTCAAACATCTGTGGAATTCTCCATGGGAGGAGGTTCAAAACTCCAAACAGGGCTACGTGAGGACTGGTGTTCTCCCTTGGTTAATGCTGGACTACAGCAGCTGATGAAAGACAGTCCAAAGGTCTCTCCTGCCATTTTACATCTTGCCTTCCTTTAGAAAGTAGAAGAACATCATTCTGCCCTGTGACTGACACATGCACTGCAATAAAGAAAGCTCTTCTCCTTGGCATCTGACCACCTTATGCAGAATTATAGAACTGGAATTAAATCAAAGGGCATTGGGGGTATTCGTCACTCACCACCATCCTATAGAAATCCTACCCTCTTGTTTTGTCTCCCAACAGTTCTAACAGATCATCCATTAATGTCCAGATAATGTTCAACAGGAAAGGAAAAGGTGCACTGTGTCAGAGGTGCTTGTAGGACAACAGCTGGGTTTTGAGTAAATGCACCTAAAGGGAAGCAGTGGCAGGATTGCCAGCTTCTAGCAGAGCCCATATACGTTTAACAGCTATGTGACTGGCAGGCGGCACCAAGTTAGTGTCAACACCTGGTATCCTTGGGCAGCTGTTTCCTTGCAGCACTCGCTACTGATGCCAGTCCTGGATAACCTGCCCCTGCCCCCACCCACCATTTACTTTTCCCACAATGTCCCAAGATAGCAGCAGACAAACATGAGGAAAACAGAAAACAGGGAGGGAATTAGGTCTCATGGTTTACAATAGCAAAAGACTTCCTGGGCAGGGGGAAATATAGAACAGAAATGAGGGGTGCTTTTATGAAAGTTTATTGTGAATCAGGTCCATTTTTTGGCCATTTCCCACATATTTTTGGGAAAGGGTGGCAAGCTATCTGCGAGGGGTGGCTGCCTAGAAAGATGAGGAACATGCCACCATTGGCAAAGCAAATCAAGAATTCCTTTCTCTCGCCTAGACATGTGCAGCAGACCAGAATGCTGATGGAGAACACGTTTAGATGTGCATCTGCATAGGCATCTACATGGGTCTGCCCACCCTCATTTTCCCCAACTAGTTATGTGCAACTAGGTCTGATTAGAAAGTGAAAATTTGCTGTGTGCTTTCCTGGTGATGCTATGAATGAAACTGACATTGTGGTAGAGCAGGGCGGGGGGGGGGTTCCCAAGCAATCTGTGCAACAAGAAAACATCCCCTGCCCCCTTCTGAGTAAGGACAATGAGAGGGATCCATTTGCTCTCAGTGACACTGTCCTGCAGCTAAAGCTGATTGTCTATGTGGCACCATGGTGTCATCATGTCACACTGTGATCCCTAACTGGAATGGATCATACAATTAAAAAGTCACAGAAATTGACTTCGAGCAGGCATGGGGTATGGCAATGGAGGGAGAGAGGGAGGGTGGAATGAAATGCCATTTGTGATAGACTGTCTCATTTATTTATTTTTTAAAAGAACCTTTTGTAAATTTAGCACAACTCTAGCAAAAATACAGCTGAAAAACTTCCGGAGTTGCAAACCAGAGAATGACATGTGCCCTGCAGTGTGGGCTCTGCAGCTACCTGCCTTCTACTTGATTAGTGCACACAGGTAAATAGTCCTTTTAAGGGTTGGCAGTGTCAGCCCACCTACTCAATGAAACAGCATTTACAAGGCAAAGAATGCAAAGACCTCCTTCATAATGAAGGTAGGTGAAAAAGTGCAATAAACAAAGCTATGTGATGTGCTGCTTTAGCACCTGCAGACCCGCCAAAATCTATGCCAAATTCCTCTTAGCCAAAGAGGACTTTAGAAGCCCTGTCAAGACCAGCATTGGCAACAGTCTGACTATTAGATTGTGGAAGTACTAATGAGCCACAACCTGTGCAATCTTGCAGTTCTTTGTAGCAGGAAAACGCCCTGCCTTTCCAGTTTGGAGCTCAACCACACAGCCAGCCAGCTGCATGGGAAACTGCTGCTTGGACACATCCTGCACAAAGACTGCAGCCTGGCTGTGTTCAGTGCAAGCTGTCTTACTCCACAGCTTCATTCTAGCTGTTTCATTGGACAGGACATGGCGTCAGCAAAACATTTTCATACATAATTGCAGTTGATGTTTCTGACTTACATCTTTCATAGTGTGTGGCATCCTTCTTGATTTGCATATGCATTTATTTGTTGATTAATTCTGTATCCCACCTTTCCTCCCAAAGGAGCCCACACATGCATCAGAGCTGGAAAGAAGAGAGCTTTCATGGTCAGGTGGAATATATCTGCAGATTTTTTTTCCTCAGAAGTATTTGCAGGGATCCTTACATTTCACTCAGCAGTGCAAAATAGAAGTGGACAGAAGTCTGCCTGCGTTGATGTTGGGAATACTCTTCCTGCAGGTTTTGGGGTTTTTAAAAAATTCCTCCCATATTAATTTTGCACTTAACATGAAGGGTGCTGACATTCAAAGGTGTTAGGGAGGTCAGGCATGGGTGAAGAAGACAAGCATGGGTGGTGTATTGTTCACCTGTGTCGCAAAGCAGCCTCACCCCTGGAGATTCCGCTTGCTTGACAAATGCACAGAGCAAGTGACCAAACAAAAATGGCAGTGGAACTAATCTGGCACTCCCAATGCTGTGCTGCAGCAGCTCTGACCTCGCCATCACCCTGCTCCACCCCAGCCCAGCTATAGTGAGCCCAGTGTTGGGAGGGTGGCTTTGCAGCTCTGCCCCCCCATGACACTGGCCGCAACTGCTGCTTATGTTCAGCAGGTGGCTGCATCATGTGCCCTCCTCAGACCATGCCCAGGGACATAAGGCTGTCTGAATGCTCCAGTGTTACTTCATTAGTTCATGCTGGACAACCACAGTTCCTTTTGGTTTACTTAACAGAGACATCTTAGCTCATGCCTGCCCAGAAGTCATGGTCTGTTGTGCCCTAGCAGCTTCCCCAAACTCCAGTGGAGTGGAGGCTGGCTGTGGAAATTCAGTGGTAAACTAAAGGAAGGGAAGAAAACTCTGCAAATTCTATTTTTCTACAGTCAAGGAGAAGGATGGATGAAAGAGATGGAAAGAGATGAGATGAGGGGAATATGGGTGAAGAGACAGCTATGCACATTCAGATTTTTTTTAAAAAATCAAAAGCCTATGATGAAGGAGGAAATAAAGCAGGCCAGTGAATGTAGCAATGGAAGATTTTGTCCAAATAAACACGACTAGCATTAAGCAATGCTGGTGTTGGTTTCATGGTGTCATAATTGTTGTAATAGAAAGCAAACAAACTTAGGGCATAAATTCAAGTATATACTGCAGAAGCAGAATAAATGTCAAAACAAATGAGGTCAAATATCAGCTGGGAAAGGTGAAGAAGAATCAGCATCTGCCAGAAAAGAAATCTGTTACCTCTTTGGCAGTTCACAGGTTCCAAAGCGACCAAGAGACAAAAGGTCACAGCCAGAGCAGCATTCATTTCAGTGGTGTGGGAAGAGACTTTGCTGATCAGCGCCTTGATTTGTTTGCTGTAAGCAGAGGCTCCGTGGATTTGTTCCTTCTCTGAGGAATGCAGGAAGGCAAAATGTGAAATCCGAAGACCCAAGGCGTATTTGGGCACGCCTCCCTCCCGGGTAATAAGCCTGGTGGATGATCAAGCCCATTAATTGGAGGGTTGCCATGCACCAGCAGCTATGCAAATGGAGCAATTCCAGCGCATTTTAGCAACTTAAGGAGGGAGAGGATTGTTTTTACTTGCTGCCTCTTTGCTCCATCACGCATCAGGTTGTTATGCAGCTCACAGAACTTCATCTTGACTTTCCAGCACCTCATTAATGGCTTGGAAAGAGTCCAGAAAAAAAGAAAGGGGGCTCTTTCTTTGCCCCATACCCCAATGCCCCCATTTGGTGCTGCCCAGGGATAAAGTCCCCATCCAAGTACAGATCAGACACAACTCTGCTAAGCTTCAGTAAGGTCGTGTCCTTGTGTACCTTCAGACCATATCCTGACACATTTTCAAAAGAGAGGGGATGTTAAAGCAACCATTTCATATTCCAGTCTCTCCTGCTGTTCTGTACCCTATCATTGAATGAGGCTGTGTACACCATCCCATTTACTCTGCATCCAGTGTGCTCCCACCACTGGTATGAGAAGCAGCAAACATGTGACGTTAGCCACAATCCATATCCTATCATCTTTCTTAGGAAATTGTGTATTTTGGTGCATTTTCTTGGATCCAAATGGAGAAAAATAATATACAGTAGCTGCATTTTAAGTGTACATGGCTTCAGTGATTATCAGGAGCAAAATTCCTCCACTAGTACAATGGTCTTGCCACTTGGCATTCTGGTAGCTATCCAGCCCCTAAGGAATGAAGAAGGTAAACATCACTTTGCACATGCCTTTCTGCAAAAAGCAGGTCAGGGTTTCCTTTGGCAGGAAAGTAATCTGACCCATTTACCAGAGATAGCATGCTTGGTTTAGCTACTTGCACTGGATACAGTGGGACTTGTTCCTGAGCAAGCATGCTTATGATCAAACTGAATCTCTCCTCCATTCCACCAGTCCAAACTGCAAACTAGTGTGTCACCATTTCCCCACCACACAAACTGCAGGTTTCCCCACACACATCTGGTTGGCCACTGTGAGAAGACGATGCCGGACACTAGATGCATCATTGGCCTAATCCAGCACATTCTCCTCAAGTTGTTGTTCCCCCCCGCTTTTAAAAAATAAAATAATAAATAAATTGCAGCCTGAGTAAAAAATGGGGGAAGCCTTCTGCCACTTTCATCAACCCTACCAACAATATTACCCTACTCTTGCTTAGGAAACTGTTTCATGTATTTAACTTTGTGCTGATAAATCATCCTTTGCTGCTCAACGAGGAAACCAGCTATTGTGTGTACTGAGATGAGAAAGATAGAGAGATTTGGTAACCACCTCCAAATATTTGAAAAGCTGCCGGAAGAAGACAAGTGAGCATTGTTCTCTGCTTCCAGACTGGGAGAGCAGATGATGGACTTACAAGGCTTAAGTTAAAGGAAGATATTCAGGTTAGGCATTAGGGAAAGGTTACTAACTATGAGAGCAGCAGGGCAACAAAACCAAGTGACTTAAGTAGCTGTCCAATCTCCCACCCTACAAAGTTTGAATCAGAGGCACCTGTGTTTCAGGCCACACATGATGATCCCTCCAGTGCACCCAAATCAGTCAACTCTTTGGTCAACACAGTGGCTTTAAGAGCCTGTCTGGTGTAGTGGTTAGAGTGCTGGACTAGGCCCTGGGAGACCAAGGTTCAAATCCCCACTTGGGCATGTAGGTCACCTTGGGCCAGTCACTTCCTCTCAGTCTAATCTACCTCACAGGCTTGTTGTGGGGGTTAAATAAGAGTGGGGAGAACCATTCCGCCTTGAGCTCCTTGGAGAAAGAAGTGTGAAATAAATGCAATAAACAAATAAGCAGGCGACAAGGTAACCAGTTTGGCCTCAGAGCAGAGAGAATTTTGAAGTTGTGCTCAGCTGTGGAGCCCCTGAGTGACAGGTGTGGGAGGGGATATAGGAAGCTGCCTTAGAGCATTGAAGGTCAGCTCTGAATTCCGTAGTTGCTCATTCTGGTTCTCAGCAACAGCATCTTTTTGTCAGTGCTGGTTTATTATTGATCAGCTTGGCAGATTATCTCAAAGCAGAACATGCTGTGATAATAACTGCCTTGTGCAGAGGAGTCTGGCACTGCATCAGAGGGACTGGGAGGGAGACCCAAAGACTAGCTGCAGAAGTCCCTACATTTGAGATGCTCTAACAGGCCATGCATGATAAAGTATTGGTGTCTAGATGTTCTCTTGTCAGTACTCATGAACATCGTTGAGCTGTTTTCCCATGTGAGTTTAACGACTTGCTCAGATTCATCTACCTGATTGATCAGCCCCTCTGAAGACTGGAATTTCTGCTTGCCAGACAAAATAATCCCCCCACCTGCTCCCCCCTCCATGTACCCCCTCTTCTGGGGGTTCTCCTAACACAACTTCCCGAGCCAATGTGGGGGCATGGGGACACTTGGGGGGAGGAGAGGGGCAAGTGCCACTGCGCTGGTGGAAGGCATAGCACAAGGTGCCACTAGCAGGACTCATTTGTGTTTCCACTCAGGAAAGTGTTGAGTGGGGGGTATTTGTGGCTTTAATGCATAAATAAAATTACATACTTCTTACTTGTATTCTCACTCTCTATCTAGCTACCTTTATATGTTTAGGATTTTTTAAAAAAGAAACTCAAAAGACACCTTGTACTACTTTATTGCTTCTTATGATCAAACAGAAGCTAAATTTAAAAGAGAGTTTTTGGTAAACGCCTAGAAACGTCTACCTAGAAATAATGAGGTGGGGGGAGGGGTTGTTTTGTTTTTTAATTTGTAAGAAGTAAGTGTTGTTTTCAATTAAGCAAATTGCATTATAAAACAATGTGGATTGTCACAGATAAACACGAGGAAAGCTGGTCATATATTGCATGCCTCAGCTATGACATTGCAAAGATCTATGTTAGGAACATTCACAAAGCAGCGCCATTTTCCTGTTCCTTAATGCCCACAACCACTATTTATTTTCTTGAGATAACAGCCAAAGCCCTGGAATGGGGAAGGGTCATTTCTGGGAACGGGATTTCTGTGCTGACTCAAAGGCCACATCAATTCACAGGAGACAGCAGTGGACTTACCTGTGACTCACTTCTACACAACTGTGTACAGGATTGCCACCTCACTGTTTTCCTTGCTTTATGCTGCTATCATACACATACTTGCATGGAAGTTACTCCCATTGAATTAAATGGGGCACTTCTGAGTAGAAATTCTTAGAGTTGTGCTGTTAGGTAGCAACCCGCTTCACAATGAAGTTAAGCAGCTTAATTTGAACTACCTGGAGTAAGTGGGATGGGAATTTGGCTTATTTGCTCTGGTCAAGCATGAATGGCTTATTTGCTATCTCTAAGACTCTGCTCTTTATCTTTGAGGAGCTATTTCAAAAAAGGTTGTTATTATGTGCTTTGAGTATCATTGATTTACCAGTATAGCTCTTAAGTATCAGGTGTTAGGGTTCCTTTTACCAGTCTTGCCTTATAAATGAGCTGTAATTGCTTCTCTATTTGGTACAGATGATAGTTTATTGATGGACAAACCATGTAGGTCACAATGGCTTGGCCACTTCATTCTTTATTGAATAATTCTAAACCAGGAATGTCCAAAGTCCGTTTTGGGGGGCCTAATCTGGCCCGCCGGTCGATTTAATCCGAGCCCCGTGGCAGTATATGTCCTGGGGTAAAATCCTTAAAAAAGCTCAACAGCTTCAATCCTAACAACTTTTGCTGGCCCTCACACATGTTCACTTCATCAAATCTGACCCTCTTTGAAAAAAGTTTGGGCACCCCTGTTAAACTAACCTAAAGGCAAGAGCTTTAAGCTGGCTAAAGAGATGTCACATCATTCTCTAACTGATTGATCTGTTAATAAGGTGAAGGTAAAGGCCTCCTGGACGGTTAAGTCCAGTCGAATTCGACTATGGGGTGTGGCACTTATCTCTGCATTTAGGCCAAGGGAGCCAGCATTTGACCTCAGACAGCTTTTCCAGGTTATGTGGCCAGCATGACTAAACCTCTTCCGGCGCATGAAACACTGTGACGAGTGTCAGAGCACACAGAAACGCCATTTACCTTCCCGCCACAGCAGTACCTGTTTATCTACTTGCACTGGTCTTCTTTCAAACTGCTAGGTTGGCACAAGATGGGACAGAGCAACGGGCACTCACCCTGTCATGGGGATTTGAACCACCAACCTTCCGATCGGCAAGCTCAAGAGGCTCAGTGGTTTAGACTGCCGCACCACCTGCATCTAACTGATTGATCTGTTAATAATCTTGTAAAAATCAGACCCGGTTGGTCAGTAATGTGAAATGTCAGGAGTCCACTGTGCATTCCTACAGCCAAGCATTGATATGAAACAGTCCACCTATGAGCTGAATCATCATGTGAATTGGCTCTTGACTCTTAACAGCAACAATCTTTAGTTTTCATCTGCTTAAACGCAACTGTCTTGGTTTCACTGGTTTGTGGCTCTAGATGGCTGAGATTGCATACACATTGTTGCTTGCTAATAACTGTGATGTTAAAGCAAATTTTAAAATGTATCCATTGAACCCTGAGCTGAGTCATCTGAACTGTACCAACAATTTTTTCTGGTGGTGGAGAAACAGTACTTAAAGAAAATTTTCTTTAAGCTACAATGACTGACACAAACTAGTCCAGTAAAACATGTGATTATTTTATTTAATCTTTCAAGTTGTGAAGTAAGCGGTGAGCAGCTATAATGCCAGGAAGTGCTATCTCTTAAGATTAAATCTCACCCCTTCATCTGATTTATGATTTCACAGTTCTTTCCATAGTAATAAGTATTTTTGAAAAATGAAGCAGGTCCTCATAAATTACAATTCAGAGTTTTAGAGCAGGGGTTAGAGCAAACTTTTCTCCCCACCCTAAACCACTTGAAACTTGTTGTGGGTCTTGGTGGACCACTTCATAGGGGTTTGGTTTGGTTTAGTTTGCCTATTGCAGTGTGTTGTGCTAGATACTGCAAGACTTGAAATTGTATTTCTATTGCTTCTTTTATTTTTATATTTATTTTTATATTGTGTTTTATTGTATTACAGTTTGATTTCCATGGAACTGTATAGAATTCAAATTGTAAGTGTTCTTCACTGACATGTTTGGACCAGAGTTGGGGAACCCCTACTTTAGAGAATTCTCTTCCACCTTAAAGAAATGTCTTCCTCTCTGTGTCAGGATCCATCTCATCCATTTCTCAGATGAAAACAAGGCTGTTGGGTTTGCATGGGAACTGCCATCTTACTCCTCTGGAAACGTGAATGTACAAGGGATCAAGAATATGTCACAGAGCTTCACTGGAAGCTTCATTACATTTTGCTGGGGGGGGGGGGACGACCATAATTATATTTAGGTTTAGTTTAAACCTAAAAATTTGGCTGTCATTTACAGTAATAGGTGTGGTTCCAGCAGCTCAAGGATTTGCCTGTTGCCTGTGGGGATTTAAAACAAAAAGAAGTCTTGCATGCAGAAGATCCTAGGTTCAAACCCTAACACCTCCAGGTAGGGCTGGAAGAGAACCTTCTCTGAAATTATGAAGAGCTACTGCCAGTCAGTGTTGGCAATACTGAGGTAGATGGGCCAATGGCTCTGACTCAGTAGAAACAGCTTCCTAAGACATTCCTGTTTCATACTAAACCAGCATGGTGAGGATCATCTTGATGGTGCTTTTTTTGCTTTCCAAACCTTTGAGGCTCAGGCAGCTCAAGAGGAATCAAATGATAGTCACTTCAGAACGTGACCTGTGGTTAAACAGTTTTCTCTGTGAAAATGGGCTTAGCCATTTCTTGGCAGATCTGCAAGCGATTTTTATGAGCAGAAATGCCACAGAGATAGAAGCAGGGGGGAACCTACCAAGCATCTTGTTACAATTAAAAGCAGATCGCCCATTTCATCTGAGGTCACTTCTAGATGGTGGAAGGAGGGCAGAAAATTCTCCTGTGGGTCAGCTTCCGTGACAGATTATCACTTTCATGTGACTTCCAGTGCTATCAGCCTGGCAACTTATCAGCGAGTGCAGCTTTCAGCCAGAAATATGCTCCCATCTCACTGCCAGTTCGATGCAGCATGAAGATTAGGGACAATGAAATAGTCAATTATTCATTCTGCTTGGTGTCCACTGGGCAGCAGAGCTGACCACCTGCAATTAGCCTTTTCGCCTTTCAAAAACCTGCATGTGGGGACATCTTTGAGACAAAGCAGGGGAGAAAGGGGTCCTTTAAAATGGCAGTGTGAGATTACTTCAGACGTGAGCCTATGGGCCTCTCTGGCCTTGCATTGTTCTCCATTGCCCATGTGCTGACCTCCAACCTCAGCTGTCACATGGTTGACAGCATCACATGACAGTTGCCATAAGACATTGCATAGTACTTTCGATAGCTAGGGGACCATACATCACACTCAGAGGATACACTGAAATGTAAAAGCTCTTTCTTTATTTTTATTTAAACGTGTATTTGCAGGGATTTTCCGGTCAAGTGCCTGCTTTAACATGTAATCAGCGTATCATTCACTCCATTGGGCCTTACTGCCTTTTTTAATGGATTAATGCAATAAAATAAAGCAAAGTTTAAATGAACAGGAATGTCATTTTAAGACACACACACACACACAATGAAGCTCCCAAAGTAATGTGTGTAAACAAATGTTTTGGGGGGGGGGGTTTTAAACTGTAATAAATATTGCAGAGAGCAAGCAGTTGGACACAACTGAGTGCCCAATTTCTCCATCTTGGTGTCTATAATCTTCTCCTAACAGAGGAAGCTCCAGAACACCCTGAACTTATGTGGCAGATGTGGGGCTAAAGCAATGAGGAGGAACACAGGGCCACTGCAGAGAAAGAGCGAGCACACAGGAGGAGAAAAAGGAGAGAAATGTTGGCTTCTTATATTGATATTAGTTTTATCATTTGCAAATGGGAGGGAGCAGCAAAGACAATCTGCTGCCTGTGACACTCTGCGTTGGCACTGTTGTGAAAACAGCAGCAGAGAAAACCCATGGTCAGTACTGCCTCAAACAAGCCTCAAGCTGGGGAATGGGCAGAAACATGGGCTCAGTCATTGTTGATGAGTGTGCAAAGACGCGGGGCACTGTGACAACTTCCAATTTTTCAGTGCAGAGTAAACTTGTACAATGCCATCTAGTGCTGCCTGTCAGAAGGTTTGGTGTGATAGCATATAAAAAGCCACCTGCCCACATCTGGGGGGAGGGGGGGACTTGGTTTGCACATGGTTGCAACTTGCCAAACCCAGACACAGCTCAACTTCCAATCCCTTCTGTAGTCTCTATATTTCAGGCTGAAGGCTGAGCTTTTGCACAGCCGACACGGTGACATGCCATCCATGCCACTTAAAGGTAAAGGGTAAAGGTACCCCTGACCATTAGGTCCAGTTGTGGATGACTCTGGGGTTGCGCGCTCATCTCGCTCTATAGACCAAGGGAGCCGGTGTTTGTCTGCAGACAGCTTCTGGGTCATGTGGCCAGCATGACTAAGCCACTTCTGGTGAACCAGAGCAGCGCACGGAAATGCCGTTTAACTTCCCACTGGAGCTGTACCTATTTATCTACTTGCACTTGACATGCTTTTGAACTGCTGGTGGGCAGGAGCTGGGACTGAACAACGGGAGCTCACCCCGTCGCAGGGATAAGAACTGCCAACCTTCCAATCGGCAAGCTCTAGGCTCTGTGGTTTAGACCACAGCACCACCCACATCCCTATCTATTCCACTTGTTGTTGTTGTTTAGTCGTTTAGTCGTGTCCGACTCTTCGTGACCCCATGGAGCAGAGCACGCCAGGCACTTCTGTCTTCCACTGCCTCCCGCGGTTTGGTCAGACTCATGTTTGTAGCTTCGAGAACACTGTCCAACCATCTTGTCCTCTGTCGTCCCCTTTTCCTTGTGCCCTCAATCTTTCCTAACATCAGAGTCTTTTCCAGGGAGTCTTCTCTTCTCATGAGGTGGCCAAAGTATTGGAGCCTCAGCTTCACGATCTGTCCTTCCAGTGAGCACTCAGGGCTAATTTCCTTAAGAATGGATGTGCTTGATCTTCTTGCAGTCCATGGGACCCTCAAGAGTCTCCTCCAGCACCATAATTCAAAAGCATCAATTCGACTGGTATTTCAACCAAAGCACAACAGGGGCAGAACTGCAGTTTCTGCATTTGCAAGAAGAGTCGAGCAGCCATCTCTGCTTGTAGAACTGCTCCTATTGGTTTATCCCATTCCATCTGAGTTGGAAGAGAGATGGCAGGCAACTCCTGCTGTCCAAGATGTAAATATGAACCCAGGCACCGTCCCAATAAATTCTCAGTCACCACAATACCTTTGCATCTTCATCCAGAACTTCACCCAAAATCTAAACACAGCTACAAGCTGTCTTCGCACATGTCAAAGTGTATGCGTGAAAGAGTGTACACTTGTTGATTTGCACAGTTCAAGGTACACAGTTGGAGGTCTGTGCAAGGGGAAATTAAATGGATAAACTATAATCAAATATTATGATGCTTTATTCCGCTGCTGCTGCTAACTGAAATTATCTTCCCTTACCCCAACTGGGTTCACACACAAATTCTCTTCCTTTCAAATGCTAATCCCTACCAGACATGGACTTACAATTACAAATTCATAGGCATCTTTCCCAGGAGCAGGAATTGTTTTGCCCCATAATAACCTCTAAAATGAGGTCTTAATAGAAATTCACTCACAGTCACTGGTAAAGCTTCATTAGCCAAAGAGAAAAGACAGGACCGGCAGCAGTGGTCCCTAACCACTCTAGGGAAAAATTAATTCAAATTACTTTGTGAAGTAACAAGGCCAGATAATGTGTTTCCTTTGCAGGATTATTGTTTTTTTCACATTCTAATGTGCTTGTAGATTAGGTTGCTGTACTTTATCCTGCAGTGGTCCACAGTGACAAGGCTGGGAACTAGTAGCATCATTGCCCTCTCGGAAAACTTGTTTCAACATGACTTGTGTGATAGCAGGCTGATTTAATGCTGAAGGCTTCTTCTTTCTTCTAGCAATCTTTCCAGTAGCAGTGGCTAGTCTCGGCCAGAGAGCTGAGATCCAAAAAGAGGGAGGGTCTATGAGTCTACTGATTGCCACTAGTAGGTGATGCTCAAGGAAGGTGGAGCAGCGAGGGGCCGGCCAAGTCTATGCCTTGCAAAGGAGATGTCTGGTCTCCAAAGTAATGCTTTATGAGATCTTATGATGCCTTTGGTTGAAGCCAATACATTCATAGTGTTCTGTCTTTGCAAAAGGTTTCTAGGCTTTTATATATGGTGCTGGCTTAATCATAGAGCCAGAGGCAGGGTTGTAGTCCATCTAGTCCATCCTAGAGGCAAGAAATTCAGGTTTAGAGCATCCTGTTGACTGTGATATTGGGTTACTGGAAGGTAAGGTCAAAGCTGAAGACAACTCACATTGGGAGAGGCTATGGAAAACAGATTTGAAATTCATGGCATGTTGTTCACTGAAAGAAAATTATATGAAAATGATGTATCAGTGGTAGTTCACTCCAGTTAAGTTAGCAAAAATGTATAGAATGAGTTCAGATACCTGCTGGAAATGTAAAGAAAAGGAAGGTACCTTTTACCATATGTGGTGGACGTGTAAAGTAATTTTTAAAAATTGGGACATTATATATAATGAATTGGAAAAAAATGTTTAAAATAACTTTTGTTAAAAAACCAGAAGCCTTCTTATTAGGAATTACAGGTACTGAGATACCAAAGGACCAGAAAAGACTGTTTATGTGCACAACAACAGCCACACAGATCCTACTAGCCCAGAGATGGAAGGAAGAAACAACCGGAACCAAAGAATAATGGCAAACCATAACTGGGAAGCTCAGAAATCAAGAGGACAATAACTTTTAAAAAGAATGGGGAAAGTTTACAATTTATTTACAAGACCATTATAAGCAGTTTAAAACATTTGCAGGATTTTAATCACACTTGTAAATTAAAGGAAAGTATGGATAATTTGGAAGGATAAATCTTGGATATGCAGTTGTAAATATTATCACTAGGATCCATGGAAGAGATGGGGGGAAGTCAGGAGATTATGAGTAATCTCGATATTTGGATCTTGAATTATTTTTTGTTGTATGTTTATATTTTTAAAAATTATTAAAAAAGAAAAGCTGAAGGCAACTGAGTAGAGCAAATTGAACAACAAATATTGCAGGAAATGGTCTAGATAAGATGTCAAGAAGGCAGAGACCTGGAACCCTTCCACACTTCACTTGTAGGTTTGGCAACAGAATTGTCCAGTAAGCTCTCTTTAGAGTTTGAAGATTGGGCGATGCCTTGCCATTTCCCAGTTCTCTGTCATTAGAAAGATGCTCTGAAGAAGCAGCTTGCTTGTTGGGGTTTCATTCACCTTGGAAAGGTCTTCCCATGTCAGACATTGGACTCCTTTCCCCTTGGAACCGCTGCCTTCATTTTTGGATGGCATGTATTCCCTTCACACATGGTTGTGTCAAATCCCTTAATTATATTGTACTCCCCAACCAAATAAATAAGAGTTAGCTCTTATTTATTTGAATTTCGGATAGAAAATAATTAATGAGATTTAACATCACCAAGCGAAACAGTGGGGAAGGATTGCATGCCTGTGCTTCTGCTGGAGATGGTGGATCAGTGTTCTTAGCAAGCTGGTTGCATTAACAGAGGCTGCTGGGGGCTGACAGCACACAGGGATGATGTGGGCATGGCAGGGACACAGAGAGGCAGCCAGGCAAAGGATCAAACTGGCATAGCCTAATGCTTCACTGCTGTTTCTTCTCATCCCTTACTGATGGACTTCCCTCCACTGACTTCTACAAGCCAAGTTTGTTTCTGATGATTCTTTCACACCCTAGGCAGATGAGCACTCGGCTCCCGCCACCAGTTTCTGAAATGAACATCTGCCTACTACAAGCACATCCAGCGTACTTTGTTTGTTTCTAAAGCGGGACACACAGAAGTCCTAATAGAGTGACATGTTACTCAAAGCTTCCAGTGCCAAAATCGCTCCTTGCGCAATCACTCAGCCAGTGATTAAGAACAGCCCTACTAGATCAGGTCAATGGCCCGACTAGTCCAGCATCTCACAGTGAACAGCCAGGTGCCCCTGGGAAGCCCACAAGCAGGTCCTGGGAACAGCAACACTGCAGTGACTGGCTTTGAGAAACATGCTGCCTCTGACTGTGGAAGCAGAACATATCTATGTTGACTGGTAGCCATTGAAAGCCTTATTCTGCATTCCTTTGTCTAGGGTAGTAGTTCCCAGTTATGGGTCTGGAGACTCCAGGGGGTCCAGCGGACACATCCAGGGGGTTCTCATCCCTTGCCTCTCTCCAGCTAAAGTTTTGTCATTTCAGCATGGTAATATCACAGATTTTATGGTCTGTTTTAGTGCTAGGCGATTTTTCAATATATTGGCCAAAATCGGTTTTGAAATCATACCGTGATAACGATTTTGACCTGGCAATGCGCAGCAATATATTGCTCCTCACGGGAGGGAGAGCAAGGCAGCTGATTTCAAGGCACCGCCGATATCGCACTATAATCTCAGACAATAATGCTGCTGATCTGAGCTGCCTTCCCTCACACTGAGGGGAAACCGGGCAGCTGATTGCCCTCACCTCAAGGCACTGTGGCACTACCTTCCCCTGGCACTGAGGTGCAGCAGCTTTTCTCAGCCAGCAGAAAAGCAGCAGTAGCCACAGTGGACATGCATTTTCGCTGGCTGCCCCACTGGGGTGGCTTGATGCACACACCCCCATGTCCATTACCTCCCACCAGCGGCATTGCACGAGCCTGTAGCGCCCAGGGTGGGCTGCTGTGAGCACAGGGAGGGAGCAGGGCACCCCACCTGCCTGATCTTCGTGACTGCTCCTTCCCTCATCCACATGCCAGATCTCCAATTTCTGACATTGTGATATATCGGAATATTGCGATGTTTAGCTGCTGGTAGATCGTGATGTCAAAAACCAGATATTGCTCAGCCCCTAGTATGGGTTGTTGTTGTTTTTTTAGTATACCTAAAATCCTTTGTTTATTAGTGGCTACACCCCATATTGTTCAAAAAATGCTTTGCAGAGGTAACTACCATAGAGTTATTAAAATAAGGGGTCCTCAGTAATTAGCTAATTGGGAAGCATTCATCTAGAGCAGTGGTGGCAAACCTATGGCACGCATGCCAGAGTGGGCACTCAGAAGGCCCACACTTTGGGCACGCGCACCATAGCCCCAGCAGGGCCGTTCCTGGGGGCTGGCAAAATGGGCAGGTACTCTCTCCCACGCCCCTGCAAGCGGGAAACGCTCCCTAGAGTGTGTGCCACCTGCGGCAGCATTGGGGAGAGTTGTGTGCCCACCAACCAGCTCCCCCCCCCACGCTGCAATTTAAAACAGACAGGCTGTGCAGGTAAGAGGCAGATGGCTATTTAGGTTGTTAGCTGTTATGGAGATAATAAGCAGAAGGTGGATGCACACATTAAATAAAGCCAGCCAGGTACTACTAGTTCCCAAGCAAGTTCAGCCCCCAAAATCAGTATCAGTACCTCTAGCCAACCAGCTCCAAAAATTTAGAATGATAGCATTCTCTTGCAAGAATTTTTTTCTGAGAAGGGCAGTAGTTACACCTTTACTGAAGAAGCCACCTCTCAACTTGGTGATTTTGGAAATTACAGACCAGTTTCAAATCCAACAGTTTTGGCTAAAATGGTTTAGCAAGCAATGATTCCATCCCTTTATGACTTAGGGTTGACTTAGGGTTTATCCGCTTGACCCACCACTTTCCCCAGGGGGGAACCCAATGTTTCCCTCTGGATCAGAGCAAAGTCAAGTGGGTTTTCTGTGGAATGATGCTTATCCTGATTTAGAGCTGAATAACGGGTTGGAAAGGCAAAACCTCCTGGACCTGTGCTTTTCCTTCTCTAGGTGACCTATGTGGTCTGACATATACCTTCTTTCAGCTGGCATTATCCTTTAATATAGGGGTAGCCAACATGTTACTCTGCAGATGCTACTGGATTATAACACTTCTAACCTCTGCCTATTGGTCATGCTGGTGGGGTTGGGAGTCCAGCAACATCTGGCTGCCCCTGCCTACACCAATAGCCTGCCTTTCATTCATCATGGAACTCAAGGTTAGCATTCATGGGGCTCTTAGGCAAACTCTCATCAAACAGCAGCAGCAGCAGCAACAACAACAATATTTATACCCCACCCATCTGGCTGGGTTTATTTATTTATTTCTATTTATCTGTATGTGCGCATTCAGACAATCATTATTATCCCATATTAAATTGCCATGTTGGCACTTTGTGATAAATAAGTGGGTTTTGGGTTGCTTTTTGGGCACTTGATCTCTCAAAGATTCGCCACCACTAGAGTGTTCCCTTTCTCTTGCTCAATGAGGCCACCCTGTGGCAGAGAAAAGGAGAGACATAAAAGGGGGGGTAGACTGTAGTTCAAACCATTACCGTTGGAGAAACAACATCATTCAAGCCAGCTCTGTTCTCCTTGGATCTCTGAAAATTAAACAGGTGAGGAAACTTAATTTATCCTCTCCCTCACTGCTTTACTTTGTTCATGTTGCAGGTGGAAGCCAAAGAGGAATTGTTGGCAATAAAGCAGAGTGCAAACACTCTTAGCTTCCTTAGTTTAGCAAAATAATTCTAAATAGTTTCTACATGTTTGGCAGAAAGCAGGAATCATGTGGCACTAAAGAAATATGGAGCAGCACCTATCGAGAACCAACCTGGTGGCACAAAGGCAGCTAGATGCCTATCTTGGGTCTCTGTGCCCTGGTTTGGTCGAACATAGACATGCAGCCTGAATAATTTCTCTATGCCTGGTAAGAACTTGTAGAATGGCCCTCATCTTCCCCATGACTTCTCTCCCCCATTTTGAAAAACTGGATTATTTTCTGATGTCTTCTTTTAGTTTCTTTAAGTCCCTTTGACTATGCCAGGGAGGAGGAAACTATGGCCCAGCCCAGATTTTGGGGGGCTACAACTCCCACCCCCCCCGACTATTGTGGATACCGGCTTGGGCTGATGGGAACTGAATCCTAGCAATATCTGAAGGTCCACAGATTCCCCATCCTTGGATTACACCCATGTCTCTGGCTGTCTGGCATAAGACAAGGCAGCATGTCATAGGGATACACACCAGATTCAGTGAAACTCTGCATCCCAAACCCAACTAGCCCAATTCAACCTGTTTTTAAAGGTATTCTTTCACAAAAGGTACCCCTGGCAGTGACGCTACCATTCCTCCATCACTTTCCATTATGGAGGTTCAGGAATGCAGCGGCACCAGCACTGTCTGAGGAGGACTGAGGATATTTGAGTGTCAACAGTGATAAATGCATTCAGAGGGGTCATCTGCAAAACCCCTAAATTGGTTAAGGTTTGTAAGTTTTCAAGCTCCACCTACCACTAATCCTGATGAGAACTAAAAGCCTGATTTTTGAAAGGCAAGTAAGGAGAAAGTTCCGGATTTCTGCATTTGACACCAGGTGTCTGCTAAACAGGCCTGTCCTGGCAGGTTTCAGCCATGAAGGTTCTGAGATCTGTTCCTCCACATATATCGCCTCAGAAAAGCTGGTGGTGGCATGGATGCATTAGCAGCCATTAATTTCCCCAGCAGCCACCCAGATCAATGTCTGAAAGGCAGCCATCGTCTTCCTTTTCCCCCCTTTTTTCTTTTTAGACCAGAGAGCTGATTGTCAAAACATTACATCCAAGTCACTTCCATAATGAAGCTGAAGGGGGAGGGAAGAACCCATCAGAAGGCAGTGAAATGAATCTAATCGCCTCCACTTCCATTCAACGAGCTCCAGTTCCACGCTGTTGTTCCCCTTACAAGTGCACTCAAAACCCCAGCAAGTGCCTAACAAAAGGTTTCCTCTCCCCTTTGGTATCTGTTAAACAAGCTCTTTCTTTGCCACCCAGCATCTGCTTAGCAGTGGCAACGGGCTCCTTGCATTACCATAAGAACACTGGGGTGGGATTTGGCCCGGCTACTCAGGCAAACGCACCACAACAACTGGTCTGATTGCCTCCATCAAAAAAAGAAACCAACACAGAGAGAGAGAGAGACAAGAAAGAAATGAGACAGAGGCACATAACTGCTTTAGTTCTTGTGCTGCTGGCCAAAGCCCAAGTGAGCAGCTGCAGGTACCAGTGGAAACTATGTGCAAGTCTATGTGCTGATGCTTTTGCAGGCAGGATGGCAGTGAGGAGTTAGAGCTACAGAACAGGTTTTTGCATTGAGTCCAACAAGTATTTATTCTTATTTTTAATTCAGTTCAAAACTTGATAAACAGCTTGATCAAAAATTTCTCCCAACGGTGTCCAAATGTAATTATAGATGACACTTGGCTATAATCCAGAACCCAATTAAAAGCAATCCACAAACCAAGGATGCATAAAATCATCATCATTAACATCAAAGATAATATCGACAAAACTTTTGAAACACATGTAAGCAACTGAATCAAGTGTCTAAATAGGCTTGCCAAAACAAAAATGTTTTCTGCAGAGTATAGTGAGGGTACCTGCCTAAGTGTGACTATCTTTGAAGGATGCAACCCTCTAAAGGGAGCTTCTTACCTTTGAAAAACAACGAGAGACAGATTGATGGCAAGTCCTGAGAACAGACAGCAAGTGATGAAGGCAGGGGGGGGATTGGATTTTTCTCAAGTGGGGGCTGGGAACAAGCATTCCGTTGGGGGATTGCCCCGGCCTGGGAGAGAAGAGAAGGGCAGACCTCCAGGACCAAAGAGCCTTTCTGATTAGAAAATCATAAGCTGCCACCACTTTGCCCTGCTGAGAAATAGCGTACAAGTCCCTATAGTCAGATTCTCAGGCCATGTTTAATGAACTGATAATTGAAGCCCCTTTGACAAATGGCAGGGCCCCCCCCTGGGGAGCTGTGGAAATGTCAGCTCTGCCAGGATCCCACCAGTCACCAACAGAATTGCAATCACATGCAAAGGCAACAGAGCACAACCTGTTTAGGGTTAGGGAGGCTTAAGCCGGTGATGTCCAAGTCCTGCAGTTTGGGGCAGGAGGGGGGCAGGATGGCTGGATGCCCTTGTTCCTGAGATCAATGAGTGAAATTAGAAATACAGAATATAAAGTGTGCACTGAGAGCCAAAGAAATAGAATAGAATAGAACAGAATAGAATAGCATTTATTGCATTAGTTCATAAACCATAGCAGGATAAAGCCAAAGGGGAGCCAAATGGAGTTAAATTGGTAGAGCAGAGGATGAGAGGGTGGTGGTTAAAGTTGACCCCTGGTTGACTTCCATGCAGTGGTGGAGCTTCATGCTCTGGAGTGCCTGGAGGCGGTTGGAGGATGGATGGCGGCTAATGGATTGAGGTTGAATCCTGACAATCCTGTTTTTGGGGGACAGGGGGCGGGCTGGTGTGGAGGACTCCCTGGTTCTGAATGGGGTAACCGTGCCCCTGAAGGACCAGGTACGTAGCCTGGGAGTCATTTTGGACTCACAGCTGTCCATGGAGGCACAGGTCAAATCTGTATCCAGGGCAGCTGTCTACCAGCTCCACCTGGTATGCAGGCTAAGACCCTACCTGCCCGCGGACTGTCTCGCCAGAGTGGTGCATGCTCTAGTTATCTCCCGCTTGGACTACTGCAATGCGCTCTACGTGGGGCTACCTTTGAAGGTGACCCGGAAACTACAACTAATCCAGAATGCGGCAGCTAGACTGGTGACTGGGGGCGGCCGCCAAGACCACATAACACCGGTCTTGAAAGATCTACATTGGCTCCCAGTACGTTTCCGAGCACAGTTCAAAGTGTTGGTGTTGACCTTTAAAGCCCTAAACAGCCTCGGCCCAGTATACCTGAAGGAGCGTCTCCATCCCCATCGTTCAGCCCAGATGCTGAGGTCCAGAGCCGAGGGCCTTCTGGCGGTTCCCTCATTGCGAGAAGCAAAGCTACAGGGAACCAAGCAGACGGCCTTCTCGGTAGTGGCGGCCACCCTGTGGAACGCCCTCCCATCAGATGTCAAAGCGATAAACAACTGCCTGAACTTCAGAAGACATCTTAAGGCAGCCCTGTTCAGGGAAGCTTTTAATGTGTGACATTTTAGTGTATTTTTTGGTCTCTGTGGAAGCCGCCCAGAGTGGCTAGGGAAACCCAGCCAGATGGGCGGGGTACAAATAAATTATTATTATTATTATTATTATTATTATTATTATTATTATTATTATTATTATTATTATGGCACCGGGGGCGGAAAGCAGGCGGAGGCGGGGCTGGCATGCATCCCGGGGTGGGGCACGCGTCCTGGGGGTGTGGCACGTCACCTGCAGGGGCATGACACCCAGCGCTGGTGGGGGAGCAGCCATGATGGCACCTCACCGGGATCACGCTGCCGGGGGCAGTGTGCTCCCCCCACACTCCTCTTCCTCCGCTAGTGCTTCCATGCTATGTTGCAGGTGAGCTTGCCACTCAGTCTGATATGAGAACATAGTCTGGACCAGGGAATCCCAAACTGTGGTCCACATGGGGCCCATGGGGGCAGAGGGGGAGTTTGGGAACTACTGGGTTAGGTTATACCAGGTCAGATGCCTGCACATCTGCAAGAATTTTTCTAGAAGGACGGGGGAAAGTAAAGCATTGAAAGTTGGGAGCAGACTAGTTGAGAGAGAGAGAGAGAGAGAGAGAGAGAGAGAGAGAGAGAGAACTCTTGTACATCTTGCTTCACTTATCAGGTTCTACAAATGCTATGAAATTACATGGGGCATGGGGCAGAAGTGGGGGGTGCAGGGCTCTTTCCTGTTTCACTTCAGGTGGCAAAATGTGATGGGCTGCCCCTGTTGTGTACACATCACTTTCGCTCATAGCTGTCAACTTACAGATTTGAAAATAAGGGACCAGCAGCCTTGAAAATAAGGGACCAGCAGCCAAAATAAGGGACCTGCAGCCTCACCTGTTCCAGGCACTCCAGTCTTCCTGTCCTCCTGCAGTCTGGTCAAATTCATGCTGGTAGCTTCGCGAACACTGTCCAACCAACTTTGTAACCAGAGGTTCAACTGAATAGAATCTGAATCTGAATCACATGCACCACAAGGCCTATGCAGCCTCAACTTAAGATGGCTCCCCGGCCTGGCTTTGCACTGCAAAGTTTGCAGCAGCACGTGCAACAAAATGGCATCCAGTATTCAAAAACCACCTCAGCTTGCATTAACTAGCCACACACAAGGCATGCAAGCTCCACCCGTCAGTCGTTCTTAGACTTCTTATTGGGTGAGCAACGCAGCCAAGCAAAACAGTTGGAGCCTCTGTCCTCCCTGGCCGGCTGCTTCCTTTGAAATATAAGGGACATCATTTAAGGGACATTTAAGGGACATCCGTCAATAAGGGACAGCAGCGGGACATGGCGCTGGAATAAGGGACTGTCCCTTCAAATAAGGGACACTTGACAGCTATGCTTTCGCTACCTGTGTATATATTGGAGATCTGCAGTTGCCTAGGGCAGGAGTTCCCAAACTGTGTACTCCAAGGCCCTTAATATCCTGGAGCCAGCACTAGTCAGTATACCCATGGAACTTTAAAGAAGCCTCTCCTGAGAAATTCAGTCTACCTGGATATTCATGGTGGCATCTTCCTGTTTTATTTTCAGTACCTTGGACTGAATGAAAAATTTACCATAAACTGAGGTGCTCAAAGGGACAGGTGGAAGCAAGGGCCTTTGACAATCAACATGGAAAATGCTCTAACCTCCAGCATCATATTTGCCCATTTCTAGCACCTGCCCTCACCCACCGCAGACGCATCAGGCATCTGAGCTCTCCATGCAGCAAGCACTTCCCATTTTGTTGCTTCATGCATTGTATGAAAGAGTCCTGAGAATCGGTTCCTATTTGTCCGAAAAATGGAATGTTATCATTTTCTTTTTACCCTCTCTTTATTAGCCAGCCAATTTGTCTTGAATAGAAGCAGTGTATAATGCCAATTCTTTCGTATTCTAGATTCACCCAGGAAATCACTCACAATTTCTCCCTAGGGCCTGGTGTTGGTTCACAGCAGCTTTTGTCCTTCCGTGAGAATAAGCACAGCGAGGCAAGATAACTGGCAGGTCTCTGTCCGGCATATGGCAAGAGGGATGCACTAAGCAGATCGGAAAGCAATAAATTGCCCGTTCCCATTGCAAAGCCTGTATACTAATGAGGAGATGCAGCACTTTGCGTCATTATGATTGGGAGTGATTGGAGGCGGGGGGCCTAATTTAATGCATGACTATAGCAGCTCCATTAATGAAACAGATAAGGAAAACTGAATGGGAATTGACACTGTGAGTTCAAATTGTCCTTAACCCACCTACTTTGTCTCAGTATAATAAAAATTAGGAGGGTTGTGGGGGGAGCTTCTTTGCTTTTAAAAAACAATTTGCTTGCATAAGAACATAAGATCCCACCAGGACCAGACGAAAGGCCTGTCAAGTCCAGCATTCTGTTCCCACAATGGCCAACCAGATACCTATGGGAAACCACAAGCAAGAGTCGCCATCCATTCTTTTCCCCAGCAACTGGTGATGCCTGGAGATAGTATTTATCAGTCATCATGACTAATGCACTTAAACAGGTATCAGGTATAAACGCAGTATAAATTCAGCAAACACGTGAGCCGTCAAGTTCCTAGTGAAGGAGCTTCATCTGTCAAATTCAGAAAGGCATCCCTTCTTGAGATAGTAGTCTCTCAATGGGCACCATAGCATTCCCCAGGCACCAAACCAAGTTCTTCCTTTCATGGTAAGTGAAAGTTCTGTAACAAGGGTGTGGGCAAGCACAAAACTAAATCACTTGGCTATTTTTCTCTAGCCTATAGGTGAGGCATTGCCTGTTTTTATTATCAGTCACAACCAGACCCAACCAAACCAAACAGATATTTTTATACCAATATCCCAACCCAACCACTCCAAGTATGCTTTGCAGTCCTTACTAACAGACTTGTTCAGATAATCTGGATTATGTGGAAGTACAGTAAAATCTTTGGCAAAAGAAGATGGCATGGGGACGGTGTTGTTGTTTTTTTAAACCTTTATTTAGAAATATCCTTCATATAGTCATTATATATATATATATTTATATATATATATACATACACATTACAACAAATGTGTTTTCCAAGTAGCACATCACCTTGTGGGCTTTTACAAAGGTAATCAGAATAAAAATGTACCAAGTCTGGTTATACTTTACTTCTGCTGTAAAATGCAGGAAAAAAACAACAACAAAAGGGGGCAAAAAGAATCCATCACACAGTACGACACTGACTTGAAAGTGCTGCTTCTTCGGAACCTAAATTTTGTGGGTGTTATGTACACCAAGACACAGAGCAGGCAAGAGAGGAGAGGCATGGGGAAGCAGAGTTGTACCATTCCAATCACAATTTAAAGTACACATGAACAGACCTCAGATATACTGAAATTGTACTGTGCTGAAAAGATATGAGTTGTACCATTCTCCCATATGGATTAAAACAGTCGAAGAGTGTGAGTAATGCATGTGATGTGTGGAAAGCACCTAACATTTTATTCTCCCCAATTTCTGGGCAACAGAACCCACTAAAGAAATTGAGATGTAAGCAGCTTACATCGATCCGTAGTGACCCTCCCAGTTACACCAGCACTATTCAGATGACTTGTGATGCAAGGAAGGCAAGGTAAGCAGAGGGAGAGAGACCAAAGGCTGGATCCTGTGACCTAGAGACAGTCTGACATCTGTTTAACTAGGGGGGGCAATACTATTGATCAACATCCTAATAGGCCATTCACATCTCAAAACTCAAGATCAGGCACAGTGATTCTTTCCTCCATTCTCACCCAGACCTCCTCCTCCTGCCCCACCTTCATTGGCTACATGATAATCTCCATCTCAGGTGTAGAATTACTTATTGGTCTCACTCTTAGTCCCTCCCCGACAATTCACATTTATAACTATCATAGAAGTAGATACCATATTGTTGTTTTCTTCCATGACCTGGAACTCTATGAGGCATTACAAAGGAATGCAAGATTGCTGTTGTCTAAGTTAAACACAAGAAGGTTAGATGCATACTAAGCTCGTTTCACTATAACTACAGCCTTTAACTGGAAGCAGATCCCATTGAACTCAATGGGCTTACATCTGAACAGACATGCAGAAGACTGCACTTTTCATTCCCATTACAATCTAGGGGACAAGTCATCATTAGTTTAATTCTGTTGATTACAATAGAACCTAAACTCACCCTAGTCTGACTCCAACCTAGAGTGGCATTCTGCATGTCTAAAGAAATTCACACCACATTATTTTACCTTATTTCCCACATATAAAATATCTAGGTGAGGGACAGGACCCAGCAAGTTGAGCACCAGCTATTTTTTATGAGCAGTGAGGAAAGCAGGAAAAAAATCAGTTTCTTGAGATGGCATACACGTATAACAGTTCACCAGGGTCTCAATAAATCTACCTGGTGAGCTGCAATAGGCTTAGTGGTTCACAGACTTGAGCTGCCATCGTTATTATTAATTTTTTGCAAATCCAGTGAAATGTACCAAATAGATTCACATTGATGGCGAGATCAGACATTCACTGATCAGATGAGTTCAGTTGCTATTTTAGTACATGAAACAACAGTTTGCACTCATCTCTGCTGTGAAACAGTAGCAAGCCACTGACTATTGGAAGCAGCCTGGGAGTGAGGAATTTCTTCAACATACACACCCCATTGCCTATAATGTCTCAATGGGAGAATGTGAAAGTCAATGTGTACATGAAATCAAACAATGTACATTTGGATTTTTATCATTAGGAAATGCAACACTGCCCACATAACTCCTTTGCGGAAGACTGTGAAAGCTCACACAATATAGGTTACTTCAACAGCTCAGGGGAGACACGCCACACTTTTGCAGAGTGACAGTACCACCAAGAGCATAAGGGGACGGATCACTTACTTGGAGCAGTTGAATGTTAACCCATGGTAAGGGCTGGTATTGAGCTCCACGGAAATGGTGTTGAGGTCTAGAGAATGCAAGACGTGGAATGAGGTTAAAGAGCTCCTCACACAACTTCCCCGAGCACAGTTCTTTAGACGCACACAAACATTTACCTACAATATTGTGAAGTCAGAGGAATTTGTCCCCTGTGGAATATCAGTTGCAGAAGTTAATTCTGAAGTGGAAGTGGCTGGGGAGGGGGCGTCTGAACTTTATTAAATCTATGCTAACATCTCCCAAAGCCAACTGACATGCCTAAGGGTGAAGCCAAGTCTAAACCAAACAAGACCATTTTGGGCTCTAGAACAATAATACCAAAAACTGGGATTTATTTTTTTAACGTTTTCACTTGAAAATACTTCTCCATATAATATACCTCTCAACACAAACATACGTACAGACATTTTAACATAGCAATAGTTAATGTTCATTTCCTCAGAAAACAGAAGGCGGTATCTCAGGGGCTTGCCTGGTGGGACAGAGGCAGGGGCCTCACTGATGATTACTGGGGTGGGCTAGATGAATCAGTGGCAAGGTCAGGGCTGTGCAGAGGCTCCCACTGGAGTGTCCACACAGCCCTGGCCTCATGCCACACAGTACGTGGCAGCAGTGACACTGGTCCTGGGAGGCTCTTCCTGCAGCTCCACTCACCAGGTGAGCCACTCCTGTTTTTAGCAGTTCTATGAAATCCAGTCATTTATTTAGGAACAGGCAGCTCTATGCCACAGTTTTCATTGGTCAAAAGACTAGAGAAGGCTGTATCCCATTTCCTAGTTAACTATCAACCTAGGAAAAGAGACTGTAAAGACTGAAATAGGAGAAAGTAAATGTGGGGCTGATGAACATGCCCAAAATTTGACCTACGGTGGCTGTGCAGGACTAGTGAATGAATGAAACACACTAAGAGCTCAATCCTATATGTATTAACTCAGAAGTAAACCCCATGTGTTCAATGAGGATTACTCCCTAGTATGTGTGTGTTAGGATGACATCCCAAAACTCAGAATCTGGTGCTTTGCAGTTCATTTAATCTGACTTTCAGATTCCATTTCCTATCTATGGATTTCTGCCAATGCTTCCTGTTCATAACAACTGTTTAAACAGAAACTTTTTCAAGCAGTGTTTAGCAAGCTATTTATTCCACCTCTACAAATACATTTGGCTGTTAATGGGATAATGGGGAAATGAAGTCCACACGCATATGCATAAGCAAGCACATCGTCCAAAAGAGAAATACTTTAACTTTCACCAAAAAACACAAACCCTCAAAATCAGAAACCCTTTGGCATTCAAAACAAAAGCCTTCTGTAAAGCTGTTTGGATATCTATGAGATGTTTTTTTAAAAAATAAAACAAGACTTAAGACAGAAACCCAAAAGGCCTTCTCCATTAAAGGTAGACTTCCATTTGTTTGCAAAGCTCTGTCCTTCAGTCATGGAAGCACCCAGAGTTTTCTGAATCGTGCCTTGAACCTGTAAAACTGCTGTAGCTCCAGAGAGTGCATAAAACAGAAGCAGTCTTAGCAACTATAGCTTCCCAATGTGCATCCTAGAATTATGGGTGTGCTGGCAAACATGTTGCTTTGTGCACATTCACATGCTACATTTTTATCTGCACACTTAGAAGATCTCCTACGCTCGTCTTGAACATGCAGTACAGTATATGAATTGGCCCTGAGAAGTATAAAAACTTCCTGGATCTGCAATCGCCACAGAATCATTGCCTGTAACCTTCAAAGCTCAAAGTATTTCTCAAACACTGTCCTAGGCTTTATTGGTGGTTTGGTGAGATTGCAGAGAGTTGGGCAGATTCTGATGGGGGGTAGTTGGAAGAGGTTTTGAACAAAGTACTGGCATTGGGGAAATGCCCAGGAAAGAGCTCACATGATATCGGAAAAATAACATCACAGGGCTATGCACACCAGCTCTGGCTCCCTACAACTTCTGAGAATAGTACCCCCTGAGCATTGTCCTCCTGGGGCTTCTACTGCAAAGTCTCCTAGGGCACTTCCAGACTGTCGCTATTTTGGGGTTTGATTCAGTCACATACTGATAAATGCAGGCTGCACAACTATAGTTGCTTGGGAGGTCTTGTGCAACAAACCCCCAAATATTGGACTTTTTGCAATAAGTGATAGGGGGAACAAAATAAAAAAATTCCTTCCAGTAGCACCTTAGAGACCAACTAAGTTTGTTATTGGTATGAGCTTTCGCGTGCATGCATAGGTATCTGAAGAAGTGTCCGTGCATGCGAAAGCTCGTACCAATAATAAACTTAGTTGGTCTCTAAGGTGTTACTGGAAGGATTTTTTTTATTTTGTTTCAACTATGGCAGACCAACACAGCTACCCACCTGTGGTAGAGGGGATGCACTGATACGCTGTCTAGCCTCACCACAAGCAAATCAGGGTGAATACTCCATCTGGAGGCACCCTTAGCATGTCTGGCACATAGCACAGTTGGCCATTTGCCATTCCCAGCAAGAACCTGACTCTGATGACCAACAGCATGAACCACGAATATGGTTCATGGAAATGCTTTTGTGCAACTCCCATTCATTTACACAGATCTTGTGCAGGAGAAGCTCCTAGTGGCTCATGTGACCCCTGACTTTTACGTAAGTAAATCCAAACAAGTCAAAGTGCATTACTGAAACATTGTTTATACCAGTTTTGTATATAAATATATATTTACATACACACACAATTTCTCGTCGCACTTGTTTCAGGAAAAATAAAACCAGGAAACCCCAAGATAAGAACTCCAAGGAAATGCTGTTGCTCACCCAGGTTAGAAGAAATCATCATTGTGATGAAATGTCAGACGTTGGGAAACAAACCCTCACTGATGTACCTTTTTAGTTCAACAGATACTGCAGGTTGGAATTAAACAAAAAGATTTCCACTATCATAAATACAAGACCTCAAACAACCCAAAACTGAGCTAGATTTAATTTTTTTAAAAAAAAATCAGAGAAACCCACAACACAAAGTCAGCTGTTCCTTCGCAAGGGATTATTTCCTTTCTTCCAAAAGAAAGGCAAAGCTCTTGAGTGAAGGCAGACAAGTTGCATACATTTTCTCAAAGTGAGTTGGAGAAAAACCACACTGCAAGGATGGTTTTTAAGGGCTTTCATGGCCACACGGATGCACAATGTTATGGAAGATGCTTGGAACAGATGACAGGAAACGAGGGGCAACACAATACTGAAACAGTGATAACTCTGCAGAAGGACAGAGTGTCAGGCCAATCCCTTTTAAACCTTGTATGAATACAAGATGAGATGGCTGCATATTTCCACCTTTGAGTGTTAAACTCTTTCAAAAACACAGAGTTAACAAGACAATCCTCCCAGGCCATCAATGCTCTGTCAGTGAAGATGTGCTTGATCCATCTGTGTTTTGTTATGCAGCTCTCTTGTTCAAGCCAACAGGAAAACTTGGGAAGTACCCATTTTCTTTTCAAGAGGGGGGGGGGGTGAAGGACATGCATAAATTCCAGATACCATGTATTCAAGGGCCTGCCTGTGCCTCTTTGCAGGTTCATCATCGCTGCGCACTGTTTTCAATGGGAAGAATAGAATGGTGGAGAGCTCTTGTGTGCTGCTTGGGGTCTAATGGTTCGTGTTCTTCTGTGAAACTGTCTGGGCTTCCTGCTCCATCTAATGAGCTTCCACAGCTTGAGTTTGGAGACAACATGTCCTGAAGAAGGTCCTCTTGCACGAGGCCACTCTCTTTGCTGACTTTTCCCCTTTGGTTTCCTTCTTCTTCCTGGTCATTGAGCAGCTTGGCCAAGAAATTGATGTATTTCATAGCCAGGCGTAAGATTTCGTTCTTGCTCAGCTTTTTGTCAGGTGGGTGAGTTGGGATGAGCTTGCGGAGCTCAGCAAAAGCTCCATTGACATTCTGCTGCCTCCACCTCTCCCGGCTATTTGTGAATATTCGACGGACCACCTTTGTGTGAGGACCTAAAAATAAAGAGAAATGCAAGTTTAGCAGTGACAGAATTCATGGGGAAACAGTAACACGAACACATCAAAACAACTTATTAAAGTGTGGCTTTCAAGTAGGGATGGATGAATCTCTCATTTTTCCCATCTTGAATTCAGTTCACCAGATTTCTGCATTAGTTTGCAATTTTTTGAATTAAAAAACCTCACAAAAATTACTCAGCATTTTACTGTACATTTCCCCTAAAATACATTTCTCTGTATGCAAATTTTGAAGGACAGCCATGTTTCAGTTTGTGTATTTTTTCAGAAGTGTGAATTAGATAAGGTTGCATAAAAACTGGATTTCTCCTTCATTCCTACAGTACAAACTGTAGATATCTTGGCAGAGCCAGCCAGGTACACTTTTCATCACTGGAACAGGAGACAGAAATTAGACAGGTGCCCAATTCTTTCTTCTCATAAGGTGTGACACAAACTATAATCAGTTTGTATTTCAACCCAATCTCTTCTGCAGCAACATAACCTGAGGCCTCATCCTACAGTGCAACTTGGCTAGCTACTAATCAGAGAATCCTTAACAGAAAGGAATATACATACAGCACTTCAGGGAGACACTATCTCTATCTATCTCTATCTATCTATCTATCTATCTATCTATCTATCTATCTATCATCTATCTATCTATCATCTATAGCATGTTGGTGGTGGTGGGTGCTAAATTGACACTTTTCAACATTGGGTCAGTTACTGTCTCTTAGCCTAAGCTACCTCACAGGGTAGTTGTGAGGATATGCTGGGGAGGCGGGAAAGCTATATGAGTTCCTTGAGGGAAAGATGGGATATAAATGAGACAAACAAACAAATATTATGCAGACTGTGAATTGTTTCATCTTACAAAAACTCATAACACCCAGTTGGATAGTCTGATGTTCATGATATGACACATGCTATGTGTATTGGGGTCCAAACACTCTTATAACTGAGGCCCAGTGTTGAGGAGGGGGCCAAGCGAGAGAGAGAAAGAGAACTTGGTACAGAATGCATCCCAAGTTGACTTTGTTCCAGTGAAAAAAAGCTTCTGCTTGTGCAAGGCAGGGCCCCTAATTTTTGTCACACGTACACAAAAGACCTCCATCTACTGCAACCCTCTGGTTCATATTCCATACTGATCAGGAGGGTCTCCTAACCATCAGAAGCAACTTTTCAGGGGACACCTGGGTTACAGTGGGTAGGAGAGATCAGTTGAGGTGCCCATTGAGACTGGTATGGCAGAAGGCAGAGTGGCTCACAGTAGGTGGAACCATGCCCAATAACAGGCAGAGCCAACTAATTCTAGTTTTGCCCCATCCTCCTCATTGCTGAGTTCCATAATCGTGACACTGAGGACTCGGCTATACAGATGCAAATAAAACATTTTAAATGTGTTGTGAAGTGCAATATACAAATGTGACACTAGAGGGCGAAAGTGAGCTATGCCAAATTCAATGTATTTTTCAAAACTTTTTAAAAGCATTTTCGCAGTGTGTGTTTTTTTTTATATGTGTAGAGTCCACATGAGAGTAAGGAGGAGGAAGCTGACAACCAACACTGCCCATCTCTGGACTCACTATACAAAAGATGGCAGGCAGGTAGGAGCTGACTAAGGGTCGACTTGGGCTGATGGGGCATTGCCCCATTCCTTGAAACAGACCAGCTTCTCCTGGAGATCAGTAAAAATCATCTTGGGCAAACAGAGGTGATTTCCACTAGTGCAAAACCGCCATGGATATAGACCAATAACTTTAATTCACAACCCATTTCCAGCAATTTGCACATACTCAATTTTAGCAGAATTTTAAAAATAATAATGTGGATTTAGTTGAGTGCAAAGCCCGTCGGCAGTCACCTCCCAAGGGAAAGGGGCCTAGGACCCAGCAGTTCCCCACAAGTTAGTCCACCCAACAATCGAAGCAGGAAATTGATCGTGTGGGATACGCCCACCTGATCCTAACAGATGATCCTGCTCAATGCTCCAGAGGAAGGCGAAAAAGCCCCGGTGTCTGCCAATGTGCCGCGGGGGGAATTTCCTTCCCGATGCCAACCCAGGTGACCAGGAAAACCCTGTGCATAAGAGCAAGAATCACCACATGTTACAGCAGAAGGCAGTAGCAAGTGTCATTCCCCTGTCTTTTCCATAAGCAATGTTTACCCTTATATTCTGCATGAATTATGCACTGTGCAGAGGAAGGAGATTACACATACTTGACTTAATAGGCATTGTTTACTTCAGCATGAATTTGGCATTTTTTTTAATGAGCAGCACTGGTGGCAGTGGTGAAGGGTAACTGGACTGAGTGGGCAGTCAAGTATCAAGGGTCTCTTCAAGTCAGGGGGCTGGAGATGTAATGAGGTCAACTGTTGCAATAGGGAAATCTGAATCAATAGGTATTAAGGGGAGGAAGCTGTTGCTCAAAGCTGGCTTTGGTTCTCAGTTTGCAAAGGGATAAGCACCAAGGCAAAAAAACTTATCAATGGATCCCCTGCCCTCTGATCCAGAAGCCTTTGTCCCAGGTGAATGGAACTGACAGAGACAGGGTCAACTCTAGGACTCAAGGAGCACTCTGCAAATTGCCCTCTGGCGGGTCTTCTACATTAGTGGGCACTGCAGACTTACGTGGTGGCAATGACATCCTGCTAGGAGGCTCCATTTTAAATTTCACACAGTGCCCCTGACAGAACATTGTCATGGGCCACTAAAGGAATCACAAAATGGTGGTTGTCAGGCTATATTGGCAGCATTGTGGGAAATTTTAAAATGCCAAATTCAGGGCAGACGTCACTGTCAGTGACCTCTGATGCAGTACTGGGGCCTCGGCAGTGGCCTGGTGCTGACACCGAGCCTGGACTGAGATGAATTAATGCTTAAGGAAAACAATTCTTCACATGCTCACAGACACTCTGCTTTTAGTCACACCAAGAGCCAATTCCCGCCTGACAATCCACACTTAATATACAATTATTTTGAAACCTGGAGTGGCTGTCTTCTCCCCCAGCAGACCACCCTGTACATATGCCTGGGTGCTTCTGCAAGGGCCAGCTTCCTGATGTATATGTTGCAAGGAAGAAATAGCCCAGTGCATCCATCTCTGCATACAAAATTACATAGTTTGTCTCTTTACTAGGGGTAGAGATGGGCAATTGCAGAGAAAAGCAGACATGTGTCAAGGATTTCTTAGGACCTGGGAATCCAGGAGGTGCCTATCTGAGTAGGGCTGCCATATGTCCAGGAATTGGACTGCCAAAATGGCGTCTGGGTGGATTTTCACAGAATCGGCCAAATGTTGGGGGGAACCCAGATGTATGGCAACTAGAGCAATATATTTTTTTAAAAAAATGCTTTAAAAAACACTTATTTTTTTGAAGATGCTCCCCAAAGGTCAACAACTTTTCCGGATTTTAACTTTTGGGAATATGGCGACCCTGTATTTGAGATCCTTGTGCCCTTGTGCATATACAGATTATAAATCCCTCCTTGCAGGAGGTTCAATAGAAGGAGCTCCACCTGCCTAACAGTTTTCATGACAAGAAGAGTGGCAGTAAAACTGGAAACTGGCCCTGTTCCAGATCCATTTATGCATGGCTTAAAAATATTGAGGGCTTATCTTAAGAACATGTCATAACTGAGAAAACAAATATTACATCTACTTCCACTGAAGCGCTCAAACTGAGAGGATATTTTTCGCAACCCATGAGCAAAACTTCTTTTTTTAAAAAAAATAGAAATAAAAATCTAGAATATCCAAATTGATCTGCCAATCTAAATTTTATATCCTGAGTTTTGATAGCTGAACTAAGCACTAAGCCCTAAAAACTCTTCGACTGTGGAGACATTTTTCTTAAGTTACAGGGGCATTGACAAAAGTGGGTGATGGCACTGAGCTTTTTTCATTGGATCACCAACTTGGTAGCTGTGAAAAAGTTGTGAGAAGGCAACTCTCTATCCCCCAGACCTTATACTTCAGATTAACCTACTGCAGCAACAGTAGAGAATCTCTGGCCCACAAACTTAACTAGGGTGGGTCAGCAAGGGTCTCAGTTTGGCCTGCAAAGCCATTCCCAACTAGCCACACCCAACTGTCAAAGTTGATCCATTGGGTTGCAGCTAGATAGTGATCTGGCCCACTGAGCCAAAAAGATTCCCCACCTTCTTTAATATACCAGAAGCCTTATCCTGTGGACTTGATTTCATGCATTTATTTTGGGGTGAAAGAGGGTCTCTGTTTGGAGAACTGCTCCAGGAACCCCAACCATCTTACCTGGCCTTGGAGAAAGTCATGTGTTGCAGGCACATCTGAAGTAATCTCAGTTCATAAATAAGATAGAATATAAACTCTCATCCCACAGATACAAATCCAACTTTTTAGTCCTGGTCCCATCAGTGTACCACATCCAATCTACCGCATCACAGAGATCACAAAGTTCTACCTTAGTGTCCCTGAACAAGTTGGTGTTTTGCCAGTTGACTGGTGCACATCTTTTAGACTAAAAATACTTCCCAAGTCTTGCCTTTGAGGACGTAAAGCAGGGGTAGTTCACCAAAAGCCCAGCTCCCCTCCCCCAAGTTCTTCCCTATGGTCCCTGAGAATTTGGCGGCAGCAATGGAACAAAAAATGATGATGATGTCCTCACCAGCATTGGGACTCTGCTGTCGCATGGAGGAGTACCCGCCATAGGTTTCTGCTGTAGAGGGGTGAAAAGAAGGAGGGTACAGGGAAAATTGTGTTCAGTCGTGGAAAATTGTCCTGAGATTGCTATCTAGGGTCATGGTTTCAAATCCCACCCAACCTCAGCGGTGTGTGTGGGTCTGGGTGTGTGGGTGTGTACTGGAGAGAGTGGGTGTGAATGTAGGGCAGCCTCTTAATCACCCCCCACACTTTTTAGGTCACTGGCACGAGGCCCTTGGAGAGGTCCCCCAGAGGTCAAAGCAGCCCACAGGCCACCCTTGTCATAATGCAAAACTGCATTTATAATGGATTAAATCAAATATATTAGGATCATTGTTGGTTTGGGCTTCTGTAGACAGGGCTCATTGGGGTTGATCGTTCTCTGCTTTGTTTTCTTTGCTTGTTCAGGTGACAGAACCACAGAAATACCACACAGAGTTAATCCATCACAAAATTAATCCCAGTTTTTGAAAACGCCTGTAAAAATAATTCAATAGCGTGTGGATTCATTGTACTGCTTTTCCAGCAGCCTCCCAACCCAGGGTTGTGGCTTAGTGGCAGAGCATCTGCTTTGCATGCAGAAGGTCTCAGGTTCAATCCCCAGGAAGAGCTGGAGGAGACCCCTATCTGAAACCCTGGAGAGATGCTGTCAGTCCGTGTACATGTCAATACGAAGTTAGATGGGCTATGCCTCTGCATGTCCCCACTTTACATGTTTGCCTCAATGAGGGCTGCTCTAGAACCAGTGTGGCAGCAGTTCCATGTAAATTGTTGGTTTGGTCTAAATGAACACATTGGCAGAAGCTAAGTCCCTCACTGCCACAGGATAACTCTCATTTAAAAGACAGAGGATCCTTGCAAACCTACTGAAGATGGTGAGGCAAGACTAATCTTAAATTGAGGAAATCCACAATTTAAGATTAGTCCAGCTGCATTGTCATGTCAAATAGCTTGTCCCTGTGTCTTTTCAATGAGGCATCCAAATTATATCCAGTCCTTCTATAAATTGTGGAAATATCAATAGTTGAACAACTGAGCTAGTAACAGACAAAGTCAAATGTTTGATGAAATATAAAAATGGACTCATTAATAGAGCCAGCGCGACTGTTAATGTGAATATTGAGGATTACTAAGCATATGTAAAGCAGCATAGCTAGCAAGCAAGCAACCACTTTGCCAATATGGATGGAGGAAATGTCAAATCTGATATTTAAGATATAATATTAAAAGGGGGGAGATATATTTCAATCTTTTCAGGTGATTTTCTTTTAGTTTTGTTTGATCCCTAATTTAAACATAAATGATTGAAAAAGCGGCAAGATCATGACCACTAGATATTTCTATTGCTTTGAAATACATTACAAATCCTCACCATGTTCTGTAAGTGGCGACCTCTCACTGGGAAGGAGTTTTGACCTCCAAATGGCATTTTGCCAGTAAATTATCCTGGGATTATCAGGCTGCTATGGTCATAATAACCCAATTTCTCCATAACAGTTCTTGAGCAAATGAGGTATGGCTGACAGCATGTGTCCCGTTCATGGAATTAGTTCCAGGGGTTTTTTAACAAAGTTTCTACTTCATGTCCTTATGCCACATCAATAAAACCTGCTCTGCGTCCTCACTTTGGCTTCTTTGATTCTCGACCTGCACAAGTTGTGCCCCACTAAGGCAAACCCTCTTTGTCATATTGCTGCCTACCTAAGGCTACAAAAGGGCTGTCGAGAATCTGGACATGACGGATGGGGCTGTGTTCAGCTTGGTGATTACAAGAACACATGCCCAGTTTATACACAGTCCAGACAGGCTAATAGTACTTCTGGGTCTTAAGTATATATAAACCAAGAAGGAACATCTCGCCAGTCAAGTATACACTGATGCTTCACATGGTTCAGGTGTAAAGAAGCCTAAAATCAACCTTTTGCTCATGGGCAACTTTTAAATTATTCCATGAACTTCAAGGCCAGTATATATACATACATAGTTTCCAGCAACTGGTACTCAGAGGCATATGCCTTCTCTGATAGTGGAGGTAGAACATAGGCATCAGTAGCAGCCACTGATAAGCCCTCTCCTCCATGAATTTGTCTAATCCTGTTTTGAAGCCATCCATGTTGGTGCCCATCGATGCCTCTTGTGGAAGCAAGTGTCATAGTTCAATGAGGCTCTATCAAGTACATTGTTTTGTCTGCCCTGAACCTTCCAACATTCAGTTTCAGGGGATGAAGAGAGAGGGAGTGTGACTTCTCTCTCTCCACTTTCTCCACACCATACACACCTCTATCCTGCCACCTGTCTTACTCATCTTTTTTTTTTTTTTAACAAAGAAAGTCTCAGGTGTTGTAACCCTTCCTCCAGTCCTGTGATCGTTTTGGCTGTCCTTTCATTATTCTTTTTCCAGCTGCATAATATCCATTTTGAGGTAAGGCAGCCAGAAGTGGACACAATAGGTTCCTATAACAGCATCGCAATATTGGCAGCTTTATTTTCAATCCCATGGAATTTGCACTTTTCACAGCTGCAATATTGTGTATTACTTCAGAATGTGGTAAGCCAGTCCTGCTGCTTTAGAGGACCCTCCTTCTTGTTCTGCTGATTGAGGCCCTGGGCTTCTGCACCCAAGTCCAGCCCTGAAAGCTCCAGAATATCTGGGCACATGACCCAGCTGAAGGTCCAAAGGCCTCACCCCCTCAAATCCCATCCAACACTGATGGCTACACTCCTTTGATTTCCAAAAACTGGTTTTGCTTAGTGCATATTGCCCAAATACATGAATAAATAGGGCAATGTAGTAGGCAAATATTGTCTTCTCCCTCCTAGGGTGGTCATCAACTAAGCTTTACTCAGAGTAGAAGAACCACTGAACTTAATGGACCTAACTTAGTCATGCCTATTCATTTCAATGGATCTGCTCTGAGTAAAACTTTAATGAATACCACCCAATTGGTTTCATCCCAACATTTTCTCATTATTGCTATTGTCACCATCATCATCACCACTATGAAGCCAACACCAGATGCTGTTGGACTATAGCTCCCATCATTTCTGACCATTAGTCATGCTGGCTGGGGCTGATGGGAGTTGGAGTCTGACAACCATGTTAATTACCTCCGATTTATGTACTTAGGCATCGTATATTCACCAAATGCAGATCCCTAAGTCGCCAAAATGACACACCATCCACATACAAGAGGGAAGTGATAGCAGGCTTGGGAGAACCTCAATGTTTGCTAGGTACAAAAATCATTTGGAGGGGGGAAGAAAACCTGAAAGCAGGACAACAACCCAAGCAGAACTCAGCTTGTTGAATGGCTATGGAATGCTGTGGAGTAAAGGAAGCATGACAGGAGGTGTGGCTGGCTGGAACGCTGAGCAGAAGGACCGCTATTGCAACGTTTCGTTGCAAGTTCCACCTGTAGATCATAATCTGTCCGTCCCCCGTCCCCCTGCCAGCACAAAAATAACAGGAAATCAACTAGCAGATCACAGTTCTTGAGACTCTCAAATTTAAAAAGCTTCCTCACCATCAGAGAGCTCCACTTCATAGGGGGACGGTCTTCTTTTCACTCGGTTGTTGCTGTACATTGAGAAGTTATCTGGCTCTCCAAAGAAACCACTGCAAAGCAAGAGGCAGAATACAGGACAAAATGAGGAGAGAGAGTACAGTACTGCAAGGCAGATCTCTGCTGAAGACACTGGGCAGTCTTTGAATGTACTTCCATTCAGCTGAGCATATGCAGAGAGAGTGAGAGTGGGAAGGGGGGCATTGTGTGATGAGCATTCATAACATTGCACATATATGCACATATTACAGATGCTCATCACACACACCGAGAAACCTTGAGCTGCAATTCTAAGCACATTTATTTGGATGTAAGTTCCCCTGAAACCCATTCACCTTCTAAATAAGATGCTTTTGGGATTCAGATGTATTACACATGGGCCTGAAGCACTTTCAGAGTGCTTCTAATGGAAGAATTAAGGTATACTTTACAGCACCTTTTTTTAAGCCCAAGGGATGCTTACCAGGGTTAAAGGATTTGTGTAACAAGGGGGGGGGGAATCATTGTGGAAGCATCTACTAACCTCAAAGAAGGCTTGGCCCTGGCATGGCAGAGCTTTTTAATATACATATGAATTGCGATTAAACTGCATTGCATTTCTGCAGGCAGTGAAAAGGAACCTCAACAATTTCCTAACTAATGGAGGCAACACATTGATTAAACACTCAGAATAATCCCTGGGAGGAAATGTTTTCTCTCTGTTTTTGATCTATTCCACTGTAGACAATTTCTCGGCGAGGGAGGGTAGGAGAGGGATCCAGAGCGCTAGCATTACCTTTGTTACTTTAAGGCTATCAACGTCTGCTAGTTAGTAATGCTAGTTAGTTCAATGGCATTTCACGGTACAGCCTGTTTTACAGTTCTAGCCCGTACACTTAACAAATGGCATTAAAAAAAAAAAGACCTGGCATTTTAAAAATGATGCATAATTGTGGCTTAGAAAATGACGTATACAGAGGGGCCACTGAATTTGATTGTCAATAGAGAACAGGCGATCCACCAGAGAGACGAAGGTGGTGGCTATTAATTTCGTAGCAAGTACGGCAAAAAAATCAATTCTCTCTATGGCAAGCGGACAAAAGGGAAAGGCAGACAGTCCCACACAGCTCAGGTTTGGCTCTCAGGGGGCATAAGAAGACGAGAGGACAAAAGAAAGAAAGAAAAACAAGAGCGGGAAAGAAAAAGATGTTGGTTTGAAAAAGAAAAATGAAGGAGAGAGGGGAAGCGTGGGGGCAAGGCAAAGCCCCCAAACCAGAGCACGAGACTCTTAAACTCAAGGTCGTGGGTTCGAAGCCTACGCTGGGCGAAATATTCCTCCACTGCAGGGCCATCGAGCTCCCTTCCAATTCCACAATTCTGTGAAACCGGAGGACATCCTCGACAATGGTGGCATATGACAAAGGCGACCCTAAGCAAAGCAAGCCGAGAACGGATGGCACAGGCAGAAAAGTCCCTCCCTCCCCCCCCTCTCCCTCCCCCGACGATGCGGCGGACCTGCTGGCGGTGCTGAGCGGGGGGCCGAGGCCGTAGAGCATGGCTCGCGCAGGTGGCTGGAGCGGGAGCGCAGGGGCTGCCGTGGGGCTGAGCTGCACCATGCGGGCGTCGCTGCTGGCGTTGCTGCTGCTGCTGCTGAGGCTGGCGCCGGCGGGGGGCGTGCCCGTGCCTGTGCCCGCGGCGGTGGCGAGGGCGAGGGCAAGGGCGCTGGCCGGCTCGGCGCGCTGCGCTCGGCTGCTGCTGCTGCTGGTGGTGGTGCTGCTGCCTCCGTCTCGCTCGCGCTGGCTCTGCCTGGCGCCGTTCGGCGCGTCCGCGGCTTTTATAGGGCGCCCGGCGCGCACCAGCTCGATCACGGGCACCGGCGCGGCAGGGGGCGCCGGGCCGGGGGAGGGGGGCGGCTGGCCTGTCTCCTTGGCAACCCCATTGAGCAGCGCCGGCTCCCCCGGGAGGGCCATCCCCCCGCGCCGCCGATCGCCAACACCGCCGACGCTGTGGCTGCCCGAGCCCAAGCCCAAGTCCGGCTCGCCGACGCCCTCCGCTGCGGCTCCGGCTCCGTGCACGGCATCCCGCGGCGGGTCACTGGGGGGCCTCTCCATCAGCATCCTGGGGAGAAAGAGGGAGAGGAGAGCCGTGAGGGAGGGAGGGGCGCGCGGGGAGGGGGGCCGGGGGAGGGGAGGGAAAGGAGGAGGAAGGGAAAGTGGAGGAAGAGGAAGGAAGGAAGGAAGGAAGGAAGGAAGGAAGGAAGGAAGGAAGGAAGGAAGGAAGGAAGATGAAATGGGGAAGGAGACGAGGGAGGAAAATTGCGCGCAGGGTGAAGAAAGGAGAAGGGCGAACGAGACGAGCTTCCAACCCAAAAAAGGGCTGGAAGACTGGCTGGAGGAAGGATCGGGAAAGAAAGCGACGCCTTCCCCGCCCGCGACGTCGCCCGCTTGTCATTGGCAGCGCAGCGGGCGCCCAGAGGGGCTGGGCACCGGCGCAGGGCCGCTCCGCAGCCGCGGAGGACAGTTGCGCGGCTAGCAAGGAGCGCCGCGTAGAGCGCGGTCCTTGTGTGGCCCGGTGGCCGGGCAAGCTCGGGCGGGGACCCCCACGCGAATCTAAGACGGGAGAAGAGGGCAGAGCAAAGGGGGTCCCTTCCCCAACCTCCGGCTCTGAGACTTCCCTGTGCCCCAGAAAAGCGAAAGGATTCTCTTCAACCTGCCCTCCATCCTCTTGCGGAAAACTCTTTGCCTGCCCTGCCCCTATCTCGTTTTTGCTTTTTAATTCCACACACGCACCCTTCGGACTTCGTGGCGTTTCCTAAGAGAGTGAGGTGGCCTCGGGGAAGTCATTCTAACAGATATGAGGTGGGTGGGGAGAGCGGCCGGAGGATCAGATATCTACCATTTGGTGGAAGAGGAGGACGGTGGCAGAGTGACAGTGTCAACCAAAAGAGGAGGAGTTGTGTAGTGGGGAGAAGGGGACGGAGACGAAGGGAAGCCCGCAAAGCATCTTTGTTGCTGAAATAAAAAGAAAATCGCCACCATTCGCTGAAGCAGTCTGCGCGGAAGAGAAACTTTTTCATTTCACATTAATGCCAGGGATAATGGAGGGGGGGGTGTAATAAGAAATCATATCACAATGGAAGAGTGAAAAGGAAGGAAGGAAGGAAGGAAGGAAGGAAGGAAGGAAGGAAGGAAGGAAGGAAGGAAGGAATTCACCTGTCTGTAATAACCTCTAAAAAAACAGCGCTGTAACTGGATTCCCATCTCCTTTTTTATTTCTACCGATCCAAAATTAAAATGAAATGAAAACTCGGGTGTTTCTTGAGTGAATCGCAGTGCTAATGTATTCGGTTATGGTGTATTTGCGGATAAAAAGGTAAAGGACCCCTGACAGTTAACTCCAGTAGCGAACGACTCTGCGGTTGATATCAGCTTTTAAATTAACTTTGCATAGCCATATCGATGCCTTCAACTAATAATACTTTGGGGGGCTAATAGGACTCTGGTCCTTAATGTTCCGTCTAGCCAACACTTGCCTTCCTCGCTGCAACAAAGCGCGAATTAAAGTCACTTTCCAAAAGTCGGCTGCGCCCAGGCTCTGAGAACAGAGCCAGATTTCTTAACCTCCAAGCGCTCCACGAAATAGATGAATTATCCAGAACGGGGGGGGGGGGCGCGCACACACAGCCAGTTAAATTCGAATATTTGGGCTTCACAACACATTTTAACTCTAATTCTCCCGATTACGTCAATAGGCCTTTCTCCAAGTAAATGTTCCGATCGGCGATAGTATTGTGATCAGCAGAACCAAACGTGTCTCAGTTCCAACTCTTCTGTCCGCCGCCAACACAGTTTTATTATAACGAACGGAGACCCTCCCCCTCGATCGCTTTGCAGCCATCAGATTTCTGGGGATCGCGATGAACTCTAAGGCTATTTGGTGGCACAGACTGCTGCTGGGGTGGGGAATGGCTTCCGGTTTGATCCAGAAACGCCAAACAACAGGAAGCTGTCTATGAGATATAAGCCCGAACTCGGTTTATCCAACTATCTCCATTTAATACTTGCAGAGGGAGTAGCCGTGCTGATATCTTGACACCTCTCCCCGCCCCCCCCCCAAAAGGAGTACTGTTGCACCTCAAAAACTAAAATTTATTATGGCATAAGCTTCAGCTTAAATACTTGGGTTTTTGGGGGGGTTGTTTTTTAAGACCATGTAGCCCTTTCAGATGGCAATCCGATATGCACTTAATTGGAAGCAAGTCCCACGAGAATAAGGGGTGCTATCTTCCGAATATACAGCCCTAGAACACTACACACACACACACACACACACACACACACACACACAACACATCGCTGGGGTGATTTTCCCGGAGTCCCTCTGAGTCCAAGGAGATTGGTTCCCGAGGACCGAGTGAAATATGTTCAGGATTTCAGCCTCAAACCGGCGGTCCTGGTTAGTTAGTGAACGGGTTGGTTTCGTTTAAGCAAGCAGTAGTTCAGGGCTCCCGTTTAAAGCAAGAAGAAAACAAAGCACGAAGAAATAGAGGCGTTTGAAACGCAATATATATTGGGGCTGATTGGCGAAGGGGCCTGGAGAAATCCATATTTTATGGTGTTTCGTTTAAATCGCATAAATGCAGCGGAATTATTCCCGTCCGGCTTTCTCGGCTGAGCTGCGGGCTGTTAATTTCACGCCTCGAGCATAAATCCGGTCAGCGCCTCGCTCGGCTGCATAGAAAAACCGAGGCTTAAATTGGTTGCTGGCGAACTGAAACCACAACAGCCCCCGGGGATCGGCCGAGGAGTTGTCTCTGCCCACCCAGCGGGGCTCTCCTCCGAACACGGGCGCGTCGAAAGGCAAGCAAGGCCAGCGGCTAACGCGGGGAGCCCAAGACTAGTAAGGGCGAGTGGCCTAACCCAACTCCTACGCTTGTTGGACCTCGAAGGCCGAAACACCACACTGAGTTTCTCGAGTACATAAAGAAGGATTCCCAACGCCTTGGCTACTAGTGCATAATAATAATAATAATAATAATAATAATAATTATTATTATTATTATTATTATTATTATTATTATTATTATTATTATTTATATCCCGCCCGGGATTTATACCCCGTAAGGATAGCATGGAGAACGTTTAGCATATCTAGCATTCAGACCTGCCCGACTGTCCCCAGACTTACGCGGCAGCCCATAAGACCCATGAACTCGATAGTATTTTATCATTTATCTCAACGATTGGTATGGCGCTTGATTGCGGTTGTCTCTGTGTGCAGGAGACCTAACCTATCATAAAAAGACGAAAGCGAGTTAAAACTATAAAATCATAATTCAGTTAGAAAGCCTGCAGGAAAAACGACAATCTTCAGTAAGTTCAGGGGTGGAAGGACTTGTCTGGCCTAAACTGGGAGGGAGCTGCACAAAATAAGGCCCCGCAACGTTGAAGGCAGGGGGACTCTTTGTGGTTACAAGTTGAGCATCATCCCAGCCACCAGGGACGCACCCCCCCCCCAACAGTGACTTCCCTGAAGACCTCAGTAGTCCAGCAGGGATATAATGGATCTGGCGATCCCTGATACTCTGGGCCGACCCAAGTTGGGAATTAATACAAAGACCCTGAAGCTGACCCAGCAGCGAATACGACAAGTGGCTTAGATATGCGATTGCCGCTTTGCTGCTCGGAATTAATCAGTTCGTATGCTGTGGCAGCAAAGCATCATTTAAACCAAGGGATCTGAAGCCGATTTCAAGGCTTTGTAGGCAGACGGACCTGCCCAAGCCAGGCCCAACCCTACCAGTGAAGGACCACGCCACCAACAATGCCCTAAACGCCCGCGAAACCAGCAGGATTTCCTTGTTGCCAGAATCTCCGTTTGGGACCGGGGCTTTCCTCTCCATTCCTTCGGCCTCTGCCGGGATGGGTTGGAAGAAGGAGATCTTTGGATGGCAGCTTTGGAGAGAGTAGGGGGCTGGAGGGGGGCGTCGTGGAGAAGGAGGGAAGCGCCATCAAAATAGCACGACTCTATCTTTGACCAGTCACGACCCCTCCCTTGCTTTCAGCTGCCTCCGCAGCAGCACCCACCCAATCCGGCCGCCTCCTTCCTCCTTTTAATTGGACTTTCTGATACTGTACAAGGAGGTAGAATTCGCCTCTGCCAGATGTTAAGCAGCGGCAGCCCCTCGCCTCTTGCCTCCACAAAGCCCCTCTCATTGTCAAGGCCACATTTCCTCCTCCTCCTCCTACCTCGAGGGGGCTTTCATTTAGGGAGGGGCTAGCCCAGGATGCTGCCTCCTGCCACGGCTTAAGCAGAGGAAGAAGCCTCTCGGATCAGGAGGGATCAGTCCCGGATATGGGGCCGAGGAAGTGGGGTGCGAGGAGAGATATTTAGATCTGGACAGGGTAGGGGGTATATTTAACTAGAAAGCCAGGGGGAAATGAGTGTCTGTGCAAATGGGCCATAACATAATATTTCACATCAATGCTCACATCCTAAACGCATTCTCGGTCTGAAATAAGTACAGTACAATTGATTTTGATGGGGTTAGTTTCGAAGGAAATGTTAAGGTTCGCAGTCTGGTTTCTATTTCCGGTTCATGCGTCAATTATCATGTGTATGTGAGAAGTGCCTTTCCTACCAGTAACCTCAGGAGTCCAGCAGGAAGGGGGGGAAGAAGCTTCACTCGCATCTCTCCATTCCCCACGCCACTAAACAATCTTGTCTCAAAGAAGTCAGTCTCACCAATGAGAGAGAACTCTTCTACCACTGGTATGTTTGGCCTGGTAAAGGAGACTGAGAGGAGATATGATAGCCATCTTCAAATATCTAAAGGGCTGTCACACTGAGGATGGAAAAAGTTGTTTTCTCCTGCTCCGAAGGCTAGGGCCCGAACCAATGGCTTCTAGCTACAAGATCCCGACTAAACAGCAGAAATAACTTTCTGACAGTAAGAGCTGTTCGACAGTGGAACAGACTCCCACGAGAGGTGGTGGATTCTCCTTCCTCGGAGGTTTTTAAGCAGAGATTGGGTGGCTATCTATCATGTATGATCTAGTTGAGATTCCTGGATTTAAGGAGGCTAGACTAGTTGACCTTCAGTGTCCCTTCTAACTCTACAATTCTATGATTCTATGACAATTTAATTTCGCTTTATGTTATGTTTGCCGAACCACATTTTGGGATGTGAAAAGCCTGAAGGAACGGGATAGCTTCTATCTCTTACCGTCCCCTCCTTCTAATCGAGTATGCTTTTGTAGGCAAAAAAAAACCGTACCCACAATTTTCTTATTATTATTATTATTTGCAGCTTCAGGCCTGGTGAAGATTCCTGTGAGACTCAGAAGCTTGTTTTGTACCCTGCCTTTTGTATTCGCTCTTGGGCGCAAAGGAAACGATCGTTTTCTTTCCTTCGACGCTTCCTTCCCATTGTATCGTTGTGGGGGAGAGGTGTGGGGCTCTTCCTCTTACTTAGAAGGAAGCCACGATCCCTGCGGTAGTTGTTCGCTCTGCTCCTGACACAAGCCCTGGATCTCCAATAGCCTTAAGTCTGTCCAACAACGGAACTGCGGGAGAAGCGAGCGACCAGCAAATTGCAGATAAGTGGCGGAAAAAGTCCGGCGTACGTCTTAGCAGGGTCTGGAGGAGTGAGCTGCGTTTGGGGTTTTGTTGTACGCACGCTGTATCCAGAAAGAAATGTATGAAACGCGAAAATGTGTGTGTTTGGGGGATAGGGAGAGAAATGTTCGAGAGAAGTAGATTACACGCACACACCATACTGAATTCACCGGCAGCTACAAAATCGAGAGGTGGCCAGGAGACGCAAGTTTGTGGAGGAAGATGACGTCTGTTAACGGTTATCTGCGGAGCTTCCATTTCGGAGGCAGTCTACCCCTGGTAACCGGATGCCAGAACAAAAGGCAAGAGAGCGGTACTCTTTCGTCTTGCCTTTTATTCTAACAATAAATTACCAGTGCCAAATTTAATTATTTAAAATTTACATGCACGGGCTGCTTTTAAAAGACAAAATAAAAGAGGTACAAAAAGATGATTAAGGCATAATAAGGATGGCAGAGGACACTATTTAAAGCTTAAATTGAATTAAACGAGAGTTGAAAACTAGAGTAGCATCCAGCTGCATTAACTATTTATTTACTATTGGACTTATTAGTCATTTTTACAGACTGTAAACTCAAAACAACTTACAATGTAATCGCAAAACTAAAACCAATATAAAGTTTCAAAACAACAACAACACCGATATACATTAAAAGCATTCTAACACAACTGACCTACTAAAAAGGGCCGCAATAGCTAAAAGTCTCCAAGCTAAAGGTCGGGTGGCGGGGATACGTTCGTGATTGGCTCCTAAAAGCAGCCAGTAATCGCATCAGGCGCAATTCCCTGGAGAGAGCATTCTATAAACTGGGAGCCACCACTGAAAAGGTCCCTTCTTGTGTTGTCAACCCGCAGACCTAATTCAGAGGGGGCACATGGAGAAAGAGCTCCCGTGATGATCACAGGGCTGGGGTTGGTTCACCTGGGGAGAGGCGTTCTCTGAGGTACTGGGGTCCCGAGTGACACAAAGCGTTACAGGTCGGAACCAGCACTTTGAATTCAGCTCGGAAACTAATTGGCAGCCTTTACAGTCGTGTCAGAATTAGCTTTACACGCTCAGATCATCTTGCGCCTGTCAGCAATGCGGCCGCGGAATTTCGCACCGGTGTGGTTTCTCAACTGTCTTCAAGGCAGCCCTACGTATAATGCATTGCAGTAATCTAACCTACTTCTGAGATATTCTGCGCCATGTGTCTGGCCACAGTTGCAGAGAGGCTGCTGAGCCGATGGGCTTGTAAAGGTCATTCTGTTCTGAAGCATAGCTTAGCAGCCTTGAGGGGCCGCGGACGTCCTCTCCTACAAAGTTATCACGCATTTCAAGCGAGATGCGGGTTTCACCATCAGGACATCGCTCAGCCTGCTTGTGTGTTTACCTGATCTGTCTGTCAATAAATCAAGGGCGGAAGCGCGAGTGGAAACGTCTACAGGGAGGAAGCCTCAGTATCGGCTTCTACACGATCTGGAATTTTTTTGCGTGTAAGCCAATACACGCAGAGGGAAGGAGGAGGAGCTGGTTGGTAAGGCCCCGCCCCCCGATTTGGACCTAGGCGACCTTTCTACATTCCCACACAAACGTCTATCTATCTATCTATCATCTAAATGCAATGTATTCTTTTGCTTTCAGTTCCTAAGCGCGCAGATGCCATAATTGTGGTGTACTGTACATATTTTGAAGGATGCAAATATATCACTTTTCTGCCCTACTGTATGACACACAACGCTCCCTGTATTAGTAGGCAGATGATAGTCTATTTTATTTATTCTTTGCACCACGAGGAATTAGAGGACTGTATGCACCAGCATGCTGGCTTCAGGAAACCGAAAGAAAAAAGGAAAAGAAAGGAAACATTTGAGCAGGCTAGCGCCTCGCCTTGGCTTTTGGGGCTATATTATCCAGAAATACCGTTTTAAGTTAAAAATCGTGTGGGGGAGGGGGGAAGTGTTTAAATTTTATTTTAAGGAACCCGTTTTACAGGAAATATTCAGAATCGGAATTCCTAAAAGACGAAGAAGGGAGCAGGGTGCGACAAATTCCAGTTCGAAATGTGTTGCATTTTCAGCCTTCCGCTGTTTTTAATGCACACGTGCATTAGCTGAATACTGTAACACTGTAGATCTTGACAGCATCTGAATTGGGAGAAACGAAATTCCCACCCTCTGAAATATTGCCCATCTGCAAATAGGTTCTGTTTTAAGTTAATAAATAACAATCATAAAATAATAATAATAATAATTGCACTGCTCCAAATGAGCTTTCTTAAAGAATCCACCTTGTCTGTTCCCAAATCTTTAGCTTTCTCGTGAAAAACATGGACAACAGCGCACAGAGGGCCGCCCAAGCCTTCTCTTCGCGGCCTGTTAGGCTGCCACGCACTTCGGTATCCGCTTAAGAGAGATTCTGCGCCTTCTCAGGCAGGCCGTCTTTCCTGGACGCTTCCCATCCCTCTCCTATTAATACCTCGCACCTCTCCGCGCAAAAAACGCATTTCATTTCCATCCCTGCAAATCCAAGTATCTCAGGGGAAAAGAGAGGCGACGAGAAGCGGGAAACGAGTCTGAATCCTGGGGTCTGAGCGCCTGAATCCGCCGGCTAACTCGGTTTGCCGCCTGCGGACCGGCTTGGCTTCTTTTGTTTTACCGATCCGCAGGCACCACCGTAGACATTTCCCCCGCCTTAAAATACAGGGCCAAGCCTGAGCTTCTTAGTGCTGGCTATCTACAGTAACAGGGATAAAGTCCAGCTGCAGTCTTCTGTACACGCGTGCCGGGGAGCAGACGTGCAGAGAATGCGGGACCGGGTTCGCACGGAGCCAGCCGCCTCCCGCTTCCAGTTTATTCCGCATTTGCTTCTGGACTCACAGCAGGCCGTTTGCTGGGTGGAAACGGGCTCCAGCACAAAGAAAAATAGAGAATTTTTAAAATAACCACAACTCCCAGATAGCAAAAGCAGCCGAACAGCAACTGCCCTGACGGATAGCTGGCTCGTTTCATTTGCTAACCTGAGAACATCCAGGGGTTTTGTAGTGGAAAGGCGAGGCAGCGAACGGGCAAAGAAATAAAGTGAAAATACATATCCATATAATTTGATATTTCTTTCATCCTGCTTTCCTCCCTTCCTCAGTGTGTATATGGGCGTGTGTGTGTGTGTGTGTGTGTGTGTGTGCATATATGCACACGTGCACACAAGAGCGACCTCAGAGTCTGGGAATGGCGCGGGGATTTATATATATGTATGTATTTCTATTACTTCTCTGGCCGCCTCCCATCCCTCTTCTCTGAGGCAAGGCTTCCTAATCCAGGCCCATTGGCAGGCCGGCTGCGGAGCGAAGATACCGCAGAAAACACACGCACACGCACAAAATAACCCGCGAGAAAACAATATCGAGCGCGTCTCGATCGTCTCTCTCTTTTACTCACCATTTGCTTTTCATTGGTGAAAATGACTGGAGCCATTTTGTGGCCTATTCATGGCGGATGGATGCAATTTTTTTCCCCTCTCCCCCTTTTCCTTTCTCCCCGCCTCCCTCTACCGTAAAAAAAAGAAAAAGAAAAAGAAAAAAGAGAAAGAAAAAAAAAAAAAGGAGAAAAGAGAAAGAGAGTGTTGGGTGGCTTCGCAGCGCCGGGATCTCATTCCCACATCACGTCCAGTTTCCTATTTAGTATGGAGAGCGGAACACCGGAGCAATGTGGCCAAGAGAGATAAGGCGCTCGCAGTGGCCCGCCTGCCCTGATAAGCCCCTAAACCCATTATTTATGAAATGATTCATTATTATTTGGCAATTTTATCGAAGGAAAGCGGAAAATTATTGCAGGGATATGCAGAGAGAGGGACTTTGGAATGCATGCCGGATTGCTTTTTTAGACGGGTGTGCGCGCGCCCCCGCGCAGGGGCGCGCGTTCAGATGCGCTTTAAAAAGAGACAGAGGAAAAAAAACGTGGGAGGGAAGAGGAGGAATAAAATATTCGCCAGGACTGCCCACATTTGAATAACGATCTTTTCTTTCAGCTTTCTTGGTGGTTACGATTCTCCCCCACCGGCTTCCTCTGCGTGCCCCCCCTCACCCCCCCACCCGCCTCCACCGCCCACCCGGCATTAAATATGGAACACCTACTCGGCTCTTAATTTAATTTAATGAGCCAAAATAAAATGGATCGAGATATTGAAAAGGGGGGGGGGGAGTGTGCGAGCGTGTAACCAAATGGCTGAGGGGAGCAGCAGGTCTGGTACAACTGGGTAAACAAAGGGAAGGGATATAAAAAAATCCTTCCCTAGCCAATAAATAAAGAATTAAATAAAATGTGTGGGCATAAACTAGCGATATTTGCTGGTTTAATTTGATATTCGACGGAGGGAAGTGGGGGCAATTAAGGAAATCAGAGGTGGGGGTGCTATTTAGGAATAAAGGCTCATTGAAGTGCGCAGTTATGGTTATTTTTTAATAACCCGTCAGATATGTAACCTTTTCATGGGAAGGAGATGGGCTAATATCCCGGGGGGGGGGCATTTAGGCGCTCGGTTGGGGAAGGGACTCAGAACGATCACTGGATAAAGATGCAGAATTGAGTTGGCGGAGCTAAGATCCATAAAGTTCAGAGGCGCTGATGGATGGAAGAAAAGCAAATAGAGCCTTTTTATTCCCGTCTATCCTCTCGGATCCTAAGCACGTATTAGCAGGATGTGCCTCCCATTCTTTTTAACAGAGCATCGATGAGCAATAAATGTCACATTTCCAAACCAAATTTCCTCCCCTTTCAATAGAGTCGTATGTGTGCAAGGCGCGTTCTCATTTGCATCGAACCAGGCGAAAAGCAGCTACAGTTAATCTGGAATACATGGAAGCCCTTTTGTGTCGGTGCATTTATCTCAAATCGGTGGGAAGCCGTTTAAGTGTACTCCCGGTTAACTACTGCGGAGTAATTACCTCCCTTCGGGATCGATGCAGATATAGCATTCCCGTCCCAGCTGCCTTGAAATAAAAGGATGGAAAGTGGAAGTGACTCCGGGGGTCATTAATAGGCGTTGACATGACTTAGGGATGCGCTCAAGGTTTCTTTTTAAGGCTGCCGCAGCTCCTTTACGGAACAAGGGCTCTTTAAATCAGTCCAGGAATCGGGGTGAGCGGGTAGGGGACGACGCAGGAGCAGGAGTAGACTTACTTTGTGTTCTGCCACTTAGCTTTGGGGAGCTGGCTTCAGCCTGCTCTCCTCAGACTATTTTGGACTACACGGTGCGACTCAGGAAGGCAAGGCTGATTGTTTTAGGAGACTGTTCTGCATGATGTATTTGAGATCATCATGCTGTTTACACTCAGACGATTCAGTTTGGAAGAGTTCCACCGTATGAAATACAACCTCTTGGCCTTTTATTTACGTCCACACGACACACCAACTACAGGCGCTATGCTGCGAATCTAGAGGCGCCCTTGTCCTGTGAATCCGATTCCGACTGGGTCCCCCATGAAAATTAAACCCGAAAGTGGCAGCAACCTTAAAAGAATGGTCGTCTGCCCCGTAAAAAATATGCTTTCAGCCAGATTGGCTGGAAATCATCCATTGTCCTTCTTAATACAACATATATTGTTACTTTCCAGCTTCTAGCGGGGCAGTCTCCTGCCGCAAAAGCCAATGAAGATTATTGTGGCACCTTAAAGGCGAGCGCATTGGTTGTGACATAAGGCTTGGTGGAGTCCAGTCCACTTCATCATATCAGATGCACTCAGTCCACTAAAGCTTATGCTATAATGCGTGGTTTTTATGGCCTTCTCTGCGGTAGCCCCTTCGTTTTTGGAATGCTCCCCAGGGAAGCACGCCACAACTTTGCTATCATGCTTTCATCAGGTATTATTGTAGATCTCAGACATTGAGAGATCTTTCGCAACATAAAATTACAAAAGGAAAAACATTGGATTGGATAGCTCAGTTGATAGAGCATGAGACTCTTAATGCCAGAGTCGTGGGTTCAAGCCCCACATGGGGCAAATGATTCCTGTATTGCAGGGGGTTGGACTAGATGACCCTCCCAACTCTACAATTCTATGGTGATATAATAATACAGTGGTACCTCTGGTTACCTACTTAATTCATTCCGGAGGTCCGTTCTTAACCTGAAACTGTTCTTAACCTGAAGCACCACTTTAGCTAATGGGGCCTCCCGCTGCTGCTGCGCCGCCGGAGCACGATTTCTGTTCTCATCCTGAAGCAAAGTTCTTAACCCAAGGTACTATTTCTGGGTTAGCGGAGTCTGTAACCTGAAGCATATGTAACCTGGAGCTTCTGTAACCCGAGGTACCACTGTAATGAGAACAGAAACAAGCCAGCAATCTCTCCTCCCACTTCTATCGCGCTTCTTATCTTTCTGGAAGTGGCTGACCGAAAGGGGAGAGACTGGAAGACGAAGTAGCAATGAGCAAACGTTAAACGCGGGAGTCCGTCTGTCAGTCATCCGGACATCAAGGGGGAACTAGGGCTTCGTGATCCAGGCAAATACTGTACAAAGAGCCCGATCAGCAGATTAGGCCCGCTTCCTTTAGACGCGAGGATTTCCCTAATGATGCTGCTTCAAGGGGACTCAGCCGCCGCCTGACGTCTCTAACCCAGGCTCCAAGATCGGAGGAAGGAGGCCGAGGAAGAGCTTCCCCCTCCCCAGGGAGGCCGCTCACGACGCTGCTGGGAAGCCAGGAAGATCAGCCTCAGAGCAGTCACGACTTGTCCGCCAGGCCTGTCCTGCACGCTGCATCCGGGAAACACGAGCGCCACTTCCTCTCGCCAGAGAGGAGAGAAAACGAAGGCGGCAGAAGGACGCGATCGCGGGATGGGGATGAATTAAGAGTCACGTCTCGCCCTCCTTAACCCGGCACAGATCCTAAGAGAGCTCCATTTAGGCCGGAGGGGTGTCTGCGCTCCCGTATGACCTCGCCACAATGGGCAGATAGATAGATAGATAATACTTTATTCGGCTATAATCCCACAAGCCACAATGGGCAAAAGTAGTGCTCCGAGCATGTGCAGAGTGCTGCAGCCTTGTCCCTGAAAAGTCACATTTGGGCACTCCCAGAACTTGGCTGCACCGCCTGGAGCTGCACTATATCTTGTTATACAGAAGGAACCAGCTGGCACATGGTGACTTGCTGATCACCAGAATTGTGAGCTGGTACAGTATGCAGTAATATTTCAGCTTTAAGATGCAGAGGTAGGGTGGGGTCTGTCAGCATATCCACAAGAAGCCATGATAGAATAATCAACGCATAATCTAAGCTTATTAATCAGTGGTTAAACACTTGGCATCTTAACTGACCTCCTGCCAAACTTCCCTTTGGCAGGGTCTTCAAGCTCCCATTACACTCTACAAAACACTCACTACACATTTCTTGGGACACAGGAAATATGCAAGAAAAAGGCAATTAGGCATCTAAGAACAGCACAGATTGGGGTAGAGGAACAGGCAATGTCAGTGCCAGAACAGATGGCAAACAGCAGTCTTAATGGAAAAAGCATCTCTCACACCCCTCAACCATAGACAACTGTTTCATGCATCAATATTCCAGTCTCAGCCATAATAGGGCTGAATCTCAGGTGCATAAATGTTGTTGCCAGAGACTTCAGTCCTTTTCACATCCATGCTCCCCATCCCAAAGGGGCAACCTCACTTTTTTGCACTATGGAACACAACTTGGAATACAGGGCCAGAGGTAGTAGTGAAAGAAATTAGAAAAAGAGAAGGAAGGTTCTTTTTACACGATACCTTAGATACGGTATTTCTCCACTGTCTCAAAAAATATTTTAAATATGGGGGAATACAGAGGAAGGAGAGGAGAATTAAGTTGCCATAGGAGAAAAATGAATGTGAAAAGTGCATGAAGGAAAGGAACAGTAAAAGACGGAGATGTGCTGGTGGGGTAAAGCTTATGGAACAGATTTTGCAGAAAAGGGGGGAAATACAGCCAATGTCTGTATTTAGCTTGAGGAAAGCTGAAGTATGGAACTCCCTGCCAGAGAGAAATTGCTGTGGCAAAGAATTCAGTAATTTCCAGAGGGACTGGATATCAATAGTTGACAGCTAATTACAGTGGTACCTTGGGTTACAAACACTTCAAGTTACAGACTCTGCTAACCCAGAAGTAGGACCTTGGGTTAAGAAATTTTCCCCTAGGATGAGAACAGAAATCGTGCAGCGGCAGCAGGAGGCCCCAATTAGCTAAAGTGGTACCTCAAGTTAAGAACGGTTTCAGGTTAAGAACAGACCTCCAGAACAAATTAAGTTCATAACTAGAGGTACCACTGTATGTCAAACTCCACCTAAATTTTGTAGCTTGTTCTGGCCCTGCATTGCCAATTTGTGCCTAGTGGGCTTCAGTAATTTTCAACTTTCTCAAGTGGCGCTAGGAAAGTTTGAGAACCCTGTTTTAGGCAATTACCAAGAGTCCTATGTAACTTCTGCTAAGCTAATATAATGGATTTCCCCACCACATTCAGCAGTCCCCACTCTGCATATACCAGCAAAAATATTATGAAGTGAGGGACATCACTGTGCAATAATGATGGATATCATTCCAAATTTTTTATTGGAAAAAACAATGTAAAACAGGCTAAAGGACCTGAAGGCCTTCATGAAAGATAATGAATTAAAACTATTATGGTAACACACACAGAAATAAAATAAACCAAATTTAATTTTTAAAAACCCTGAGTATAACAAGTCTGCATATTACAAGTGTAAAGTACATTTTATTTAGACATTCAAAAAATGTTAAGGATTTCAAACACAAATAATAGATAAACAGTTCAGCAATTTATCCAGCATTTGTTCTTTATTTTCATACTACAAGACAAAAAAAAGATAAGGATGACATTGGTTGACCTTGTTTTTGTTTCATGATCATAGTAAACATTATGAAATTTTATTTCAAATTTGTGTAAGAATTGGGGCTGTCTAATGAAGTGCATTACTCCAATGCTTGAATGGACTCAAAAAAGGTTAATGCTTTAAACTGAGTAACCAAAATAATCTCATCCTAAACCCCCTTTCCACTTCAGCATTGATTAAGTTGCCAAAGTCCATTTTACAAAATTCATACATATGTTTTAAAAAGTATGTCCCATTACGTATATATTTGCTGACCTTTAAGAGCATAAAGACACATCAATAAACATAAAGGTGCAAATATTTATATTTGAGATAACAGTCAAGCCATCACACCAGGCACACATTGAACCCTTTCCTCCCATTTAGTTTATTGCCAAAACCACTTGAAAAGAGTTGGTGGCTTCTTGATTAAATTGAACTACAGAAAACTGGTTCAACTTGTATTGAAAAGTCCTGCAAGGTGTTGGTTGCCAATAAATCAGACAGGTTAAAATAACTTGGGTAACTGTCTGAGTTTTTGTACATCAAGGAAAGTACCCACTGAATTCATGTTGTCCACTTGCTTTAAATTATCAACAATAGGAGCTGGATGAGTTTCAGATACAATTTGATTATCTAGATTCTCTTTGTCAGGATGCTGAGTAAACTCTGCTTTTCCAGGTAGAAGTTTCATTTGGGGGTTCAAGTCTTTAAAAAATGGATACGAACTCTCATCTGACTGGTGAAGGATTCGAAGTGGAATGACTGCATTTGTAACAGTTCTTAATATGGGGCCCTCTGGATTAGACAGATGAGTACTAGATAGTTCAGATTCATGATTTGCTGGATTAAAAGAAAGTCTCTCACTTCTTCTTTCATAGGGGTCTTTCTGGCAGCTAAAGCCATCTAAAATAGGGTTTAGATTGAGTTGCAGAACCGGTTTTATGTTCTTTCCTCTACTGTAGTCAGTCTGTTCTTCCTCTTCATCATCACTGCCATCACTGCTTTGCAATAGTCCATACCTTTTCATGTACTTCTTGGTTGCAAATGACATATTGCTTGGGGAAATTAAGCCAAAGCCCACCAAAGTCTTATCAGTATTAGTGTGCAAGAGAGTCTGTACAGATGAAGCCATAGAATTTTTTTGGCTTGTGTGACTCAGAGAAAGCTGTGACAGTTGACTTTCACTTAGGTACTTGAGTGCAATAGCATTTGCTTCCATACTCAGATCTACTCCATTGGGAGTTAAGCCACTCATGCCAACATTAGCAAAAGAGATGTAGTTTAGACCTGGGACTACAGCTTCAGGATTAATACAGGCCAATATGCTAGAAGAAAACAAAGAAAAACAAGTTATTTTAACTTGATGCAAGTAAGTATACAGGGTGTACCTTATTCTACCTGCTTGTAGCCATCAGGTCACAAAATGTCAATGTTAAAGACATGCCATCTACTAGCTAAGGAGCTGAGGACAGTATTTAAAGCTTAGATTGACAAGTCAGTCTTTGGAAGCCTAGTTCTGACCTACAGATATAGTAGCTGCTAACTATGGCTTACTAACTCAGACAACATTGATAAATGCTTTTTGGGTCCTTTGGAAACAGACTGCATGCCAATTCAAACTGCCAATGCTTATATCCAATGCTAATCCTACACAGAGTAGAAGCATTCAAATTAATGAACCTAAGTTACTCATGTTATTAAGTTACTAACTTTAATGGGTCCACTCTGAGTAGGACTGGGATTGGTGAAGCAGACCCCTCCCACATAGGTCAACTTTGACAGGTGGAAGGGTTTCTCTCTCCTGCTTTAGATTATGTTCTTGCCTAAATGCTGAGTTACATGATACATAAGTGTATCAATGCATATTTTAGGATACAATGCAATTAGAAATGCATATTTAGAAAGAGAAAAACCAAAATCTCCATGCAGATTAAAACGACTTTAGATTATTGTGGGATTGAGACTGAATAGACCTCTGAACATACACATGTGAAACTGACAAGCACGAAAAGGACACCAACATGAATTGACTGATCTATCCATCCCTACCCACAAAAGTCAATATTTTTGGCCCTTTGGAGTATGGATATGGGAAGCCCTCCAGATGATGTTGTCTACAACTCCCATCATCTCTGAACACTGACTGTGCTGCTGAAGAATATCCGATTCCCATCCCCACTTTAGAGGGATGAAGCCATTTATAAGCTCAGTCAGACTTTTTTGTTCTTTATTTAGAGCAATCTTTCTACCTGGCATTCTCTACTTTGTGTGCACTGTTCATCATCTTGTCAGGAGAGTCAAATTTTACTCCAAGGTTCCTCAGTTGTTTCAAGGTTGCATTCAGAACAATATCTTTATCACTCAGGAGTGGATCAGGATTGACTGAGCCTCTTCTTTCTGTTTTGCTCATTTTTGAAGCTGTGGTACATTCACTGCTGGTAATGTCCTTTTGTACTGAGGAACTGTTTTCTTCAGAAGATTCCTTCAAGAAGTGGTTCACTTGACCCTAAGGAAACGTAGAAAGGAAGGTACAGAGAACTGTAGAAAAAGCTAATCAAAGCTATAGGATATTAGCAGTCTTATACTTAGCATGCTTGGGGATAGTTTTGTATGTCAAGGCCAATCAAATATTCACAGATCAGAACTTTTTTCATAATGAAACTTCATTTTAGATACTCAGAGTGACATCTGACTAAGTCATACTCAGAGTTGGCAAAGTACGACTTAGATATCACCCCCAATCATTGCAATCTTAAATTATTGTTGTGCCACATACTATTTGAATTAAAAGATGCACGAATTACATATTGAAAAACGATTCTGGCATGCAAAATATCAGAAATGCCTACTATGGACTGTAAACGAAACATGAAGGCTCAATAAACAGTTGGACAACACAAATCTGTTTTTTAAGAACTGCATTTTTTTAAAAAATAAAGCCTAGTAGCTTCTCTGCTAATACCACTAAGGAGCACTGGGTTAAGGAATGATACATTGAAATAACTTACCAATATATCCTGGTAAAACTTCTGGTCATCTGGTGGGGCATTTGGAAGGTAAGTGATAACATGCTCAATATTTTGTTCATTAACTGCTACCAAATGACTGTCAGCTCTCTCTGATGGGCTGGTCTGCATGCACATGCTAACACTTTCATTCATTGTTGAAATTGGGGGAAGTCCTGAGTCAGCATCTGGTCCACTACTAGAAGTAGAGAATAGTGAATTAGTAGAGAAGATTCAAATGAGTTGATTTTGAACAGAAGTGGGAAAGTGGGTCAATACTAGTGTGAAGGCTATAAAATGGGATGGTCATTATCAGCAATGCCATGGCAAAATGCAAAAGCTGTATTACGATGAGTATTCAACCATATTCTATACAGCAAGTTGCAATAACTTCAATAACGGAGGAAAAAACAGCACTACGTTGCCGCTTAAGTATACTCTTGTCATTCCCAAACCTCAAGCACTTCTTTGATGAAGAAGTTTCGACCTAAGCAACCAAGTTAGCAACACCTGTACATTTACTGCACAGTAAAGAATTATGCAGAGTCCCTTAATTAAATAAGACTTAATGCATATTTGCAGATCACAACAAGATTTGCTATTTTAACAGCTAAGGCTAGAAAGATGGATAATTAATGCCTGCTAGATCATCAAATGACCTGAAGAGCAACATAGGTATTAATGGTATTCAAATAATGCAGCTGAAAATAATCAATTGTGTATGTTGAAAGAGATAAGATTAAATCATGTACTGTCATTACAGGTTATCAGTTACTGCCAGAGAAGTGATTTTTCATCACTCAGAAAATTTTTGAAAGCTCAATATGTGAAAAATCGCTTTTAGCAACTGGGATGCAAGCTTCATCAAGAGATTGCTTGCTTGATTAAATCAAGTTCTGTATGCCCATGACTTGTTTCTATAGTTTGAGATCCTAGCCATCAGTAAAGCTGCACATGAAGATGCAGTGAGGCAGGCATGCTCTTTTTTTTTAATTCATCGCCTCCACAAATAAGCAATCCATTTTTACCCATGAAAAGTGAAGTTAGGGTTGATTAATGGGGCTGCTGCACTGTAGCTGCCACTTAATTCAGTCACTAGCATTTCAAGCAAGTTGTCTGCAGTATCTGGTCATATAGGAGGAAAACATCTGCTATAGATGCACAACTTTGAGTGGCTGTAGATATATTGTAGAATCTTTGCTGATTAATTCATTGCTACAGTCAGTGTTCTACATGGTTTTAGCTGCTATACTGTTTATTTAAAACAGTGAAAATAATACAAAGTCAATTAGACTCACTTTTTTTGTGGGGGAGGAATGAAAATAGCCTTTTTGAAACCAACCCAAATTCTTAGAATTAACATTTTAGTTCTGACAGGTGACAAACACACATAAAATGGCTTGTTCTGAGGCTAAGCAGAGAAATACAGATGTACAACAAAACAATCATTAATGAGAGATTACTGAACTTAAGTGAATAATACAAACCACTTCAGCTCAGGCAAACAAGGCTGCCAACTGTGGTCAATTTCTTCTACAAATATGCATTATTGAAGGCAAAGGGAGAGAACTGAGGCAAACCAATGTGGAACTGTATGCCTCCACCAGTGTACTCCTGAAAGATCAGATGGGTTTCACACAACATAGTATATGTAGGTTATTAAAGTATGGGGAATTTAAATGAGGGTTGTTTTTTTACCGGAGTCCAGAGGGTTGACTAGCTCCTTCTACAAGATGAATACTATCCACAAAACTGGGTATATCAACAGCATTTAATGAAGAGGCAATGCTTGCTTGACTCCTGTTCTTCTCAGTGTTCATAGAAATATTAATGTCTTCATTGGATATTTCAACATCATCTTGTTTCACATGCTCATTTTTATTTTCCAAAGTAGCATTCCACATCAAGCTAGCACCTAAAGTAAAACAGGAAGAAAGCCTTGGTTGAATTTAGCTAGGCTGGTGGCACCACTCTCTGTCTCTGCATGTATTGTGTATTCTATCCCAGTCCCAGATGTCCATCAACTTCATGCGTTATAGCAAATCACTGGTACAGCTTGTTGCAATTACTAGCAGTTCGTTAATGTGACACTCAGTGTTTAAGTAACTGAAAATGACAAATATTAGCAGTCCTCTCATGGGCAGTTTCACAACATGATGAGCTTGTGCATTTCATACAAATTTGGTAATCTTGATAATACCAGTTTTGGACTCTAGCAGCAGCCATCAAAACAAAAGTAGTTGAAGTCACAACACACTGAAGTGTGATTTGAGGCTGTGACGATCACATTAGTAACTTCTCTTTAGCAAGACAAGATCCACTGCACTAACCCCCCCCCCCAACTTTAACATTTGAACACTGCTGTGAGCAAACCAACTCAATCACATTAATTATTCCACAAAATTTACAGTCTTTCAAGCAATTAATATTCAGTTCTCATACTATACTGTATTGGAATCTACCATGATACAACAGTCTGGGTACAGGACCCAAGTTTGTTAGCAGAGTGGATCAAATAGGAAGACAGCACAACACTACTGGATCAAATAGGAAGACAGCAGAGCAGACTCTGAACAGCTAAAATGGCGCCCATGTCAGGTATTTTCCCACTGCTGAGTTATACCAGTGTAACTTCAATAAGGTGTACAATAAACCAATACCTGTGCTCACTGCAATGCTGACACTTTTCTTCATGTGCAACCCTGTGGATGATTGGGTTTCCATGGCAACAAATTCTAGTTGCTTCTCAGACTGTATGCTACTGTTTGCTATAGTTTTGGTTGAGCAGGGCTGAAGAGTTTGTGCTTCTAAAAGCCGCTGAATCTGTAACCATGTAAGATCAGTGTTAATTATACTGCCAAGATAATAAAAGTGGGAGAAGTAATTAGTAAATATCACTGTCATATCAATATCACATTCATATCTTATGAATACAGAACTAGTCTTTCTTTAAGATGATTAAATGCAGCATCTTTAAGTCCTCTTTATATAAAAATGCAACATTGCTAACTGTAGAACGGAGAAAAGCACATATTGCTATTAAAACAGTTGAGTTTCATTGTTTTAAAACCTAGTTGGTTTCTATTCTGCACTGAACTTAATTCCAAACAACTTAATGGCTCACTAAATTGACTAGTAAACCAGCCAGCTTAATTCTGAAAGCATAGCTAACGAGCTATGTGAAACTGTTAAAAGACATAGTATTAACCCACTACATATTTCTACTAGGCTCTGAAGAGGCCACTTATTAACAGACAAGTACACAAGACCAAAGTTGTAATCTGATAATATCATAAGTACCATGAGTGTAAAGACCATGTTCCTGTGATGAACCTAGTAAATTCTAAGCACGTACACAATAGATTTAACCCAACAAACCTGAGCTTGTAGTAGTTTGATCTGCTTATCTTGTTCAGCAAGAATTTTGTAAACATCTGAAGGTAAGTTCATTATTCCATTATTGGGTCCCAACTTTGATGCATGAGTGTGCACACAAGCCGGATACACTGCATGTGATTGTGCACTGCCAGGGTCTGAAGAAGAAATCTTTACTGTAGCTGACATGTCATCATTATGGGGGCAAAACTTCCCCACTATCCCATGATGGCCAAGGTTCATAGGGCTACTTGTGGGACACACTGGGTTGCAGCAAGCATCTATATATTCTGTATTTTGATGAAACATTAATTGTGTACTCTCCTGGGAACTACTTGACTGGATTTCAGGTGTGTGACCGGAACCCACTGTAGACATCCCTTGCCAAACATTTGTTGGACTGTATTGCATATGGTCACGTAACTGGCAGCTGCAGACACAATGGGGACAGCAAGGTGAGCTCTGAGATGGTATCCGAAGTTCCATGGGTCTTCTCATGTGTGGAGATGACAAAGGACAGCTGTGCCAGGAAGGCTGGGAAACTAAATGAGATTGTTTAGAGTTAGATCCTGAGGGTCCATTAAAAGGAAGCTCTCCTTTGCTTTGTGTAGGCTCATTATTTGCCAAATGTTGTTCTGGTGTTCCAAGCTGGTGGGAAGAGGTGTTGGGAGAGAACCCGCTACAAGGAGTTGAAGGAGAAGAAGAGGAAGAAGACCCAGAGCTCTTTCTCGCTTGAGATCCAACTACACCACAGTTGGACTGCTGTTGTAGTGGAGGTTTCTTTCCATTGGAAGATTTTAAAACTGAGTTTCTCTGCTTTATCTGGTTTGGTAACTGCCTTGGAGAAGGCTCTCGGGCACAGAAACCCAAGCTTTGTTTCCCAGAATCACAGCTCTGAAGTTGGTGGGGTGGATGCCCTATGGAACATGCCATCTTAGCAGGTTGATGTCCCAATGAAGGTTGGGGTTTTTTATCCATCACCATGAAATTTTTGGATGTTGACATAGATTCTGTAGAGATGCCATCAAACACAATAGACAGTTCAGGAACCGAAGGCTGGATCTCTGTCATCTGGAAACGAGGACAATATAAACTTAAAATACGTGTTGATCTATGCATTTCTTATGTTACCAATTTAATTGGAATGTTCCTCCCCCACCTGAGAAATTGTTGTAGCAGCTTCCACTACACTATGGAGAAGGAGAAAGCAGACATCACTATGTAAGTCATACCCCATTGTAAAGGAAACCTACTTCTACCAGGAGACCTTTAATAAGATATTATCCCAAGTCCTGCCAAAATAGGAGTCCTTGTGCCATGTTAATAGAACCTCAAATATTGATACTATACATGTACTGTAGGCAGATGCACAGGTGCAAGTGTTTCAAATGGAAAGAAAAAGCTATTGCAGAAAAACACTGTTTCTATTTTGTCAAAGTGCATAGAAGTCTCTCTATAAAAACACTACCAGCACAGTTATTGTCTACATCAACAGACAGTCATTGGTTCCATCTTTAGCTTAGGAAGCAGAAAAATTGAAGGCAATCAACATTTGCATTCTTAAGAAGCCTATCTGTACAGCTCAACCATTATTTCTTCTCCCTCCTTCAATGTGCTTTTAGAGGACCTCCCTATTAAATTAAGTCAAACAATGGGGCTATGGGTCAGCTGGTTTATTTGGTCTACATGCTTCCCACAGTAGAATATGAAGTCTCCTTAAGAGGTTTCTTTATAAGGTTAATCTGAAACATGTACTTGCAGCAATAAAGGGTTAACAGCACCACAGCACAACCTGGTGGTATGAGCATGGAATACAACTATCCCGGCAGCACTGATGCAGAAGCTGAGTGCTTAAGAATTCCTACCAACTACACAAAGGTACTGATATTTTCTCTAAAAACTTGAAGATACTAAATCTTGGAGATACCTGCTGACTCACTGGGTGAGGACGGGGAAATGGTCTTGGGGATGCATCCTCTTCCACACCAGAGTCATGATCACTAACAGAAAGTTTACTAGCTGAGGAACCTTGTGATGGGCTAAAAAATAATAATCAAGTTTTGAGTTTTGTATTACATAGAAAATGTTTTGATTGCATAATAGAAAACAAAAATGTCTGATTAAATGCTTAAGTATTTGAAAAAAGTCTCACCTGCTAAAGGAAACATTCTTTGAAATTTTACTGAAGAACTCCACTTCTGCATTTTTATTTTCTGAACTTAGTTCAAATTGAATATGGTATTTATCTGATGGCTCCACGTTCTGAAATGAAGTAGATGTAGTCAGTAAGCTCCATTTAACAATTACCACACAACTTATCCTAACCAAAGTCATGTAAGAACTCTTCAAACAAACCCTAGTGCTGGTGCTACCTTCTTGCTTCCTGTGAGTTTCTCTATTCAGGGGACCCTTGACTGGAGTAAAGATTAATGTTAAACAGGCAGGTACTTAGTAGAGGTTAAGAGTAGAGGTTAAGAGCAGTGGTTTCTAATTGGTGGTCTACGGACATCTGTGGCACATACCCATCAACTATCCAGGACATCCCATTTGGGGACTGTGCTCTTACATGGGTCATGCGACTCACATGGGAGCACAGCCCAGAAGACACATGTTTGGTCTTCTGGGACATGTTGGTGCTGGGACATTTTCAAAAGTAGGGGGTCCATGCCTTAGCTTCTGAAAAACAGGGGGTACACAGTACTTAGCTGATTGAGAACCACTGAGGTAGAGGATCATTGGATACAGCAAATCCTCAGCTATAGCACCAGATCTAGTGTACACAAGTATTTTGGCGCACAGAGAAATGAGCAATAATTCACAAAGAGAATCTGCCTGCTAGAACAAGCTTACCACATTCACAGTCCTGAACAAAAAGCATGGGCAGAGATATTGGAGTACTTATTTGCTTCCTAGTCCTATGAGGCTGTTCTCACTATAAACTCCTGATTGTTGCTTTAAAGCCATGCCAGTACCTGGCCTACACCTGACATCACATATGACTTCAGGGATGGGGAATGGTTAGTCAGGAATGGCTTGCTGGGCCACCTTTGCCCCTGTGATAAACAACCGTTGACAAGCACCCCCTTGTAGCTGCACAGCCAACTTAAGTAGGGAAATCAAGCAACTTACTTTGAAGCAACGTAATGTTTCTTTGCTTGTAAGTAGCTGGAAACCTAGTTTAGTATGTCCACCACAAGGAAGGCATTCATAGAACTCTGGATCTTTATGCGTCAGAGAATAAAGAATTACAAGGAAACTTCCTGATTCTGAAAGTACCCTGAAGAAAATAAATTAAAATACACTCATTAAACAGAAACAATAAATAAAAAAATCATTTGGCAATGTGATGTACTGAATTCAAAGGAAATAAATATTTTTTTTTAAATTGAATTCAAATGGTAAAGCTTAATATAACAAATGCCATCAGATCACCTACAAGAACAAGAAGCAAAGGGGTAGTTCATATTTCAAATATAATTCAGCAATTGTGCTTTGTTGTTAAACTAAGTCCAGTTCATATATCTTCAGCAAGTTGCCCAGCTCACTACCTGAAAATCATATTGCTCACTTAGTTCTGGGGAGCATGTAATTCTGTTGTAGAAGCTATAAGGGCTAGCAGGTACAACAGTTTCCAATTCACAACCCAGGCTCAATTGATAGTGCTGCTGATCATCTTTGAATGGTTTGAGTCAGGTTATCTTAAACATTATCTCTTCCTACATTAATCTACTTAGATCTGACTGGGACAATCAAGCAATCTCCTGCTCCCTGATTTGTCCTGCTCTCTGATTTGTTTAATCTCTCTCTCACACACCCATTCTCTGTGGTTTCTGCTCCAAAATGGCTGCCACCGACCAGCAAAGTACAAAAAAACCAAGATGTAAAGAAGTTGTTTGGATAAGTGAATCTGTGGGGCATATAGTGAGGTTTGGCCATAACTCTAAATGTGGATAAATGATTTTTTGATAGCGAGCTTGCAGGTGGTGGGACCTGTGTGTACTTATCATTTATTGAGAAAAGTTCATTTTAATTATTATCACCTTTCTTGAATTGAAGAGTTGAATAAGTAGTGCAGGCTGCAAGTCCAGACTTGCGGACTGTTGATGTGAGAGATTCCGCTCAACCAACTAAAGGAAGAAAAAAATAGGTTTGATGCTATAAGCCAGTGCATTCTCATGTAGCATATATATTTTACTCAAACTGAGTTATCCAGTTTAAGATTAATATTTCTGCAGTACATATTAAAACATTCTGCTTTTCTGGACAATGCCAAACTCAAAGAAAAACAGAGGAAAGGTTCATACTTCATCTAAATACTTACATGCCAATCAGTGGCAAAGTATAAGCTTTGGGATCAGATTCAAGAACTAGCAGTAGTTTTCTTGTCTGGTCCATTGTAAGATAGCTGTAAATAAGGGAAAAAAATCCAAACTGTTTGAAAACCTGTCTCAGTCACTTGAGTCAACAAAAAGCTAGCCTTAAAAAAACCCCATAAAATCCTTCTGAGGATTACATTTTTCATTGGTCACAATCAGGCATGTTACTGATGCACGGAACTTGTGAAATGCTTTTAAAATATTGGTTGTATCCAATGGTGCCCTTGTGCTAGAAAAAGTGCTTCTGCAAAGGAGGACACCTGATTTTCACTGACCCATCCTACACAATAAAGCCCCCTGTGCCTTCTCCCACCAATCTTCTGTGGGTTTAAAGGACCCTCAGCATAGGGTTGCAATTGATAGAAAGGGGATTGGTGAAAATACGGTGTCTTGTGGAAGCGCTTCCACTATCTTAAAACCATTTTATATCCACAGTGTAATACTAGAACTTAACACACAAGACATCTCTTATAATGATACACAAAACTATAGGTGGTATGTTCTGACATGTGTGTCAAGGAAAACCTGATTTCTAATACCAGAGTAGGCACACAAATTCAACTTCTGACTTATATATCAATTGAAAGAAATAACTGAACTTGTTTGTATAGCATCAGATTTAATTTCAAAATCCAATAGAAACTAAGAGTCCTCTGTGTAGGCCAATTCTTACACTAGAGCTGTTGAGAAGTCTTCCGCGAGGTGGAGACACAATGTGTAAAAGCTGCATTTCATGTGACTTATTAAGTGTATTTTCCCCACTGTGTGGAGTTTCAATACCAGTCAACATACTATACTGACCAGCAAACTGTTCACAGGGCAACAGGCAATTTACACAGTAGACAATATTAGTGTGTTACAGACACTGTCTTAAGCTGCATTTTCAGCAGCTTCCACATGACAATAAATAAATCCATTCATGCTAGGCCAGTAATTTAAAGTGAGATGTAGAAGGTTGCATCAGTTAATAATACAAAAGAGAGTCCGTGTAATACAGCACAGTTTAGCTGTGACTGATGAAGAGAGTCTATAAATAGTGCCAGATCATTATATTCAAAACAAAGAAACTCCCCTAGCCCTAGTCAATTATATAGAAAACCTGGAAATCATACTGGATGATTTAAAGAGACTGGAAGCTACTTTCCATGTCTCCTTAGAAATTATGCATTGATATATCTTACTCCAAGACCAAATGAAACAATACAGACAACTGAAATTTGCCAAAGTGACTAGCAATGAAGCTTAACATACCCACATTTGCAGGTACCCTGAACTTGTGTAATGCTCATGTGGCTGCTCAGATTTCTAGCAAGAGCTGTAGGAATTATTGGAACAGAATTCACAGGAGTGTATTTTAAGGCATTGGCAAATGTAACAGCTGCCCAGTGAAAGTCAAAGTTTAGGTTGTCCATATCTTCTGTGGAATAAATGTGAACTCTTAAAGTCAGCAATTTCGAAGGTTCCAAAGAATCTTGACTGTTCAAATTCTGTTGCAGTATCTATAGGGAAAATTATGTCCGGATTAGTCTCAGACACAAGCATGTTAGCAGGGTTTGTTCAAAGTTTAAGAACAGCAATGGCATTCTTTTTAGGCTAGGCATCTAAACTTCTGAAAAGAAACTTAGCTGGTCAGAGCTGTGATATATGGAATTATTTTATTTCCCCTCTCCTATAAGAGTGCTCCAGAGAAAAAGATGTGAGAGAGTGAAAACAGAAATAAACAGAAGGGAATGTTAAAGAAAAACAGTCGCCCTTTCCAAACTTATACTGAATAAAAAAGCTACACCCAGATACAGCTTTTCATGTCTAAGCATCTACCACTGTCCGGGACAAACTGAGAATAGCCAATGGATATTAACATAGAAAGACAGCAGCTATTCAATAAACAACCTTTGTGTTAAAATAAGGGTCCCAAGTTTCTTACCTTAAAAGCCAAGCTGAAATCTTCAGAATTGTGCACTATGACATCACCTGATGAAAATCCCCAAGCACTAACAGTACATGGAATCAAAAAATCTCCAGGAAGCGATGCTGTTGGTATTTTCCCCAAGCCACCAGTTACTTCACGACCCGGATCAAAACGATCTATTGTTAGTGATACACCTTCACCATCTGTGCCAGAGAAGTTAGGCAAGTTAGAATGCATTCTATGAAGATGGCTCACTGATCCCAAATTTCACCAAGGCTTAAAACAAGACCGTTTGTTAGACTTATCCAGCACTATGATGCTCACTCACATTTCAAGGTTCACACAAACCCTGCCCAAAGTAATTAGACAGCTGTAATTTTGATGAAGTCTTATTTAACTGATAGTCATCTTTGCATACAGCAGGTTGCTGGTTCAACATTTCCAGTTAAAAGGACATAAGGTAGCAGAACAGAAGATATTTTCCTGAGGTTACAAAGTCACTGCCAGTTACAATAGACTAGTAGACCATTGAGGTAACACTGTAAACAGGTTTGCATGTACTTAAAGTAACACAAACATCAAAATGCACAGTTCAGTGAAATAGTCATCAACATGCCATCACTGTACAGTGCAACCTCAGTTGTCGAACGTAATCTCTAGTTGAAAGGATCTCAAGCAGCAGGGTTGGGAAAGTCACCTCAGACCTTGAAGAGCCATTGCCCGTCAGGAGAGACAGTATTTAGATAGAACATGTGTAACCAAGAGGGTCCCCCACCCCCAATATTGTTGGATTACCAACATTGTGAGTGGCAAGGGTCATTGGAAGTTGTAGTCCAGCAACATCTGGAGAAAGCAATGCTGATTCCACTGGCCTAGAAGGATCAATAGCCCAACAATGTAAGGCAGGCTCATGTTTACACCCCTTGGTATCATTCACAAAATAATCATGTTATAAAGACACGCTGCTGTAAGGCTTATTTGTTGAGTCAAATAGAATGGCAATGGCCTCTAACAAGATACCTACCTTCATCTACTGCAAGATTTCCAATCAGAAAACATGTGAAGGGTTTTCTTCTACTCTGCCTAGCATGACGATGGGTCAGTCGCAGTGTTTTCTCATGCATTATCAGTTTAGGATTTCTGAAGAAACAAATTAAAGTTTCAGTACTTGAGTTTACTATTTCTAAGTATACAAAGACTGATAGTTATCTCAAAGAATAATTCACTACTGCCACAAAATACAAATGATCCATGTTACAAAAAAAAAGGAAAGCAAGAATTGATGTGGAGAAAATTGGAGAAGCACCTTGAAAAAGTTGCTTAGGTTTGAAATTGTTCATTTATGTGTTATTAGTCCAAAAGCAACCATGATGCATTGTAATTATTTTTAGTAATTTTCCCAAGCTCAAATTTTGGATTTATTTTACTACATAGAAAATAGTTGAGTCAATCGGTTCTGAGTTGTTTATTGATTTTAAAAAACCATTACACTTCACTGAAATTATCTTGCTCCATGTATGGCAGAAAAATCAACTATGTCACTCTTGCGCCACATTACAGAAAGCGCAAACTACAGTATTAGCTGTGGCTTCTTAGGGACACCTTTTTCTCCGCCCTAAATACAATTTGTACTTGCCCAATGTCTTTTCTTGGGATGCTGTATGATTTGTTGTTCCAATGGGTAAAACTGAAGGAAAGCAGTTACTGGCAAAACTTTAATAAAAGCTTCCTTACAATACAAAATTGTTCAAACATGGAACAGACCGCATATGGAGGTACTGGGCTTCCCTTTACTGGAAGTATATAAGCAGCAGGTAGTCATCCATCTGTCAATAATACTGCTGTTGCATCCTGTATTAAACAGGACTTGGACTAGATGACCTCCATGGTATTATAACAATTGGATTCAGAGTTGGAGGAAGAGTTATTGATAGATGAGTAAACAGTTCAGGGAAGAAAAACTCTTAATCTATATGAGACGCCATACCTATAACACAGGTGAGAGACAATGCTTTCTCCAACAGGAGCTGGATTCCAAAGTGAACATTTTGATGCAGGAAAGCTGAAAGGCACCATTTTCCCCAAAACACCTCTGAAAAGACATACAAATTTACTACTTTTTATTTGGGTACAGTTGGTGATAAGCAGAAGACAAGTTTACCAAATTCTCCCAAAATAATAATAATAATAATAATAATAATAATAATAATAATAATTTATTTATACCCCACCCATCTGACTGGACTTCCCCAGCCACTCTGGGCAGCTTCCAACAAAATATTAAAACACAGTAATCCATCAAACATTAAAAGTTTCCCTAAACATGGTAGGAGTGTGCTCCTTTAAGATGGAAAATGTAGGTTTTTCATATTCTCTTTAAATATATGTATTGCAAAAGCAGTGGGTGGTATTCACTTAACCTTTATGCAGAGTAGACCTCCTGAAATGGCTCTAAATTAGTTATGTGCATTAATTTCAATTGGCTTACTCTGACTTAATTGAATACCACCCATTAACTACTTTTATGGTATTTTGCAAAAGAAGCCATTTCAAACAGAACACTTTCAGCTTAATTCAACCCAGGTGTAAGCAGCGCTGAATGTTTCATACACAAACTCAACTTAAAACTCCAGGGCATACTAGGACTGAGCTGAATAGTCTTTTTAAAGAATCATTCAAGGGCTGAGGAAATCAAATAGGTCCTCAAAAACAGTGCAATGGGAAAAAGCTTTGGACAATTCTCCTTTTTTGTGGGGTAGAGGGTTGTGTTTGCCTTATTTTACATTACAAGTTACCTGAGGGGAGCTTTATTTTTCTTTAAACACTATGTTTAAGTAGTGCAGCGCTCTAATGCTGTCTTCCACACTAGCAACAATTCCTGAGTTGCCCACATGGTCATGTCAGGAAATGCTGCCAGGCTGGGAGCTAACTTGCAGAGAGCTCTGGACTGCTACAAGTGCATGCAAGGCTTTAAACACATGTGGCACAGTCAATATGAATATCAATATGATTATCTCAAGGAAAACAGCCCACACCTCTGGTTTTCCCAAGCAACAGTGGCAAACTGGTGTAGTAGAGGGGAAAGGAGGAGGGAGTACACCAGCAAGTAATAGTAACAGTGGTACCTCCGGATGCGAACGGGATCTGTTCCGGAGCCCCGTTCGCATCCTGAGCAGAACGCAACCCACGTCTGCGCATGTTACGATTCACCGCTTCTGTGCATGACATCATTTTGAGCGTCTGCACATGCATGAGCGGCAAAACCCAGAAGTAACCCATTCTGTTACTTCCGGGTCACTGGAACACAACCTGAAAACGCTCAACCTGAAGCTACTTTAACGCGAGGTATGACTATCAGGAATAAACATGTACCAGATACATATTACTGTTACACACATAAACAAAGCCAAGCTACTGGAACATATCATGTTGTCCTGGGTTCCTTAGATGGTAGGGCAGAACCTAACTTTAAAAAATAAAAATAAAATAAATATCAGTGACACATTTAGGACTGAACTATTATAATTAACAAGCAGTGATACAATTTCTAGCTATCCATACTTTTCAACGTCTTCAGGGTACTCTGTTCTATTTGCCTTTACAGTGACTGAGTCAGAATCAGGGCCTCAGGAAATAAACATAAAAACACCTGAACAAATAGGAAACGCTGCTGACGTGTGACTTGGATCCCTCATGTGACAGGCTGTAAATCATATTCATATTGGAAGAGATCAAAATTTCTACAATAATACCTTTGGTTTTGAGACACAGGTGAAATTAGTTCCATGAGGCTTTAAGCATCCGTTTGATCACTTCACCCTCTGAGAAAATGCAAGAACAGGAATAAGATAAAAGATACAGTTAAGTACCGTGAAGTAATCATGTCTGATACCAGTATTTTAGCATACTCCATTTCTGATATATCAAGGGAAGTTATTTATTGTCTAACTTGCAACATCTATAATCTGCAACCTACCAGCAACATTTTTTTCCTAGTCAAATAGTTGTATCTTGGCTCTCAAGTTTTACTTTTACACTATTCCTGTGCTAGGTCTGGTATGCCCATGTACATAATACCCACGTACATAAAAACATAAGAGCCTGCTGAATCAGGCCAATGGGCCATCTAGTTCAACATCCTGTTCTCACAGTGGATGAACAGTACACCTCTATCATGGTTATCACAATTTTGTGGAAGGGCTATTATTGACCATGGAACTTTTAAATAACAAGTAGTCAATGTGGTGCCCTCCAGGTGTTCTTGAATTACAAGTCCCATCATTCCTGATGACTAGTACTAGTCATTCTGGCTGGGGCTGATGGAAGTTGTAGTCCAACAGCATCCTGAGGGCACATTGGCTAACACCATTTTAAAGGCACAAATTCAATAACCGTCTCATTCCCCAGCATAAGTTATTGCTACTGTGTTCTACTGTTTCTTCCAACTGCTCAAAATCACAGTTAAGGTGACTAACAGTCATAATTTAAAATTTATGAAACAAAATTTTTTGTTTAAAGCAAACAAGAGTTTGCTTTCAGAATAGAAAGATATCTGTATTTGAAAATCAGCGGTGAATGATTCTACACTCCCCCAAGAGTTGGTAGTCAAAACTCCATCCATCTGACCTGCTCATTTCTGCCTGCCCAAGATTTCTACTTTTTAAGATCACCATCACTTTTTATTGTGCTTCAGTGGTCTTTGGGGGCTTTGTCTATTTTGCCCAGTGAAAGAAGCACTGCACTCAAGAAAGCAAACAGCAATGCTAGTTCAAACCACTGCTCTCAGATTTCCCTCCCACCAGGTCACCAGAACCATCCCCCACAGGTCAAATACTAGTTGGCAGTCATCAGCTTAATGTGGTGAATTACCGGTATTGAAATCCTATTAAATTCATAGGTAGCCAGCAACCAAAAGATGGGCTAAAGTGGCATTTTTTTGAGCCAATTCATAATCAAAAGTGATCAGTATTAGAGGAATATTAATTTATGAGCATTTTATATAACTGGGTGGTAGGCAACATCACCCTAATTTCAAATATTAACTGCCTCAATTTTTATGACTGCCCCCTGCCAAACCTATTTAATTCAAGGTTTGGGTAGTTTGTCTACCCATGTGCTAGTCCTTCTGGTGTTGTGCACTGCTACAACTGCCAGTATTCTTGGCATATGCTTTTATTCTTATTTTTGTATACTATTGTGCTATTTCATAACGGTGAGCCGTTTATACCTAATAATAATAATGATGTTGATGATGTTGGGGGAAAAACCTTAATAGTAGATAAAACAGCTGCGGCTCTGGATTTTTCCCAAGGCGATACACTGAAAAACACGGATCTGAGCCATGTTTCCCCCAACCCAACCTCCGCGTCCCAGCCCCTACTGCACCTCACGGCCAGGCAGAGGGCAGGTGGGGAGACGAGGGGACTTCACCTATTGAACGTCCACGAGGCCCACAAGCTGTGACAGGAAGAGACAGAAACGCTGATTTGCTCGTGGACACAGCTCTGTGTTTTTAAAGATGGGGGGCGGACAACTTATTTGAAAAGGTAAACACCTGGTCTAATAGACAGGCGCGGGTGGGGGAGCTACTTATGAGGGAAGCGCACAGGGAACCGAAGGGGCGGAAAGGAAACGGCGGGCGACGCGGGCAGAGAAAAGCCACCCAGCTCAGGCGCAGCGGTTCCCCACCTACCTCACGACTCCTCGCCAGAGCCCCCTTTTCCACGCGCCGCCAACGCACTCCCGGCGCTCGAGAGCCTGGCGCGACGGCCAAGCTGTAACCGAATTCCTACCTCCTCCCTGTTGTGGCGGCTCCGATGGCGGCACGGGCGGCCAATCAGCGATCCCTCTCCCGCGAGGTCCACCCAGCCAATCGTGGCTCGCGACCCCTTCTATTAATCGCTGACATCGCGTCAATCAAAACCGTCGCGCCCGCCCAGCAGGTCTCCGTAACCAATCCAAAAGCCCTAAATGAGACTAAGGCCCGTTGCGCGCGCGCGGACCTCTTGTGGGAGGGATATTTAAAAAAACATGGCTTTGTTTTAAACGGTCGCAGCTAGGGAGCCATTGCGCAAGCGCAGAGTCTGAAAGTGGAAAAAGGAAGGGGCGTGATTCCTTTTGTTACCTTAGTGATAACAGCTTCGAGCGATGCTTCAGAAAGTGCTTGGGTAAACATAGCTGGGGGACGGTCTATTCAAGTCAAGCTTACATATAATCTTGTATACGTTTTCTTGGAAGTAAATGCCGCTATATTTCAGGGGATTCGCCCCAGTAAGTACCTCCGAAGGTCGTTGGTAGAACTATTCGGCATGTCTTATTCAGAGCGAAGTCCTATTTTCAGTTGGTAAGCGGATAGAGGATGGAAGCCTAAATACAACAGGTTTAGTGACATCATCTGCAGACTGGTCTACTTTCAGCTGATATATGTCATCCCCGGTTGCAAGATCTACTACACCCTCTACTACACTCTCACCTGCCAACTAGTTATGCATCTGAGGAAGTGGACTCTTGTCTACAAAAGCAGGAGGGGCCCACAATGCTTCGGCGTGGTGGTGCTTTGTCTTCCCAAACAATGGCAGCATAGTAGCATTTCTGCTGCCAAAAGTTTGCAAGCAATCGCAGAAAGGACAGAGACCTACAAGAAGCTCCTTTCGGGCGCGTATCGCATGCATAAATCCATATATACTTCCAAACGAGAATAGGTATTTATAGATGTCTATCTCTGTGTGTGTATATGTGTGGGTGTGCGCGCGTACACACACACGCGTTTCTTTGTTTCTTTTTTAGTTGTTCCTGAAAGTGTCCCCTCCTCATCCACGTAGGATCCCTCCTAGACAAGACGACCCGACCCCCGTCTAAAACAGCCTCTCCTCCGGAGCCCTTCACGGGACGCCGCGCGGGCACAGGCGCGTAGCCCCGCCCTCTCCCCTGGCCCCGCCCTCCTTGCCCGCCATGTCGCCCCTCCCCCAGCAGCAGCAGCGAGAGTGACCGGGCGGGAACCCGGAAGCGCTTTCCCTTCCCGGTGACACCTCAGCAGCCACCTCAGCCGGAGCAGTGAGGTGGCGTCGGGACAGTTAGCGAGCCCACCATCCCTGCCGGCGCGGCGCTCCCCCCCCCCGGCGTATGTTCTGTCGCTGCCTCTTGGCTTCCGCGGCTCGTGTCGGTCCCTCGGCTCCTCGGCTGGGCGCGGCGGCGGCGTCCTTGGCTTCTTCCGCCCCTTCCCCTCGCTTGCTGCTCCTCATGAAGCCGGTGGTCGTGTTCGTTCTCGGCGGGCCTGGCGCCGGAAAGGGGACCCAGTGCGCCCGCGTTGTGGAGGTAAGGGACGGAAAGGGCACCTCGTCTCTTCTCCCTCTTTCTCCCCTCCGCGATAGAACTACCATGCCTAGCAAGCAGCGCGCCCGTAGAAGCGCCCTAGTCCCTGTCAACCGGCGCCCAGAGGATGATGGGGGTTGTAGTTGTGACCGACTTGGCTTGTGGCCCTCGAGATTCTCAAATGGTTTGGACCCGACTTGATACCGGTGGGATCAAATATGCTACGAGTCTGGTGTTGAGGCTCGGAGCTAGAAATAGCAGTTGCACGGTAAGCAGGGCAACGGATCTTATAAGATACACGTGATAATAAAAGAATCTTTTCTTTTCAACAGAAAAAAAAATAGATAAGCAAAAGCTGTAGACGTCTCAGGGATGCTTCAGGGGAAGGTATTCCACAGTCAGGCACGGTAACTAAGCAGGTGCTTATGGAAGGAGGTGGTGGTTATATTGCGGGCTAGAAAAAGCTTGGGTTCAATGCTCATCTAAAGCTCCGGCGTGATTGTTTCTGTTAGTAACTTATGAAGATCTTATGTTTGGAGGTTAAAGGGGGGGGGGAAGCAATTTTGTGAACCTTTGCATTCATTCTTTAACTGGGGAATGGTTCGAGCTATTCAACTCTCATGGCTTCCAACTAATTGAAAGAATCTTCATAATGAATAAGCTGCTGGTCTTAAGATTCGTTGGGAGATGCTGTTGGGTTTAAACTGACTTCTGTTTGTAATATAAGTATGCCCCTAAGTTCTAGACACTCGCATCAAAACCATGTCCAACTTCAAGGCTCCAATTACACGTTGAGGCAAGTACACACAGCACTTCTGCCTTAGAAAGCTTGCTGGAAAGAACCAAGGAGTGGTCTATTTAAGCCTCTCTCTCTTGAGGCAGGCAGGGTTTCCTTTGCAGGATTGGAGACCACAAACATAACTTGTTAAAAATAGGGGGTGGTATGAGTCACAAATTTTCTGGCACTATATAAAATCTTAAAAGTCCAATTCATGCTGAAATCAAATTGGCAACACAATTAAGTCATAAATGGTATAAATGCATGTTGAGTTATGTGTTCTAATACCTTATTCCACTCTGAATGTAATCTTTTCTGTGTAATCTGTGGTGATGATGACAGCATACATTGCAGCTCAGTGCTTAATCCTTCAGTTTAGCTTTCACCTTAATCAGTTGAAACAAAAAATAATGGATTTTGGCACCTTCTGTTTTGGAGACCTTTGCCATTGTATTTTTGAACTTTGCACAAGTACAGTGGTATCTCGGTTTACAAACGATTCGGTTTACGAATTCCACAAAACCAGAAGTAGTGCCCTGGTTTGTGAACTTTACCTCGGTCTAAGAACGGAATCCGAACAGTGAAAGGGCACTGGTGGCGGAGGCCTCATTAGGGAAAGCACGCCTTGGTTTAAGAACTGTTTCGGTTTAAGAATGGACTTCCGGAACGGATTAAGTTGTAAACCGAATTGCCACTGTATGCGGAATGTAGCCAAGTTTATGTTGCCAACCCCCATGTGAGCACTATGAGTTTGACTAGTTTCTCAGTACCATTGCAGTACTACCATTTGTAATCTTACACCACATACAGTGAGCAAAGGAAGGAATAAGGCATAGGTCACATGTCATAATGATTCTTAGTAATGACTCACAGCTTGGGTGTGGCTCCCAACTGTAAAACTGGTACTTTCATTGCGTCACTAAAATCCATTATTTGTATTGGCAAAATGCTGACCAGAAAAGATTTGTCTTACAAGGCAAGAAATGCAGTACACATTTTACCCCAGCCTTTTAAGATCCCCGTAACTGAGGATTTTGCCATCCAGTATATGAAGGAGAGAGCACAATTTTGCCCTTCTTGCAAAAGTGCCCTCAAGGGCAATAATTTACTTGTCTGAATAGGTATGACCAGAAAAAACTTGGATGTATATAGAATAAAGTAAAGCAGGCACTCCCAACCTGCGGCCCTCCAGATGTTTTGGCCTACAACTCCCATGATCCCTAGCTAACAGGGCCAGTGGTCAGGGATGATGGGAATTGTAGTCCAAAACATCTGGAGGGCCGAAGGTTGGTGATGCCTGAAGTAAAGGGATGCACTTTGGAATACAATCTGTTCCCTGCTTTGGATGACATCACTATTTTGAAATAAGTGAAGCAAGGACAAGACATTCCATATACAACTATGTCATATCTTTCATTTCAGTCCTAGCTGCCTTTACAGCCCTATCGTAAATGTTGCACAAAATGTGATTATGTATATATAGGATTGTTACCTTACTTACCCAAGTACATCATACAGTCATCACATTACAATTATCTGGGTGGTTGTAAAAATTGAGGTTCACAGTTGCACTCTCTTCAAATATAGGGAATTCTGGAAGTTGAGTAAATGGCTCTATACAGGCAGTAGGGCACATTGATTTCAGTGCAGTGCTTTCAAGAAAGTATACATAAAATTGCATCTTAAGATTTTCTTAAAAAAAAGTTTAATGTATAGTACAAAGCAGTTAAGTCAGAATATGCTAACTGAGTTGTGGGTTAGATTTACACATACATAAATGGGTGCCAAATAGGGATTTATTTCTGCCCGTTCTCTTCTATAGAAAATGTTTTTAAAACCATAATCCTCAACTGCAGACAGAAATAGCTGCATGCCGGTGTGAGGGTTTTCAGGGTAAAACTTCTTATGAAAAGCTTTGATTTAGGTTATAGCTTCTGTAGGCAATATTTGGAATAACGGACTTAATATTTATATACAGCATTAGTTTAAAATACATAGTAAGGCTATGGAGCACACCACTAGGATTCTTTGAGAGATATCAGTATGCAAAATTTTGCCTTGATGTTTTACAAAGTAACATACATTTCACCGGGATTTAGGTGAATGTGTACAGTATTCCTAACGTCGTCTTCTAGCATAACTTTATTTTAGTCTTCTGTTGGTGGAACAGCAATACAATGAAATTGTTCCTGCTTTGGCATCTGTTGGGTTGGTGTAACATCTACATATTGTGCTAGCCAAATTAACATTCTAAATTCAGAGCAGTAAACAGTAATTATATAAACAAGCAGAAACTTATGGTGCAATTACACACCCACACACACCCTGCTCTTTAGCCAGGTAGCTTACAGAGCAGTAAAAGCAAGGCAGAGAGCCAGTGTGGTGTAGTGGTTAAGAGTGGTAGTCACGTAATCTGGGAAACCGGGTTCGTGTCTCCGCTCCTCCACATGCAGCTGCTGGGTGACCTTGGGCCAGTCACACTTCTGTGAAGTCTCTCAGCCCCACTCACCTCACAGAGTGTTTGTTGTGGGGGAGGAAGGGAAAGGAGAATGTTAGCCGCTTTGAGACTCCTGAAGGGGAGTGAAAGGCGGGATATCAAATCCAAATCCAAGGTAGACTCCTGCCCTCAGGCTTGCAATGTAAAAGATGCATCAGAAAAAGAAAATGGAGAGGAAGGAAGGAAGGAAGGAGAAAATAAGCAAGCTTGGATAACAATTCTAAGTTACAAGTTCCTATACAGTAGTGCCTCGCAAGACGAAATTAATTCGTTCCGCGAGTTTCTTCGTCTAGCAAATTTTTCGTCTTGCAAAGCACGGTGTCGGGAAAGTTTTGGAAAAGCTTCAAAAATCACCAAAGTCTTCAAAAACCTCAAAAAAGGCTACCACACCACGTTCTATGAGTTATTCCTCGAAGTCAAGTCGCAACTGTATTAACGGTGTTAAGAAAAAGGAAACAAACTTGCAAGACGTTTTCGTCTTGCGAAGCAAGCCCATAGGGAAATTCGTCTTGCGAAGCAGCTCAAAAAATGCAAAACCCTTTTGTCTAGCGAGTTTTTCGTCTTGCGGGGCATTCATCTTGCGGGGCACCACTGTAATGATTTGTTAGGATGGAAGCAGTTCAGGAAGAGGAGAAACCAAAATCTACTGCTCTCCGTTGCCTTGCATCCTTTCTCTTTTTCTGCTACAGCTTGATGGAATGATTCTGTTCAGGTGACAGTTGTATTTGATAACACTTGTAACAAAATGATAACCTTATTTTCAGTTAATTGTTCAGAAGTTATCAATTGCTATTAACAGTTATGATTGTTGCATGCTACTTTCAAATTGCGAGGCACAGTGCTTCTGAATACTAGTCACTGGAGAGCAATGTTGGAGAGGTTTACAGGCCAATTGATGCGCGTCCAGTTGACACATGACCTTGCACATGTGCATCCCCACAACCTGGAAGTGGCTGGGAAAGGGAGTGGGGCAGGCTTAATGTGTGCTTCACCAACAGCAGGGGAGTCAGGAACACAACCCTTGTGCAAAACAGTTGTTGCCTATATTGTCCTTCCTACTGTACTTGTGGGTTGGCCATTGTGGGAAGCAGCATACTGGTCTAGATAGGTCCCTTGTCTGATCTGATGGGGCTGCCCTTATATTCCAGCTTTCCTTGGCACCTGGGTTGAAGTGTGAGTCATTTGTCCAAGTGAGCTTGCTATAAGGGAAATTCAGTGTATTTAAAAATCCTGTTGATTATGTGAAGGTGTTGAGGAAATGGAAGACACATTAACTAATAGGTTTCTGCAAAGTTCCATGGAGGAAATAACTCCAACAAATGTTAGAGTTCTTACAAAGTTACATATTAAACTTTGGTGAGGGAGCCTAAAGGAAAATGTTCTATGCATATGTGGATTGCATGTTGTCTTTTAGTGATGCATGTGGTGCATTTAAAAAGAATACGTACCAATTTCATTTAAGAAGTTGCTTATACTTAATTAAAAGATACTTAAATGTATATTTTTCTTTTAGAAATACGGTTACACACACCTCTCAGCAGGTGACCTGCTTCGAGATGAGAGGAAGAGACCGGGCTCTCAGTATGGAGAGCTCATTGAAAGTTACATTAAAGATGGAAAAATTGTTCCTGTTGAGATAACCATCAGCTTGTTAAAGAGGGTAAGATTTTAACACTGTGCTGAGTATACAGTTTTCCATGGGGAGCTATAACAAAACAAAACAAAATAAAACAAAACAGCTTACAACAAAACTTTAGTGTGGTTAGATAAAAATTTGCTTTCCCTTTGTTAGTAGCTAACAAAAACATGCAAGGCCGGGGGGGGGGGAGCTTTTTCAGCCTGATTGCTGCATTCCCTTGTGGGTAGTCTTCAAGGGAGGGGCACATGCTGTTTGTGGGCATGTCCAGAGGAAAAAATGTCCAGAGCAATTAACGTGACTTTTAACTTTGTTGGGTAAGGTACGTTTAGACATGTGAAAGTCAGAAGTTTCTAAGCACATCTCTCCATCCCAACAAGCAAGAGATGACAATATGACATCATGGTTCAAGGACTTTCCAGTCAGGCAAAAGAACTCTCAAGGGGTGTGTGGAGCGGAACTAATAAGAAGAAGAGGCCCAAGTGCCAGGCAGAGAGGCCTGGAGGGCTACATTCAGGCTCCAGGCCTGAGATTTCCCACTGCTGTGCAAGACAGATAGATGAATTACTTTTGTACCTGTATGTTTTTCATAAAAAACAATGCTTTTTAGGGTTGCTAGAACCCTATGTGGAACAGAAACCAGTAGATATTTGGTCTTTATGAATGCACTGATCCATTGGGGCTTCCTTCTATATTATTGCACTTTATGTGTTGTCTACGTGCAAGACAAACATTTGCTATTGTGATAAGAATATACAGAAGAGTATTGTTTATGTGAATGCACAGCTGGTTATGTCTTGTGTGATTGTGAAGCCCAGAGATAGGCAAATAACTCATCTACGAAGTATGTTTTTTATTAATAAGTTCTGTACTCCGTTGCTGCAAGTAATTGGACTACATGGGCTGTATATATTTAGGATTCATTTGGCTAGAGCATGATGCTGATAATGTCAAGGTTGCAGGTTCGATCCCTGTAAGGGACAGCTGCATTTACCTGTATTGCAGGGGTATTGCTGAGTCCCAATTCTGTGATTGGATCCAGAGTTGCCATTCTGTGAATGGAAGTGGCTGAGATCCTGCAAGGACTCCCTTTGGAGAAAAGAAAGGGAGAAGCAATTCTCTTTCATCCCTCTTGTAGCTCTCACTGCCATCTCCTATTCTGATTTATGAAATTCTCCGCCTTTCAGAACATCTTCTCTCCAAGCTGCAGAGTGAACAAGGAATGAGTGAAAACTGTCTCTCCCCTGTTTCCTTCTGTGTGAATGTCCCATCTATTTTATTTTTGTGGTAGACATTTGTTCATTTAAATGCTTTTCCAGTTGTACCATAAGTATATTGGTATTAAGATAGTATGGAATTAACTTTAAGGTTGCAAGAAATGTATTTGGTACACCTGTAACAGTTCACATGAAAAGCACATGTGTATTTGTAGTACAGGGGGATTATTACTTAGATGTCACAATACCGTGCTTGTAGAAAATCATGTTTAATATAAGCTCTCTGTTACCTATCAGGCTATGGATGAAACTATGGAAGCCAATGCACAGAAGAATAAATTCTTAATTGATGGATTTCCCAGAAATGAAGACAATCTTCAGGGCTGGAACAAAACCATGGATGGAAAAGCAGATGTATTGTTTGTTCTCTTTTTTGATTGTGACAATGAGGTAATCACAATATCAAGACACTTGCAACTTTCCTCTGTGCTGTATTAAGAGAGACAATGAAAAATGTTCCATTGTTCCATTTCTCTTTTCCCTTCTATACATTTTGATACTAATTACAGTATGTGTTAATTGGTTCCTTCCCACAATAAGCCTAGATAATTTTGTGGCAAAATTGTCTTGCAATTACAATTAACTGACATGGTGGAAAAAAGTTCTTTTGAACTGTCCCATAGCAGAAAGAAGTATTGGTTACCAGAGCACAATTAGAATTGTAGAAAGTGGGAGATATCTTTTTTTCTTTTGCTTCCAGCAGTGAAGAAGTCTTTGCGAGCACTGATATTCTACAGTATTCAGGCAAAATTAATTCTTATACCAACCACCTCTTTCCCCCAGTTCTGTCATCTTGAAAAATCACTTTGTCCTTTGCATTAGATAGGGTATTCTCTTTAGGAAATAAAAGACTGCATACATTCTTGAAGGCTGTACATAAACGATAGTTCAGTATATGTGTTTAATTTTGCCTGGTACAATGAATTTCAGTGGATAATCAGACTTCAAGGGCATTTACCACAATATGCTAGGTCCGTTTTGGAGATGCCTTTCTGTTCTACTGATTGTGAAATGTTAGATTTCACGTGGCTGGAATAAGGTCTAAGTTCTTATTTCACTTAAAAGTTTCCCAAAGTGGTGTTATCGATATACAGCATAAGTAATGAAACGTAAGCTGAATATATTCATGCAAAATGTTTAATACATAGTTTTAGTCTTGTACCTTAAAAAAGCAAAGGATTTTGTTTACTTCTTGTGGCTTCATGTTTTGATAGTGGCTTCATGTTTCAATAACCCTTTTATTTTTGTTTGAAGGTATGTATTAACCGTTGCCTTGAAAGAGGAAAGAGCAGTGGCAGAAGTGATGACAACAGAGAAAGTCTGGAAAAGAGGTACCGTGTCCATACATAATTTCTGTGTTAGACTTCCTCATGCTTTTCAGTTTCATGACTTTACTGTATCTTTCTTTCCCTTAGAATCCATACGTATCTAGAGTCTACCAAGCCCATAATAGACCTCTATGAGAAAATGGGCAAAGTTAGGAAAGTAGATGCCTCTAAATCTGTTGATGAGGTAAGTTGTGAAGAGGGAAGGTTTGGTTTTGAATTTCTTTACATGACCTATTAACCACACACAAGTGCCAGGATTTCCTTAGGGCTCAAATATCCCAACTCTTCATTGCATTTTAAATTATCTTCTTTCTCTTACATGGGGAAGATACCAGGTAAATCTGTGGCCAGCGTTAAAACAGAAATGTCTTAACAGTTAAGCAATTTACACCTATTTTCAGATCATCAATTCAAAACAGCTACCCAGATCCCAGTCACAAGCATGGCTGCACATAAGATTGAAGGTGTGCAGGGGGTTTCTTCAGGGCACCATGCGTACAGGAATAGGGCATGGATCCAAGTGCTGTGTACTTCATCCTACAATTGGCATGCCCTTATTGTCTAAGACAGGATGGCACAATGGTTGATGTTGTTGGCACAGTGAGACAGAGCTGCAGCAATAGCATTAGCATTGCTTCTACTTACCATGAGGGGGAGCACTGAGGTGGCACTGAGATTGGAATTTTGAGAGCACATTGACATGAGCGCTGGATTCTCTGCCAGTGTGTCCATGCAGTCCTGACCTCCCTTGCCACTTTGCCCTTCCTCTTCTTGGTAAGTGTTAGTGACTTGGCTGCAGAATCCTGAGCTTGCACTCCAGGGATCACACTATAAATTTGATTGCCAGGATTGGAAGCTCCTTGAGACCCTCCATTATAGTTTCTGATTTTTGTACTGCAGATGACATTCAAATGTTCAAATCAGTGCAACCAAAAATTATTATCAAGGGGACAATTTATATAGTGAAGACAGGCAGTTGAAATACAACTATGGCCTTCTGTCAGGAGAACAGACATCATTAGTATCCTTCTATCCCCTTAAATCCTCTATGCACCCCCAAAATCTGCAAAAGATTGGGGACCCTTGAGCAGATAAATAGGAGGGGACAGAAGTCCCATTGTGCGAGTGTAAGTTTTCTTGTGCAACACTTAATATCGTCCACAGGCCTCACATCAACTTCAATGGCAGATATATCAGTTAGAAAATACTGATTTCACTGTCAATCCTGTCTCTTCTGTGTTTCATTGACTACCTGATTTCCAAGCTGCCTCCATCACTGCTCTAAAATGTTTACGTCTGTTATCACCTCTAATTGCCTTAGGCTGGGTGCTACATGTGCATGGTGGTAGATTGTAACTTGAATAGGCCTGTTGAACATAGTGATTATAAGAAACTCACAGTTCCATCCCTGCTTTACTTTTAAGGCTCTGAACACTTTGTGTTAGTGTTTGTCCTGCCTTTTTATACTATGAATGCGTTTTTAGCTTTTACTCTCTTTTAATTTTATGTTTTAATGTGTAGTGTGTGCTTTTTTGATACATCACTTGAGTTTATTTTTCATTTTTAAAAAGCAGCTAATAAGTGCAATAAATAATTGTTTGCAGTATTCATGAAACATTCTTGTTGGTATAATGTAGAAAAAATATGCAATGTCTTTTCTTTTGCAGGTTTTTGGCAAAGTTGTGAAGATCTTTGATAAAGAAGGCTAGTTCTCTACTTGAACACTGTTTTCAAACTTGATTAAATCTTGCTTTAAGAGCTGCTACTATAGTTCATTTTATAATGGTGATAAAATATGCCTTTTTAAACACTTTTGTGTTGAAAACAGTTTAAAAATGGTTAATTCAAAAACCTGGTTTAAAATATGAGTTAGAATTAGATGTGGCTTGTCATTAAGATAGATACAGTCAAAAAGATTTGCAACTGGTAAAGAACCCTAATTGCAGAACAAAAATAGTAATTAAATGCTAATCCTAGCTATTTTCAGAAAGCATCTGGTGATCCCCTTAATTTTTCTTTTCTTACTGCCCAAAGCCATGTTATTTTTTAGAATCCCGCATACTGAAATTGTAAATATAAGTAAGAGGGCCTGTTGAATTTCTTTTCGGTTTCTTTTTCTTTTAGTTTTGGACCAAATATGGGGAAATCGTATGTGTTTTTTTAAAAATAATAATGATATTTGCTGTTTTAAATGACAGACAATTGCTGTAAGCAAAAGTTTTAAACAGAGTATCCCCTTTGTATTGAATAGTTCTTGTTTATTTGGTTGCTAATAAAGCAATGACCCTTATGAGGCACCCCAATATTAACCACACTACTTGGAAGTTGTCCCGTTGCTTTCACATTTTGGTGCTCCCTGTATCCCACACATGCTTTTCCAAAGATAATGAGGAGCAACAGTATCTGGAAATTGCATACTTTATAGTTTATAATCAGTGGGTTGGATTCAATCTACGTTGCAATTAGGTCCCACTGAAATCAATTTGAAAAGTTTAGTCATGATTAATTTTAATCCCATTGATTTTAATGGGAGAATGCAATCAGCAGAGCAATCCTTAACAGCTCCTGCAGGATCCATCCTGATAATCCCATTTTGCGAGTTTTGCACTGTCTATCCCCCTGAGCACAGCAAAAGCCTCCACCACAGTAAAACCAGGCAAATACATACCATCTCAGAGGGTTAGGACTGCAGCCTAACTTAAGTTGGGTCAAGCCTAGTGCATTTAGGACTGAGGATTCAGATTATGTAGGTGCTGCACACATTTAGGTGTCTGTGTATTTGCAAGTAATATGGGCATTTTGTATTTGCAGTACCCACAAGGGTTAAGAAATCAGATATTTGAAAGCAGCTATTATGGTAACGTTCACTTGCCACACAACTCTAGCTGCATGATAAAATTAATCTAGAAGCTTTGTAACAAAATTATTTATTCAGTGATTTGAAGTGTATGTTTTGAGATAGGTTGGAGGGGAAATTCTTATGATTATATTTTCCGCTAAAATTGTATAACTTGAACATTTCGACTCAGTTATACGTTTGAAATGGTTTGACCAACATAAAAGCATACTAGATCTGTATCGTTTAAATTTAATGTGTTGCTGGTGGCAGAAATGAGTTTTTAATAACTTGATTAATTTGGATGACAAAAACATACTGAAATGCTTGCACAACTGTTCTAATTGCACATTTCTTTAATTTAAAAATGGCATAAAAATATGGGGCTGGTTACTTAAATCTGTGGGGTTATTATTCTTTTTTCTTTTCTTAAAATGTCCATTGAATAGGATCTGAGAAACGTGATGATGCATACTTATTACTACACTCATTAAGGTTTCTTGTGGTGGTTGCTTCATAAGCTACCATTTTAACTATGTTTACAACTATTATTTTTCCTATTTTTGTCTCACACAGAATAGCTTTTAGTGATATATTTTGTCTTTTAATTAAAATATAATTAAGGAACTGCAATTGACTTTGGCCAGCTGAACATTTGTGCTTTGACTTCACTGGTGTTCACAAGAAGTAGGAAGCCTAAGTGAAAATGTGTGGTTTTTTGCATTAAAATACACCATGTTATTAAGATTAGTCGCAAAAACTTTGAAAGGTGCAGCTACTTTGTGGGGGGAATCATGGCCAACTTTTCTCAGAGCGTGTACAAACAAACACATAGTCTTATTCTAGAGAATTGGCTTTTCAGATACTTCCCCACAGGTAAACCTTGATTGTTTGCAAAGAGAGCCCTGTATATCTGCCATAGAATCTGCTTGTTGCACAGGATTCTGGGGAGTATTTTGGTGTGCACTCACATAAGGACTTTAGGAAGGTCTGTTGCAGCCCAGCTGTTACTCCTTGCAGACTGAGTACTCCATGCAGGACACACATTCCAGGAAACCCTCTCCTGATCCATTGTTACCAGTTTTGTTTAGTTTTACTGAGGATCCCTCAATAAGCATCTATGGAACTCTTGGTTCCTTATGACCATAGTTTGAACCACTGTTATAAATTAACATACTTCTCCTACTTGTAGTAACAATCACTAAAGCTGATTAAAATCATCATCAATTCCCCCCTTCCCCCACAAAAATCATTCTATATACATCTTTGAAAATTGGAAAATCTCCTCCTCTCCCTTCCTGCTGTGAAGGACAATGTCTGCAATTTGCTTATGCCTTAGTAGACATGCTTATGGCCTAAAATAGTGAATTTGGGAGCTGGGATCCTTCTTGTTGGTAGCTAGCTAGCTAGCTAGTGATCATTTCCTGGAAGTGGGGATGAACCTGGTGTTTATAAGCAAGCTGTGTTCTTGGATTTGTCTCTCCCAAAAAGGAAAGGTAATCTATTTGTAGTGATTGTCTGCTACAGCAGGAAGACAAAAAAGGGATTCAGTGGAACTAAATTCAGGCCTGAGTCAAAGGAAGCTTGAAGATGGATGGTGCACAAAGGACTTCTTCAAATGCTCAGATAGGAAACCTGTATAACCATAGTTTGTGTGCAGAATGCCTCACATGCTTTGATTGTGGCATTTACTGCACTTCAATGTGCTGGGGGTAATGGATCTATGTATGTTGATCCTGTCTGTATGCTATCAAATAAGCCAACATAGTATCAAATGACCTGAAGTGTTACCAACAAAACCTTTTAGAAAGTCCTTTCGTAAAGTTAGTCATTAGATAAGAATCCTCATTGTAGTGATATTGCGGTGTTTGAATTTTACGAATATTAATCAAAGTGAGTATGTTTTCTTGCTATGTATTCTGCTGTTTGAAAACTGAAACAACTGTATTTTTTATTTTTTAAAAACATGCTACCAATATTGAATTTGGGGTTTAATCGTGTTGTTTAAACAATTGGGATTAATTCCTTTTGTCACTCTTACTGATGCTATGAATGCAGTGTTTTTCTCTCCAACCCCCCTCCCAGCGCCATTTTCTGCAACCAGAAAAAAAACTGTATAATTCCACGGAGCAGCAAATTGTAAAAAAAACTTCTAAAGTGTACACAAATAAAATTTTGTTCTCAAGTAACCTACTGGTGAATCATTGCCATTATGTGTCTGCAAAACATAGCGGCTCTACTTTAAAATACACCACTGTTTTTTGTAGGAAGACATGTGGGGGAAGTAGGGCAAGGCTGTCTGAAAATCCAAACACCATCCTAGTGATATTTGTACTTGACTACAGATGGGAGGGAAGAGTGTTTGACTTGTAGCTATGCATTTTGGGAGAAAGCCCTGCTAAATGACAAGACTCAGAATGTGGCCGTACTCATCTTCATTACTCCAGATTGCCACAAGGAGGAGTGCTTGTTTTGTATAGAATGGCTCAAGCTCACAGGTGAGAGGTTTAGGCTCTGTACATTACTGCTAAACAAAAGTTTGTCTTAAGTGTTCATCATCACAAAGTAATCATGTGGTTCAAAGCGGGTGAATTTCCTGAGCCAAGAACAATTTTTTATGGTTTTACGGACTTTTCAAGCTGCCTGTGGAATCTGCGAGAAGTCTCTAGATAAGAAATGCAAGATCAGTAAGAAGAATCAAGTGCTTCAGTGTAAGCTCTAAAGACTTCCATCCTACAGAGCCTCCAAATCCATTGGTGTACTACGCGGCAGCAAGCAAGAGCAAATGCAACAGGCCAGGTACAAGTACTTCCTCCAAACCCTCCTCCAGAGCAGCAGAGAGGGGGTGTTGTTTTGTCTGGGAAGTAGAAATGCTTGTGCATGCAGAATGATCAAATCAGAACAATGTTGAATTTCTCCCCGTGTTATTAGCAGTCATCAACCAGAGTGATGAATCAATAAGAGATCTTGTGTTGCATGTCTTATGAGACTGAGCTTCAAATGAAGATCCCTTGCTTGAGTCTTGCCACTGCCATGAACTTACCATCTTTTTAAAAGCCAATATGTCTCTGAACCTCAGTCCCTCTCTGCAATACACAGCTAATAACACTGACCTACCTTACAAAGCTGTTGCAAAAAGTACAGTAAGACAATTTAATTATTGTTATTGCTGTTATTATTAAAAGTTGTATACTACCCTTTATCCAAAGATCTCAGGGCAGTTCACAGCATAAAAATACAATATAAAACAGCAAAAACAAACCAATAGATCATCCTCGTGATCCCTTCCAGCTCTTCAATTCTATGATTTTGTAATAACCTTCCTCTCCCACAAGCACTTTTAAAAGGATATTGGGACGCGGGTTGTGCTGTGGGTTAAACCACAGAGCCTAGGACTTGCCGATCAGAAGGTCGGCGGTTCAAATCCCCACGGCGGGGTGAGCTCCCGTTGCTCAGTCCCTGCTCCTGCCAACCTAGCAGATCGAAAGCATGTCAAAGTGCAAGTAGATCAATAGGTACCGTTCCGGCGGGAAGGTAAACGGCATTTCCATGCGCTGCTCTGGTTCGCCTGAAGCGGCTTAGTCATGCTGGCCACATGACCCAGAAGCTGTACGCTGGCTCCCTCGGCCAATAAAGCCAGATGAGCGCCGCAACCCCAGAGTCAGCCACGACTGGACGTAATGGTCAGGGGTCCCTTTACCTTTACCTAGGATGTGAAATGCTTTGAACGCCTATGTTTTGATGGTGTGACAGCACTGCAGGGCCAACCTCCTGACACAAGGACCACTATAGTTTATCTGTTTCAGGCAGGACAGTAGTAGTGATGTGTTGGGGCTGCACAGATGCACCAGCAGGAATCCCAGATTGGCTCTGCCATTACATCTGTGCAGCCCTGTTGCAGTAAACTGTAGCAACTCGGGGCTTGTAAACCACTTGGAGCCAGGAGCTCACTTTGTTGCCTTTTCTAGATATTGAAGCTGGAACGTTTTTGCAGGCAAGGCATGTTATCTATCACTGAACTATAGCCCTTTCTTTTCCCAACTATTTGCTCCCATTGAGAAAATTTCAACCCACCCATTCAGGGTCATTAGCCACTACAATAATCTGCTTAGGCAAAGGAAATTTGGTCAGTCACTAACAATATTAGTTTTGATGAATCTGGAGAGTCTTTTCTTTTGTAATGCTTATGAGACATTAGGATGGGAAGCTTGAAGAAGGATGCTTTGAACTTGAAATGTCAGTGTTACTGTAAAGACAGTATCATTTTTGTTGTTGCTGTGATTTCCTTTTTGTGTCTGGAGAAAGACATTGTGCCCAGGATGGGGGAAGGGTAAGAACTTTGCGAATATAGTGCTTTACTTTGCATGAAAATGAAAGATTTATTATAGTTTGGATGACATGCTTGTTAAAAGTTAATTAAAAAGGCTCTCTTAATTAAAGTGATAAGGCACAGGTGACCTTAATAAAATGTCTCATCAATATTAAGGTAAAATTACTCATTTTAGGGATGAATGTGACCTTCTCTCCCAGAGATCATTCACGGTAATACTGAATGTTTGTGAGTTTCAGACCTTTGATTTCTACAGTGCTGAAGTGGGTTACTGGTTACCAGATCCTTGTTTGCATGGAAGTTTGAAACACAAAGGAACTATTATGTTCAAATATATAAAAGGATGTCACATAGAGGAGGGAGAAAGGTTGTTTTCTGCTGCTCCAGAGAAGCGGACACGGAGCAATGGATCCAAACTACAAGAAAGAAGATTCCACCTAAACATTAGGAAGAACTTCCTGACAGTAAGAGCTGTTCGACAGTGGAATTTGCTGCCAAGGAGTGTGGTGGAGTCTCCTACTTTGGAGGTCTTTAAGCAGAGGCTTGACAACCATATGTCAGGAGTGCTCTGATGGTGTTTCCTGCTTGGCAGGGGGTTGGACTCGATGGCCCTTGTGGTCTCTTCCAACTCTATGATTCTATGATTCTATTCTATGATTCTATTAATAAGGGCAGTTACTGAATTGTTATTTTTCTGTCGACAATTGTTCATTAATGAAGGATTTTGTTATTGACCTTATTCATTAGAAAAACTTATCTTCTTCTTTTTGCTCTTAAATATATGAATCACGATAATGGCAATCTCTCTCAACTGGGTCAGTTATTCAACAACACGCCTGTGCGCCTTTTGCTACAGACTATTCCCCTTATACTGCCTTGAGTGAGTGCTACTGAGGAATAAAATGATGAGTAATCTTAGAACAGGAATTTGTGACCAGAGATTACACTGAACCTTCTCTTTGCTGACATGTGGACTTTTAAAGCTCTCCCGGTACCTGAAGAATTCAAGGAAACTCAAAATTTGAGCCCTATTTTGTGCCATTTTGATTGGCCTGTTAAAGGTATTGCCCATTTTAGATTCCCCCCCCCCTTATGTGCCAGTACAGCTTCCTTTTATTGCTGTATTATTTTAGTCCAACTTCAACTACTCTTATATGAGATTATATTTGATGCAAGTCAGGCTAAGGAACACAAGTAGGGTTAGACTGGACATGGAGGTTTATTGGGGGACAAGCACTGTGGTTGAATGGGCTTAGGTATAGAAACATCTTGGATCCACTGATCCCAGGATCCACTTAAGCTATTGTTGAGTGCTTTGCATGAGAGACAGGAGGCTGTATTTTTACCTCCTGTATTGCTGCCAATTCCGAAAAAGTAATGTTGCTTTATGTCTCATGCATGTGAGGGCCACTGTCTACATCACTTGTTTTTACTTTCCTGGTGTGCATCTGCTGTCTGGTTTAATATATATACAGCAACATGGGGCAGGGGGTAGAATAGATCACCATGTTTTGCATGTTCCAATAAACTTGTGTGGCTCATGGCATTAAACTACGGCATTCCATGTGGTTGTATCTCATCACCTCATGCTGTTTAGCACCTACATGAAGCTGCTGGATGTGGTTGGCTCTGGAATTTATTTACAGTGGTACCTCAGGTTAAGTACTTAATTTGTTCCGGAGGTTCGTACTTAACCTGAAACTGTTCTTAACCTGAAGCACCACTTTAGCTAATGGGGCCTCCAGCTGCTGCCGCGCTACCAGAGCCTGATTTCTGTTCTCATCCTGAAGCAAAGTTTTTAACCTGAAGCATATTTCTGGGTTAGCGGAGTCTGTAACCTGAAGTGTATGTAACCTGAGGTACCACTGTATTTAAAAAAATTATATACCAGTATATCATAAAAATATATCACAAAAATAACAACAATATACAACCAAAATCAGACAATAAAATCATAAAAGTTAAAAAGAAGTTAAAATCAATAAATTAAAAAGTGAACATCAATAGACTGATGTGGGGCATGTACTCTTTAACTGCCCGCTTAGGCCAGGCAGAATAGATAGAAAATCAGCAGGCTTTTAAGAGTTGGCACAGAGGCACCCACTGAATCTCTATTGGGAGGGTTTGCCACAGGACTGGGCTGATAACGCTAAAGGCTCGCTTTCTCATTGTCAAATGAGCCTCACCAACTCGGAGAATTGCTGTAAGGTGCTGTCAATATGTTGATAAAAACCCAACTCTGTTTTTCATTTCATGCAATCAAAATGTCACATTGTAAGCCCTGGAAAAATTCACAAAGTAAAAGACGGAACAAAGGCTAATAAACTGAAGCTACTGTTGGTCGGTGAGATGTTCTCCATCCCAATCAAGATGAGGTTGTATCTCACCCATTCAAGATGCAGTTCACATGATGCCAATGCTTTTAGATCCAACCTTTCTTGTGGATTTGATTCCCTACGGCTGCCAAGTTGGGTCTGGGTATGGCCAACTTTCCAGTACGGAATTAAAGATGCGACCCTAGTGCAAAATTGTTTCTCCATCTCAAAATATGGAGCCACATGTTTCTACAAGCCAAATTCCATAAAAAGAAGAAACCAAAGCTCTCTCTAGCTGTGTGTCTGGGAAGAAAAATGCCATAAAAGCCTAATAAAGTCAAAAGCTTTTTATTATTCTAAAATGAGTTGCTCTGTGCTTTTGACCTTTCAGTACATATTGAAGACTTACCTGCCATAAAGATTTAGTCTGGGCCCAAATCCCATCACCTCGCTCCTTTCTTCTCCAGAAAGAGAGCTGTCATCACATTGCTGAATCTTTTAAGTCTGCCTCAATGCTTGTCGTCTCTCTTGCTTAATAAAAAAAAGAGAGAGAGAGGGATAGGAGCTATGCATTAGGTCACCCTTCTCTTTTATGGTGGGCTGCTTGTTCTTTTACTATTTTCCCTGACCGCCTGCTTGTGGTAATTCTGTCAAACAAAATTTCTGATTGAACGGCTTATTTTAACAGAAACAAAATAAAACAAACAAGGGATTCCCACATGTCTCGATGCAGGATGAATTGGTTCGGCTGCCAAGTGTCTCTCTCTCTAATAGGGAAAATGTATTTAGAAGTTTGAGGCTGCTGTGCTGTTTTATTTGCTTGTTCTTTTTTGTGATCACTTTTTAAAAGTCTCCCCCCCCCCCCCGCCACAATATTCTAGTTTTATACTTGAAGACACTTCGGAAATGTGTGTCAAAAAGGTGACTGACAAAAAACTGCAATCTTGCACGTACTAGAAAAGACAAATAGCTTAATGCTCTTTTGTATACATCGATCCATATGTACTTAATTTTATTTGTATGCTGCCTTTTCACAGTTCAAACCATGCTCAAGATGGCTTACAGCATGAAAAACTACATAACTACAACATATCAAAAGTAGTCAGAAACATTAAAAAATACACAACCAAATGGCATAATTCCCACATAAATCACAACAAGATCTTAAATAAAGATGGGGGGGGGGACACAGCAGCAGCAGCAGCAACAGCAAACCCACGCATCCCCCCCCCCCAATATCTTCAGTAGCCTCAGGTTTTTGTAGCTGGAGTTAGTCAGGGCCACAGCTTCTCAGGCCAGGTGGGAAAATACCTGCAAAGTAGGGGGGCAGGTCCAGTGGCGTAGCGTGGGGGGTGCAGGGGGGCACAAATCCACGGGTTAGGGGGCGCAAATCCATGTGTTAGGAGGCGCAAATTACTTGCCTTGCCCCGGGTGCTGACAACCCACGCTACGCTACTGGGCAGGTCTTCCAGGATTCACAGCCAAGATGGCATAATTTGCTCTGTAAAGAAGTTTTTGCTTTCTTGACTCACCAAAAGTAGGTCTAGATTTTTTTATTATAGGAGGAAATTGTCAATTTAGTTGTATAGGGAGGGAACTTATTGGGGACTGAGGGAGAAAAGGAGAGAGGGAGCAGCAAAAGAAGGGATATGTGGAAGAGGAAAGTGTACCTGCACATTTATAGATAGAATGGACCTCAGTTTAGTCACTCATGGGATTACTAAAATTTATCAGAGTACTTCCAGAGGGTGTTGAAAGCTGTAGTTTCAGATTACCCCTAGAAAAATGTGAAGGGGGGTAAAATCAATAGATTACTTCTGGTGGCACAATGCTAGTAATGAAAACAATAGCTTCTGAGATGGAATTTATTATTTATTAAATACTGGAAGAAAGTAAGTTTGATAATAGGTCATATATTTTTCCTGCGGAAATTAATCCTTGTGGTATGGCTGTAGTGATTTACTGACAGTGTTGGTTGTTCAAAATGAGCTCTATAAATTGACAGCTAATCTCAGAATCATTGCAAGAACAGAATTTGATCATAAACAGAAGAATTGGGAATGCTAACACTTATTAACATGAGTATGGGATACTAAGATGAACTGTATTCATGCCATATTTAGGAATGGAAAAGGAGGTGTATTGCCTTAATTCAAACTGGAACGTCTTTATACAATGTTGAGGTAAAATACAATCAAAACCAGTGTTGGAATCAATTCACAAACTTTGCTTTCCTGTGTAATGAATATTCCTTGAGGCGCATGCCCTCATTTTACTTGTTTACTTTATTGTAAGATGTAAAAGTAATTAATAACATATTACGGTATCTGGCAACTAATCCCAAATGTTAGATATCTGACACCGACACGAGAAAACAATGCTTTGTTGCATGTCAGGAGACTGACATGTCAAAATCAGCCTTGAAAGCCTTTAGAACACAAGTGACCCTGTAACAAGACCTCCTGGGTTGACTGGCAGCTTTTAACTTCAGCATTCGAGATTAGCTGACCTTGTTTATCCAAGATCCACCTGAGATATAGCAGACATGCCCATGTCTATTACGTTTCATGCTGTAAATGTTTGCTCAGGTATCAGAAACCAAGCGGAGTTAAGGCATCATAATAGCCATTTGGCCTCAGTTATAGGTCCTTGAGAACAATGCTTAGATGGGCTAGCATCAAGCACAACAGTTAATGGTCAAGAGAGGCATTGAAATGACAGTACAGTGGTACCTCAGGTTACATACGCTTCAGGTTACAGACTCCGCTAACCCAGAAATAGTGCTTCAGGTTAAGAACTTTGCTTCAGGATGAGAACAGAAATTGTGCTCCGGCGGCACAGCAGCAGCAGGAGGCCCCATTAGCTAAAGTGGTGCTTCAGGTTAAGAACAGTTTCAGGTTAAGTACGGACCTCCGGAACGAATTAAGTACTTAACCCGAGGTACCACTGTATTGCTTCCAATTAAGCTTTGCCCCCCAAATATCAGCAGAGATTTTGCAACTTATCTGCGGGGGAACAGAGGCAGTCTTGACCTACAAGCTGTTAGTCTTGGGAGATCTCACTGCCTGACAGTCTTGACAGACGTCTGTTATGACAACCCTGGGATTGTCTCAATATGCAATATTTAATAGTTTCTTACATTTGTATCCGTTCTTTCCTATCAATGGAGCCCCAGGCAGCAAACACACACAAAAATCAAACCAATACAGTTAAAAATAAAATCTAAGAATTAGAAGCATCTGAAAACATTAAAAAAACAATTAACATCCAAAAACAATCACATTTCCCCACTTTGCCAAGTGCTACAGCTGGTCCTGGTGATGCGCGCCCAGGAAATGGAAGAAGCAGAAACAGATGTACTCATGCCCACTAAATTATTGGCACACTGCCCAGTAATGTGATTCCGATGACTCAAGACAGGCTTGAGTTGTGGAAGAAGGGGATGGAGGTAGAGGCTGGGATATCTCTCCAAGACAAGGTTTCAAAACAATAACAGCTACCGGCACATTTGTATATCTCCTCCTAGTGGGGAAGCCTGTGAGCAGGGTATCTGTGGCCAGTGGCGTAGCATGGGGGGTGCAGGGGGGGCCGGCCGCACCGGGTGCAACATCTGGGGGGGGCGCGGAAGAGACTCGAGTGCTAAAATCCACGGGTTAGGGGGCGCAAATTACTTGCCTTGCCCCGGGTGCTGACAACCCACGCTACGCCACTGTCTGTGGCTATCACTCGGTGTTCAAGTTGGCAACTTCAACCCTCATCAAGGGACAAATCAATTTTGTGTGATTGTTTTGACAGACTGCAGGCCATTCTGGGCTACTCTCTATCCCTGAGACACAATGAATGATGGCTCCCCGCAACATCAAGAAGGACCTGATACATTTACTGTACGCAGGTATATGTGTTTTAAAGGAGCTACAGTGGTACCTCGAGTTAAGAACTTAATTCGTTCTGGAGGTCTGTTCTTAATCTGAAACTGTTCTTAACCTGAGGCACCACTTTAGCTAATGGGGCCTCCTGCTGCCATCGCACCGTCGCCACGTGATTTCTGTTCTCATCCTGAAGGAAAGTTCTTGACCCGAGGTAATATTTCTGGGTTAGCGGAGTCTGTAACCTGAAGCATCTGTAACCTGAAGCCCTGAAGCGTCTGTAACCCGAGGTACCACTGTATTTGTAGTTACTGCTGGTGGCCACAGGGTGTCTTACCTGATGAATTATTGTATTTTAATATTTTGCTGGAAACCACCCAGAGTATAAATAAATAAATGTATTATTATTATTATTATTATTATTATTATTATTATTATTATTATTACTATTATTACTATTATTACTATTATTACTATTATTACTATTATTACTATTATTATTACTATTATTATCTCCAGTCATCTGTAGGACTTTGGATGCCACTCCAATAAAACGTATAATGTCTTCACATTCCAAGCAAGCCCTGTGTCATAGAATCATAGAATTGTAGAGTTGGAAGGGACCCTGAGGGTCATTTAGTCCAACCCCCTGCAATGCGGGTCCCTTTTGCCGAACATGGGGGCTTGAACCCACAACCCTGAGATTAAGAGCATTGTGCTCTATCAACTAAGCTACTTGTTCTCTTGTTAATAGCTTGGGAATGTAGATCAGGCCACATTTGTTTCTCTCCCAACCCTCCGTTCTTACTGAACACACTCACTAACTACCATTTAATCCTTTGTTTCTCCTGCGACCATTGCTTTCACATAATGCAAAAACGGCTTCGTGTTAAGTTGACCCCATTATAGTTGAAAAATCCTGTTGCACTGCGAAGTATCTTTTACACAAACAAGTGATTCATGGTGCAGGACAGGAAACAAGCTAAGCGCGAGCCTTCCCCTTCTGGCTCTGGATTACGTTTGTGGAAACGAGAAGCCCGCCATTTGGATATTTATTTAAGAAAATAAATATTATTATTTCAGGCGTTGGTAGCCTTCCGGGGGAGATACACCAGTGTGTAACAAGTGTGTGTTTAATGCAACTCTCTCCACTTGGATGTTATTTTCCTTCACAGTCAGGCAATTGAATTTAAGACAACTCTGGTTCCCTTGAGCAAACAAGAATGGTTGCTAATGCTACTAATGGCTCTACGCTGGGAGCTGCAACTTCAGTGCATCACAGGAACTGACTTGATGCTTTGCTTACCTTCAGAGCCTCTCTGTCCTATCTGTCTCAAAGCCATAGGAGCCAACTCCTAGGGGCTGGCCCCACCAAATAAATTTTTTGAGGGGGCTTGCCTTCCCAAAGCTGATGGGCATTGCCCTTCAAATGGTGTGTGTGTGCGCCATGTCATGTGGTTGATTATGAAGGGCAGAGCTCACCTGCCCCCACCCCAATATTTTATTCAAGTTGGCACCCCTGCTCAAAGCTGTGGGAATATTAGGGTTGGATCCAAACTGAATTATGCCACATGGAAATCTATGAGAAAAGTTAATAATGCCCAGGGGTTTTTTTCCCAGCAGGAACTCACCAGAACTGATTTCTGGCACCTTTCAGGTGGGCACCACTGCCATTATAGGGAAACAAGGGAGAAGTTCATAGTTCCAGCACCTCTTTTTTTTAGAAAAATAGTAAAATAGTGCTGGTGATGACTAATGTGAAGCCCCACTGATTTCAATGTGAATGATGTGTGACTAACTGAGGCTGTAATCCTATACCTTCAGGGCTGGCCCTACCATTAGGCAGAGTGATGCACTGGTCTGTGGATCAGAACAGTGGTGTAGCATTGGGGTGGGATGGGGACTGTGGCCCCAGGTTTCATTTGTCAGTGAACCTCTCCTCTGCTATTTGCTTGGTTGCATTTCAAAAAATTGCTATCATTACATTATTATTATTATTATTATTATTATTATTATTATTATTATTATTTAATGTTCTAGTCAAAGGCTGTGACAAACATGTCTTAAGCAATAGTATATTATATTTTCTAAAATATCTACCCAGCCTTTCTGCATAGAACTCAAGGCAGTCTTCCAAACAGACACACAACGCTGCATTAAGAAAGCATACATTACTTCTGTGTAAACACTTATAGGATTGTGCCACAAATTATCAACCAATACCACAAAGCCTTGATGGATACCTGGTGTGAACTGCCCTTTGGACTTGCTCCTCTGTTAAATGAAGTGTTAACTCTAGCCACAAATTAATTCAAAACATATTTGGAAATGACTCATGCGAATTCTCCAAGTTGTTTTGGAATATTTTGTTTAATAAATGTAGATTCCACCACCACCCTCTCCAGAACTGTCCAGATGGCTAAATGTCTTGTCATGTGATATAACATTGGGGTAAAGAGGACAGTGTGAGACACAGCCTTGAAGAAGGATGCCAATTAGAGAATGGTAGTAGCCTTCCGTGGTGTTATCCAAAGTATGGATAGATGACACAGGTGTAGCTTTCCTTAATGGTGCCTAAAATACACAGCTACCAGCTTTGCCCAGTGAAAGCTGCTGGCATTATCATTCCTTCATTTGATTTCTTACCCACACTTCACTCAGGGCAGATTATGACAATTTGAAATTCAATATTAAAAACAGTTTAAAACAAATTCCAGTCCCTAGAATAGAGTGGGTCCTGTAAATACATATCTTGGGTGTCAAAGGCCAGGGTAAGCAAGTCTGTCTTCAGCATACAATGGAAACTAATGAAGGTGCCAAACCCACCTTTATGGGGAGAGAATTCCATAGCCTAGGAGCTGCTGTAGGGGATGACATCTCCTGGGCCACCCTCACTTGCCTGAACCTCTGAGGGCAGTAGAACTACCAAGAAGGTCCTCTCTGCTGAGGGTCTGCAGGGAAGGAGGGTAAGTTCATGAGCTGTGATGCAGCTAGCCCTGCAGAACCGATGGGACTTTGGGCTTGCCTATTTACCAAACTAGGGATGTGGGTGGCTCTGTGGGTTAAACCACAGAGCCTAGGACTTGCCGATCAGAAGGTTGGTGGTTCAAATCCCCGTGACGGGGTGAGCTCCCGTTGCTCGGTCCCTGCTCCTGCCAACCTAGCAGTTCGAAAGCACGTCAAAGTGCAAGTAGATAAATAGGTACTGCTCCAGTGGGAAGGTAAATGGCATTTCCATGCCCTGCTCTGGTTCACCAGAAGTGGCTTAGTCATGCTGGCCACATGACCAGGAAACTATACGCTGGCTCCCTTGGCTAATAAAGCGAGATGAGCGCCACAGCCCCAGAGTCGGCCACGACTGGACCTAATGGTCAGGGGTCCCTTTACCTTTTTATTTACCAAACTGCCCTGAATGCTGCATGGCAAACAGCTTTTGAAGTTTGTGATATGCCATGGAAGTGGGCTGTAAAACACGCACACATACATGCATGGAGAAAAATCAGTGGAAATGCCCACATCACTGGACATGTCCGAAGAAGATACCTGGACAGTTTACACTGAGGTTATTGGGCATATAAGGGGTTTAAATATGCATCTCTCCCACACAAACACAAAGATCCCAGATTTTGTGTTTTGCTTTTAAAGAAAAGCAGCTTGAGAAAGCAGGGAACGCTTAGCCATATGCCTGCCTGCCTGCCTGCCTGCCTGCCTGTTACTTCTTTGCTCTAAATTGCACTTCTTAAGTGGTTTTTCTTTTTTAAAAAATAATAATGCTTCAGGATCTTATTACATGTGTTTGAGCATAATCTGTAGTCAGATCCGAAGAGCAACAGGAAGAGGATTGTAGAGGAAGAGATATTTTTGAATGAGGCAGCATTCCAGATGTGTGCACTTAGCATTGTAGGGCTCGTCCTTCTCCTTCTCCTTCTCCTTCTCCTTCTCCTTCTCCTTCTCCTTCTCCTTCTCCTTCTCCTTCTCCTTCTCCTTCAACTATTAGGAGCATTGTATTTGGAAGGGGTTGGAGTAACCCGATTTCAAATGCCATCACTGCCAGGAACTTCCTGACTGGCTTTGGCAACTCACTATCTCTCTGCTTCCCTTTCCCATCTGTGAAACAAGTATGACAGTGAGCAGCCTCCACTGGTTCTTCTGGAGGCAAAAGACACGGCAAAAGAAAATTGTAAAACACCCTGCAATTTAGGATTAGGAAATACCACTGTTGTTCTTTATCCACCGAGAAATCTTCCCGTTTGAACAATGCTTGCTAGGACGGTTTTGGACGACAACTTCCTATCAGAAAGGATGCCATTTAAGAAACACCCTTTGTCCACTAGGTAAATGTCAGTGTGAAAACTCAGGCATAATTACTATGTCCTCCAAATCTCTCCCCCCCTTCCTTCCCCCCCCCCTTTTTGTAATTGCGTGTCAGACCAAGTGCACTCCAAATGCAAGCACTGTTGGCTACAAGGAGAGTGCAACGAGATAATCCATGTTTTCATCATTCATAGGCCACTCTTTTCACAAGCCATGGTCCGTACTTTATTAGGTTGAGCAGCTCTGGGTCTGCAAGAAAGACCCAGGCCTTTCTCATCAGTATGAGAACGGCCCAGTGAATGGTTTCCAAGTGTTTACTCAGCATTTGTCTCGTGGCTCATCAGAGGAATGGGGAGGGAGGTGCCGACAGATCTTTTGTCCGACTGAACTGCCTGATGTGTTATGACAATGTTCCATGAATATGCAGAATGGCAGAAGGGATTAGGACCAGTACAATTCCCCCCAGGCCTCTCTCTCTCTCTCTCTCTTTTGCCTAGGATGTTCAGAGCTTTAAGGATGACCTGTTCGCGGTTAGGGCACTAAACACCAGATTTTCCTGCAGATAGGAGTATAAAAATCCCACACTTGTCCAAAGCTGTTAACATCTGACTTGAAGGTCAGCCAGTCTTATTCACAGCCCTCTATCATTTTCCAGCAGGCAAAGGCAGCCTAATCAAAGGCTTTGTTTCAGAGGAGACATGGACCTGGTACATTGTGAATGGCAGCCTCGTTCAGCAGCGCACATCCAGCCAAATACAAAGAGGGCAAGGCTTCCTTGCTCTGAGCAGATAATAATATTCTGGCCATCTACTGTTACGTTTCTGTATGCTGACTTCCTGCTGCCTGAGACAGCTCTTCTCTCAGTTTCCAATTTCAGGTTAGCCTGGAACTAAAATGCCTGGAACTGCAATAACATGGTGCTACAAGAGATTGCCCATCTAATAAAGGATCTGGGTGCTCACAAAGAAATGTGATAACATGCTCTTTCATTTAAAAGGAGATTGTGTTTATAGCTCTCAAGATTTTATGGGGGGCAGACTGGAAATAAGAGGGGTGTGGACAGTGGCAGACTTTGGGCTCTCAAATTTCAGCAGGGCCCTGTGCATCACTAGAATTTGGTGCCCCCCACCTCATGCTCCATTGTGGTGCATTGTTGTGGTGCCTCCTGCAGCCTGACACCCAGGGAGACCGCGCCAGTCACGCTACCCTAAAACCACCTCTGGTGCAGTGTTGTCTGTAAGTATTTTGATACCCTAGGCAAAAAGCCAGCCCAGCTATCTGGGTCCTTCTGAGTCTAGCATCTTCACTAAATCTCACCAGCCCAGCTCCTATGTACTCTTAGAACCTATAAGGAACTCATACCTCTAGTTCCTAGAAACTCATGGCTCAAAAATATTCTATTTACTGAAATATTTCTCCCCTGATGAAACATTGGACGATGGATTCCAGGGCTCTCCTGTTCATGAAGCCTTGCCTAATTCCCATCACTACCTACTGAATTCCTCAGTCCACTACACTGCTGTCAGTGAATATGGTCTCATGTAGAAGAAAAGAATGTGAAGTATGGATTGGCTGCCTACTTGAAGGGTGAAGCTATGCCTAAGAATCATACAACCTGTGGCACCCCACTATCCTCACCAACAGATTCACGGCAGAACCAATCTGCACAGCCCTGACTTCACCCCCACCCTGCCCCACCCCACCTCTGTCCAGGTAAGCTGCAGTGACACTGGTGCAAAGGCGTTGAAAGAGCCAATACAACACCCGAAAGGGGATGGACCTGTTACCTAAGGTAGGTATTGAGAAGAGTAGAGGAGAAAAGTGAGAACTGTTTGCAACAAGGGGAAAAATTGGAGAGTAGAATGGGCAACTGTGGTTAGAGTGGGATAGAGTGAAAACAGAGAAATGAAATATGAACTGATGTCTTGTCCCAATGCAGGGTACCGTAATACTTTACATGAAAGTGGATGCATTGTCTGAAAATTATTAATAGTTTAAGTTTGCACTTAAGTATTATTATTTATTATTTGTCCTTAATTGCCCTCCCTTTAAGTTACACTTGTGTACTTGCTGTCTGGAACAAATATTACCAAAAGGTCAGGCAGGTTAAGGCACAAAGTTAGGGCAATTTCCATGCTACCTTGTTGTTTATGCTGTACTTTTGTACTGTTTTATTGTTGTTAGCCGCCCTGAGCCCGGCTTCGGCTGGGGAGGGCGGGATATAAATAAAATTTATTATTATTATTATTATTATTATTATTATTATTATTATTACCTGTTAAGGAAATTCAAAATTCAACAATGCTATCAGTTGTGAGTTTGGTAAAATCTAAAGGACACCCTGTCCTGTTTACATATCAATACTGAATACTGGTGAATTGAACAGATTAGCAGATTTCCAGTGCAATATGAGTAGGTTAATTTTTAATCCATGTTGCCAGTGATGGGCAGTCACTGTAATTTCCACCAGACTCATTTGGGGCTATTGTCAGCTGCCCAAAATGAGGAGCTAAAATAAGGTTACCAGACGTCCCTGTTTCCCAGGGACAGTCCCCGGATTTACTAATCAGCCCCCTGATGAAATCCATCTATTTAGTAGGAAGTTGAAAAGTGTCCCCGGATTCATTGAGAAAAATCTGGTAACCTTAAGCTAAAATGATTAAAGTTGGAAGGATGTACCCCTCTGTCACTCCATAGGGGTACACACAGAGCTCTGTGGAAGATCCTGAATAGAATAGTGTGTCTTGTGGCACCTGAAAGACCAACAAATATATTACAGCATAAGTTTTTGTGGAACAGAATCCATGAAATCCTAGAGATCCTCGTTTGCCAATCACTGTTCTACAGAGCAGTAAATGAATTTGGAAGCGTTCCATCTTCCCATCAGTATTATTTTAACAGCTCCGTCTATCCACTGCAAAGCAGTGCAAGTCCCAGTCTTCTCTTGGGGATTTTGTTTAATGCAAACGAACTTCCCCCTGCAGTTTTTGTTTGTCCGCAATTGGAAACAGAGCAACAGAGACACCTAGCCAGATAGGTGGGCTTTGGGATCTTGGTTTCTAAACCATTGAGCAATGTCAATACAAGCTTCAAAATACTCGCTGCATGCTTACTGCATTTAAGATTTGAGACGGGGAAGGAAATGCACCTTGACACACAGATTTTCACAGCCTTGGGGGCAGGAAGAGCCCATCTTGTTACAAATGAACTATATCGCTACTGTCAAGACAATTAGACAAAGAACTGAGACAAGGAGGACCAAGATGACAATGGAGGATATCTTAATTAGCAGCCTAACTGCCCAGAAACTTGAGTGTTGGCATCATCAGGAGGCCATGCTGTAATGTGCATATGCCAATCAATCCACTAAAAATGAAAGTGACCTAGGATTCTTAAAGACCTGAGTTCCACTCCCTTGTCCTTAGTCATGCTGGCCACATGACCAGGAAAAACTGTCTGCGGACAAACATTAGCTCCCTTAGCCAGTAAAGCGAGATGAGCGCCGCAACCCCAGAGCCGTTCACAACTGGACTTAACTGTCAGGGGCCCTTTACTTTTACCTTTTTAAGTCAAACCTTGGTCCATCTAGGTACACTGGGCAAAGCATCTGCCTTGCTTGCAGAAAGTCCTGGATATAATCCCTGGCATTTCCTGGTAGGGCTGGGTAGAGAAATCCCAGTCTGAAATTCTGGGGAGGCTGTGCCAGTCAGTGTAGACAATACAGAATCGGCTGGACCAAAGATCTGGCTAAATATCAGGCAGCCTCCTATACATTTGGCAGCAGCTCTCCAAGATTTTAAAAAGGAGACCTTCCTGGCCCAACTTGAAGATGCCAGGTGTTGAACCAAGAAGCTTTTGCATGAAAAAAACACACACCTGGAATGATAGCCCTTGCTCACAACTGTAGCCATGTAACAACTTCAGCTTCCATCTACGAAACAGTGATGAGTGACCTGCTTCGTAAGGTTGCTATGGGGCTGCCTCTGAGGCTGGTCTCGGAGCTTCAGCTGGTGCAGAACTCAGTGGTATGTCTGTGGTGTGGGACAAATTAGACCTGCATTGAAAGAATTACACTCAGGGTTGGTCAGTTTGGCCCCCACCAAGGGTGCAGGTGCCCCTCCCACCCCTCCTTCTCCAGCAGGCAAGCACCAGTTAAAAACCCTCCTGTGCACCCATGCCTTTAGATGAGTTATTATGGATAATTTTCTGCGATGAATCCCCCCCTTTTTTGCTGTTTCTTTTCTTTTCTTTTGGTTTTATTGTCAACCTGTTCTGGAATGCTGTTTCAGTTTTGAAGTGTGGGCTATATATACTATTTCAAATAAGCAAACTTATAAAATGTGCTACTTACAAATGGTTAGACTGCCTACCAGTCTCTTATATGTCTAGCTGCTGAACTGTAAAACACTTGGAGATGTTCTCAAACAGTCATACTCAGAGCTCAATGTTTGTATAACATTGTTCTTGTTTATAAAACCAAATAAAAAAAAGAGTAGACCAGTTGAAATAAATTGCATATGAATTTTGCAGGTGGGCATCCCATTCTGTCCATAACCCTGCATGTGTTAGAATATATTCCTTCCCAATCAGGACCTTTGGATGGCAAGAGGCTTAATTCAGTAACTGATAGCAACCGGGCATATGAAGACCCTACCCTGTTCCCCCTGGAGGTTCTGGCAGGGAGGGAGGGAGGAACAGGTACTCTGATCAGCAGTAGAAAGAGATAACCTTAAAAGTCCTGAACAGCAGAAACAGTAGTTATAAACCATATTTTTCATCCCATCAAATCTTGAGAAAACTGGAGGGTCACACCATGGCCAAATCTCCAAATATGTTCCCATCTGAACGGAGTCTATTCCCTCCCCTTGTACCTTGACTTCTGCATTTCCACGAGGGGAGGAAACTGGGAGCAATGAAGCAGACAAAGAAACGGCAAGTGGTGGTGAAAATCTGGGCAAACAGAGGTAAAAACTCACCACTGAATGAGTCTTTTTATATGTGTGCTGATCATGCCAAAGAAGCAATAGTTGTCTGCAACCATCAGGCCCACTCTGTGCTACCCAAGAGAGTTCACCTGAGTGAGCCTTGGTCTGCAGAGGAATGCAGTGGAAGGAAACATGAGCAATCCACCGTCTAGGTTTTAGGCAACTATGTTTTATTCAGGGTAGGCCCATTGAAATCAATGACCTTAAATTGGTGGTGTTCAACAGGTCTACTCTGAGTAGGGCTAGCATTGGCTACAACCCTATGACTCTTCTGCACAGCATTTCGAAGATTAAATCGCTTGCATCCACCTTGACTTAGAATACCACCGGTTAGGCATTTCGGTCTGCGGATGAGTCCAGAGAAGCATCTGGTCCTTATTTTGTTGGGTGAAAGCCAGCTGTTGTGGCCTGAGGACTTGGAATAGCCTTGGAAACGAAACAACTCCCATCAGCCCCAGCCAGCATGGTCAGTGGTCAGGAATGATGGGAGTTGTAGTTCAGCAAACTCCGGAGGGTCGGCAACCCCTGCTGCAGATTGTGCTTCGCGCCCGTACGCGGAAGTTAAAGCAGGTGCCTTACATTACGATTGCCATGCTTTCTGTGCATGAGTGGAAGTCTAAATAAAATCGTCTGCCGAATGGAAGCTTTTCTTTACGTCCTAAAATAAATGTGTGCTCACAGCTCAGGCATATCAGCCGGGATGCCCCGAAGGAGCTCCTTTCCAACTCGTCTCTGAGGAAGTGGAAGGCGATGCGCAACGGGGGTTGCCAACTGGCAATCACTTCGGAAACTGTTTGCTGCAGTTGGCACGATGGCAAATATGGGGTGAGAAACGAGAAACGGAATTACTTCGGATATTTATTTGAAATTAAAGTGCATTTATCACAACAACACTGTTATACACTGAGTCACATCTGGAGTAGTGCGTGTGGTTCTACTGGCCATTCCCGAGAAGGACATTGTTGGAGCCACAAACGATGGAGACGCCAGCATGGGTATGAAACTTACTAGCCTATTGTACAAAGGTAATATTGACATTCATTGCGCCACCTGCCTTTGCATCAGGCATCATCACTGGTATCACGTGATCCCCAGAAAGTACAAAGGGACCTCGGGTTAAGTACTTAATTCGTTCCGGAGGTCTGTTCTTAACCTGAAACTGTTCTTAACCTGAAGCACCACTTTAGTTAATGGAGCCTCCTGCTGCCGCCGCGCCGCCAGAGCACGATTTCTGTTCTCATCCTGAAGCAAAGTTCTTAACCTGAAGCTGGGTTAGCGGAGTCTGTAACCTGAAGCGTATGTAACCTGAAGTTTATGTAACCCGAGGTACCACTGTAATGGGTCTCTCCGGCTGCAAAAAAAATCCCACTCCTGATCTAAACTATCGTGCCTTTCCCTCTTTCATAGGACCGACTCCTAGGGGCTGAGGTCCCTTCGCCCCCCCTAAAATATTTAAAGGGGCCAGCCTCCCAGCAAGGTGACAGGCATTGCCATTCATATGGTGTGCAAATGCCGCGTCTTGTGATAGATTAGGCAGGGAGGGACTTACCTGGGTTCCCCCAATATTTTATTCACCTTGGCTCCCCTGCCCGCTTTCATGATATTACACAGAAGTCCGACCACTGGCAAAGTGAGGAATGGTTCAAGGAGGAGCAACGGGACCGGGTTCCCTCGCCTGGTTTCCTGACATTGAACAGCGTTGCAGCGCTCTCTGCTGCAGCTCAGCCTCCAAATAGTTTCTTCAGAAAGAAGTCCCACTGAATTCGGCGGGCTTACTCACAGGGAAGTCTGCACACGGTTGCAGCTTCAAGAAGCCTGGATGCTTCTTACAGTAACATTTGCAGCGCCGAGGACCTTCTCCAATCCACAATCGTCCCGATCAATGTGGGGCTGTCGCTCAGGTCGAAGTCTTGTTGCTCATTGGAGCAGCAGTTTAGGGACCTGCGCATCCGAAACCCGCTCAAAGGAATCCTGCACACTGGGTTCCATGGGGCTTTCTCTAGTAGGATTGCAGCTACAGTCTAGGATTCGAAACCCCGAGCAGCAAATTACGCTCCGGGGAGTCATTTCAGTTGAAATCCGCGGCGTTTACTTCTGAAAGGGACGGGTTTAGTGTGGTGGGGCAGGTTTAAGCGCGCCTGGTGGCGGCGGTTCTCCTCTCTGGAGCAGTGAAATGACCATCACTTACCGACCCCGACCCCGAACAAACTTTACTAAAACAGCTCCCAAATAATTTCAGTTTTGCACCGTGCAGGATCTCTCTGTAGTGTCCTAACTAAGCACCCTCGTTTGCAAAAGTTTAAAACAAAAGTAAACCAGCATTAAAGAAGCAGTGGGAGGTGTTTTGAACGCTTTGAGAAAAGGTAGATAAGCAGGTGCGTAGGTAGATTATTTATTTTATTATTTATTGCATTCGTATCCCACTTTTTTTCACCAAGGAGCTCTTCTCCCCCTCCTCATTTAATCCCCGCAACACCCCTGCGAGGTCGGTTAAACTAAGAGGCAGGGACTGGCCCAAGGTCACTCGGTGAGCTTCGTGGAGGAATGGAGATGTGAACCCTGCTCTCTCAAGTCCCAGTCTGACACACTAACTACTAGACTTAACCTGCAGCAATATGTTGCAGCGCAGCTGTGCGAAGTGTTTCTGTTCTGGATTCTAACTAGCCAGCCAAGCCCGATTTCGGGGTACTATTGCGCGTGGACTGTTTCGATGTTGCTGTTGAATGTGAGGGTTCCTTGCTTACACCCCCACCCCACCCGCCGCCGCCTCTTGTATCTCCGCGGTCTCGTGTTGGCTCTAACATCGGCCGTTCGCGCTTTGCAAAGGAGCTGGCTGTTACCTATTCCGCCCCTTAAGGCTGCCATCCTATGGGATTCCAGCGGTTGCAAATACAGTTCTCCTCGATTCGCACTGCAAGTATGCGTTGCAAATGAGAAGTCGAATTGCTCGCGAACGCTTGTCCATAGAATTTACAGCCTCGGTGTGTAAGCAGCTAGGAAGCTCTCCTGAGCAAATCTTTGATCTGAAGGGGAACTGCGCACCTCTGGACAGCTCCCAATTGACTTCAGCAGCGCTGAAATAGGGAAACCTCGAGTGGGTCGTAAAACAAACTCTGCGCAGCTCTATCGTACGCAGGACTGGAACTGACTGCGCAGAATAAGTCACCTGTTGAATCAAATGGGGCTTAACTCCCAGAGAAGTGGCTCTCCGGTTGCAGCCTTGTGCTATTACAAATGGGTCTAGGATGGCCATTTTAGCATACTTCCTTGCAAGGAAGCCCCTCTGGGGGAGGGAGGAGAAGTGGGGCTTGGTTTCGAGCGCACAAGGTCGGGATTGGACTATTCACAGACCAGCCCAATCCTAAACGAATCACTGAGAAGACCGAGATGTACTACCAACAGGCACCGAGATACCGTTGGGAGTTTAGGACTATTAAGTCAATCCTAGTTAGAGAATTTTAGGCATACGTACCTCAGTTTTGTGATATTTGATTTGGTACCGGGCAATTCTGGGAAACTCAAGAGGACAGGAGAGACTAGACCAAGAACAAGCAATGGTTCCCTATAGATAAAAAATTGAAAGCAGCCTCCGTTGGCCCACGGGAGCGGGATGGACGCGGGGAGCGCAGGAGGGCCCAGATCAGAGGTGCCAACTTGAATGAAATATTGTGGGCGCCCAGGTAAGCCCCGCCCCGCATAACCGATCACATAACGCGGTGCACGCACACCATTTGAATGGGAATGCCCATCAATTTTGGGGGCCCCGGCCCCCTCAAATATTTTATTGTGGGGCGGAAACCCCCACGGCCCCTATGAGTTGGCTCCTATGACCTAGATCCACATTAGGCCAACACCCATATCAGGACCACCTATTACATAATAGCGAGCAAGATACCGAGTATGTCAGAACGTGAGGATGCATGTTAAAACCGGGTGGGTGATGGAGCGGACTGGAAACGATGCTGATAGTAGATAATGATCTCCAACCAGTTCAAGCAAACCAGTTCAAATAAGCAGGAAAGTCGAGCCCAGTTTTGATGCGGTGACAGCTACTGACGATGCCCCCAACCCTCTCCTTTCGCCATATGAAGGGGCAAAAAGAGGAAGGCGTGCCTTGAATTCACGGAATTCCCTACACTAAGTCAGGTGTACTATGTACTTGCTAACTGAGGACATCAGGTGGGGAGGACTTGGGTCGGAAGGAGGAAGCTCCTGCCTAAATGTGTACCACTGAGAAAAGGAGCACATCCCTGCTATACTCGCAAAGGAAAACGAAGCCCATGAATGGCATAAGGGAACTTTGAAAACGTGTTCATAATCCAACACAAGAGAAAAAATAAAATCGCGGTTTTCCTTTGCCTATTTTCCTCCACGCCCCTCCCTTATCCTGAATCCCCTTGGCAAGCCTGTCGAGTTGAATACATTCTGTTTTCGTTTTAAGGAGGATCTCCGTCCCTTGATCTAGGAGTTAGAGGGTGTGCTAAGTAATTTGGAGGCAGCTGGAACAACTCCGCGTGTTGCTTAAGAAAAGCTTATCATAACTAATGTCACCCTTTCCTATCTCATCCTTCAAACATTTCTGGCGTGTGTGAGAGAAGTCTGTATGTACATCGCAAAAGAATGATATACGCGCTCTAACTGAATGTGTGGACGAGCAGAGAACCAGAACTCCCGTGGCTACCGGCTCTGAAACAAAAGCGAATCCCGCCGAATCCCATGAGATTTGTTTCTGCCCATTGGCATTATTCACCGGGAAGTTCTCCTGCGCAAATATCAATGGGAACTGTGCCAGCCGCCGCCCCCCTCTTGCGCAACTTCCATTCTGTTAACTGAAGCAGCAGCAGAAGGACTTGCTGGCCGAGTCTGCGCGTCTGTCTTCCTACATCCCGTTGGCTAAAGCTTCTGCAAAGCACACTTCCTTCCAAGTAAGTTCTCTTGACATGCGGGGGACAGTCTTGTCCTTAGGAGCCAGTTGCTGGTGCGGTCCGCAAACGTCTGACTGAAAAGAAATCCCCTCGTCGTAGCTGCTATGGGCTAAGGCTACAATCCTATAATCCAGCCATGCTTACTTGCAGTAAAAGTCCCCTTGAACGTGGTGCGACGCACTTCCGAGTTAGCACGCATAGGCTCGCGCTACACCGTGGGCTGGAAACGAAATCCTCCTCTACCTGGTGCAGACGAAGAAAGGAACCCCGGTTTAGTTTTTCACATACGAAATGCTGGCACTGGCTTGTGGAACACTGTTTTCCGACAGCTGTGTGTGTGTGTGTGTGAGAGAGAGAGAGAGAGAGAGAGAGAGAGAGAGAGAGAGAAGGGAGAGAGAGAGAATGCATGCGAGTGAGGAGGGGGAGCGTTCAGGTGGGTGGGCAAAAGCCGAGCCATTGAGGGGGTCGCACCAGGGTGGCGCCAGGCCTGATCTATATAAAGCAGGTCGCCCGTCCAATACCTGGTCCCCGAGGGAGCTGTGCTGTTTCATCTGCCTTTCCCTCCCGGGAGCTTCCCTTGTATATGAACCTGGCCGGCTTCTCCTTTTTCTCGGGTATATGCACCATGACAGCGGACTCCCTCCACTCGCCTAGTCAGGGGGCTAGCCCGGGCTCCCCCACTTTGCAGAGGGCCTCCCCGTCGGGCTGCAAAGTGGAACCGCTGCTCATCAAAGCGGAGCCCAGAGGCAGCCCGGCAGAGAGAGCAGCGGAGCAGCCGGTGGAGGAGCAACCACCTGGCCCTGGCGCAGGTGGTGGCGCGGGAGGCGGCGGCGGCCGTCGGAGGAAGCGCCCGGTGCAGCGCGGCAAGCCGCCGTATTCCTATATCGCGCTGATCGCCATGGCCATCGCCAACGCGCCCGATCGGCGGCTGACGCTGGGCGGCATCTACAAGTTCATCACGGAGCGCTTCCCTTTCTACCGGGAGAACCCCAAGAAGTGGCAGAACTCCATCCGCCACAACCTGACCCTCAACGACTGCTTCGTCAAGATCCCCCGCGAGCCGGGCCACCCGGGCAAGGGAAACTACTGGACGCTGGACCCGGCCGCCGAAGACATGTTCGACAACGGCAGCTTCCTCCGGCGCAGGAAGCGCTTCAAGCGCACCGACCTCACCACCTACCCGGGCTACGTGCACAGCGCCAGTGCCTTCACCCCCAACCCGGGCCCCGTGGCCCGAGCGGGGCCCGGCTGCGGAGGCTCCGGAGGCGCCGCTTACCCGGGCGGCGGGGCCTCCCTCTACTCCCCCGGCGGCGCCGCCGCCTACAGCGCGCAGCTGCCCGGCCTGCCGCAGTACCCGGGGGCGCCCCCGGCGCTGCCGCCGCGGATGTTCAGCATCGACAGCCTCATTAGCTCCCAGCAGCAGCAGCAGCAGCAGCAAGCAGCCGCGGCGGCGGCCCTGCAAGGCTCCCCGGTGGGGCCCGAGCTGGCTCACCACCCCTTGGGCCTTAACGGCGCCGGGGACCTGGGCAGCTGCCCCGGGAGCAACGCCGATTCCTGCTTCCAGACGCAGCAGGTCAGCCCCGGCTTCCTGGGCCGGCAGCCCCCGGCCATGGCCTACCCGTACTCGACCTCGCCGCCCGCCCACCTGGCCTTGCCGCCCGGCGCCTATTCGCCTCCCAGCGCGCAGCTCTACGGCGCCCCCAACAGGCTGGCCCTGCAGCCCGGGCGGCCCGCCGCCTCTTCTTGCGCCGACCACGCCGAGCAGCTTTTGGGCCTGGCGGCCTCGCAGCTCAACGGGCTCGGGCAGTTCGGAGGCGCCGCCAACAACTCATACATGAGGCAGCCCAATTTCCACTCCGGCCTGGAAAGATACTTGTGAAGCCGAGGAGGGAAGCCGGCCTTGGCTGGGCAGGCGGGCAAAGCCACAACGTGAATCGCCTAGGACATTTTAAGAATCGTCACGTGGGAAGGGAGCTGCGCGCCTGGTACTTGAATGGAACTCTTGTCGGCGCGACCTTCTCGCGTGTGCCCCTGAATTGCGAGGAAGCCCACGACGGGGGCGCCCACAGCAACGTCTGAACGGCATCTGCGTGGTTTGGAACCCGTGGAAACTACACGTGAAGCATGCCGACAACACAAGGGAAGGGTCTACCCAGCGCCTCCCCACCCCACGTGTCCAAAGGAACATGCGGTGGGGCATCCCCTTGCAAAAAGTGAGGACTGCCACAGGTCTTTTGAGAATATTGTACATATGTAACATATTTTCCCCTCCTCCAATAGGATCCGTGGATTTGCAATTTTGGACTTTTACATAAGAGACTCTCTGCCGCTTGAGAGGAACAGAGCCCCTCATGAATAGACATTCTGGGTGTTGCCCAGTGCGCCGGAAAATGTGCTGCAACATTGAGCAGTGAGCTTGAAGATCCAAGTCTTGCAGTTTGGCTAGTCCAACAGTATAGGAGATACTGAACAGTGTTTTGCTTTTTGTTTTTAAATGATGTGTTGATTGGCCCAATAAGTTGTGATTTATTTATTTTTAAAGAGCTTTTAATGTCATCTGATTCCCATGTTCCACAGAGGTTTGCAATTGTGCCATTTCCAGGTCACAGGCAAGAACAACTTTTTTTCCACAGTGGCAGCCGAATCATGAGACAGAATTAAGATCCCACCTCTTCAGGTGGCACTTTTGACCTGCAATTTAGGGTTGGCAGCTTAGAGGAACTTGCCACCTGCTAGTTCAGCCTTCTGCAGCCAGGATAGGGAGGGGGAGAAGAAGGCAGCTGATCAGGGCTGGCAAAGGTTAGCCTCTTTGATTTGGCACTAAGATTGGCCCTTTCTTGCCATTGTTTCTGCTGAGGGAAGTGCTGAGGTGGCATTCCTGCTGTCTGCCCTCAGAAGTACTTGTTCTGACAGGTTTTACAGAGCTTTCCTCCTTGTGGGCTCTGTTCTGACATTCTCAGTCCTTTATGTAAGAGAATGGCAGACGACATGCTTTGCATCTAAAAAGTCCCATGTAGGGCAGGAATGAACCCTGTCAAATTCTGGAGAGCTGCTTCCATTCATTGCAGACAGTAATGAGCTAAATGGACCAGAGATTTGATTCCCATGTTTAGCAGCTGCCTGTGGTTTCTAAGATCAACCAGGAAGCTTTGTGGCTGAGCTTGTATTTTTATATATATTTTTTACCTTTTGCACCAGTGATGGGGAACCAGTGACTCTCCAGGTGTCATTAGGCACCAGCTCCCATCACCCCTTGCCATCCTAGCCGTTGTAGTCCAATAACACCTGGAAGGTGGCAGCTTCCCCTCCCTTGTCAGATAGATAGAATTCCATTATATCCCCCCAATAACTGGTGTGAGATAAAGTTAGGCTGAGAGACGGTGACTGACTGAATGTCACCTGGTGAGCTTCGTGTCTGAGTGATGCTTTGATCCCAGCTTTCCTCCAGTCAACTACAATGCTATATCTTCTAAACACTGCACTGTCTTGGAGATACCAAGAGCCAGTAGTAATGTGCTGGTATGTAGCGCCTCATTTGGTTTTACGGACCACCTAGTGGCACAGCAATAAAACTGCTAGCCCATTTGCAAAGCTAAGTCTGGTATGGTTTCAGATTGGATGATGACATTCCTGCATTGCAGGAGATTGGACAAGATGACCCTTAGAGTCCTTCCAGCTCTACAGTTATATGATTGTATGTTACTTTATCCTGGCAGTGAATAATTGCACTTGACAAACAGCTGCCTAGTTTTCAAAGCTGGCAAATTTTACACAACGGGTTGGGCCAACGACATACCATTTTTACTTCCTGTGTATCTCCTTATCACTGCGTAGGCAGTGTATAGTACATTTCAAATGTATAACAGTTCCATTTTTTACCATACATTATGTATGAAAGTGGTTTGCTTTCCCCGTCAGTAATGTTTCATAACGTGCAGGTAATGGACAATCGTCATCACGCCGCACGATGCATGCATTATGCAGTGTTGCTCGCTAGGCTACTGTATCATGTTACAACACCAACATGTCATGCTGCATATGAAATGTACAGTGTATATAGTGCATATTGCATATATAGCATTAGCATAGTTTGTAGTGCATATTGCATAATGAACAAGAATGCCTTCGGAATAATGCACGTTAGTGCTTTGCATGTATAATGCATTTAAATATCCCAGGATGTGGCATTTCTTGATAACCTATAACCAAATATCTCAGTTCATAACTTAGTTAAGTGTATTTTGATTTAAGCATATTTAGATGCAGTCATAAAAATGTGTCATTTAAAAATTCAGTTTCATTAAAATAATTAGGATACTATTGATTCCACTGATTTCAGTCAAAGATTGCAAATATATTTGGGATCAAAGCCTATATTGATTTAAATCTGAACTCTTAAATGGACTGTTGATTCATTGGTGATGCTTAAAGAATTAGTAGCATTAAGTATTTCAATATTAATATTTAATACATTTAAAGCCTGGTTCTCATTGAGATGATAAACCTTTATCTGGTCCATTCCACATCATACTGCTGGTGAGGTCTCATATGATGCAACCATGTACCATAAATCAGTCAATCGCTGCACATAGGAAGGTGGCATGTTTGGAAGAAGGCAAGGTTGGGACCCTTCTTCCCTGACACATATTTTGTTTTGTATGGAGAAGCATTCCTTACCTGCAGTAGGAAAGTGGTACGTTCTAGGTACAAGTTTTAACACTCCAGTGACAATTAGTCCTGCTTATTAAATTAAGCAATTCTTTTTGTAAGTAGGAGAAATTTATATTTTTCTAACTTAGGAAAAAAAATTAAATACTCATTTTAGACATGCTTAAGTGTGCTGGTCCTGTTTTGAATATGCCTCTTGAATAGATGATTTATTATTTAAAAGGAAAAGAAAGGAAGAACAATTCTTAAGCTTTTCAAATCTTGTTTGTGACATGAGCTTTACCTGTGTGTTTTTGCTCCCCTATTTGTCAACAGGGGAGTCACTTAGCTCCTTAGTCTTCCTTTGAAGTGCATGAACCCTGGTAACAGTGGAATTTTTCATGATCAGGGATGGCAGGTCATAAGGAAGCATTTGCACGTGATAGTATACATGCAGAGCTTCCTGCACTACAGGGGGCCATGTGGTTTGTGCAAAGGCTGGGAGGCAAGGATTACTCACACTGATGCACAGTACCGCAGAGCTATCCAAACCGTGTGTCGCGACATGTGTGTTGCCGTGTTGTACAAATACTCCCCGTACTCTTCCAATAGCTGGAAAGGGGTCAGTTTAACTTCCGGTTTGCTACTAAAACTGAATTACTGTGTCGCGAAATGATACCTGTCTAAAAAGGTTGGCACCAATGTGAAAAGTTGGGAAAGCTCTGCAGTAGAGTCTCATTGACGGTTATGGATAGTTAAGCGTGTGCTTATCTTTCTCTCATTGAAATCAGTGAGTTTTAAGCGTTTTTGTTTTTTTTAATCATGTCCCATGTCTTGTATGTCAAATCAGTGAGTGGTCTCCGTTAGGGGAAAGAGAAGTATTAAGTACTTCACTGTTTCATTTGCTGAAATGATCTAAAAGGCAGTTGTGTCCAGCAACCTTATTTGGGCTTATTCAGAAAGTTCTGTGCTTGGAAGGCTATGCTTGGAAGATCTAGCTAGAGTAACCAAATAGTCTAAGCTACAATTTCTTCTGCAACACAGTAACCCTGTCCTGTTACACCAAGTCTTGCACTCTGTTTTATACAGAGTTGCAATCTGGCAAAGGCTTTGAGGTTAATTGCTTGATCTAGTACACATCTATTGTTCCACAGGACAAGCAAGTTTGCAGTGACAGCCTTAGGGCAAGTATTGCTAAATTCTGAGGAAATAGGCATGGCACAGGGCTGTCCATAATCTGTAAAATAAAATAAAATTGGGTAAAATAATTTTGGCAAAAGATGTAAATAAATAATTGCCAGCTCAATCCTCTATATCACTACTCAGAAGTTAGCCCTTTGAATTCAGAGTGGTGCTTTCTCCCATGGAAGTGGGTTTAGGATTGCCGCCTCAGTGAAATTGCAATACTTGGATACAGAATTTTCACATCCATTAATTTCAGTGTATCAAAATTCCCCTATCGTGTATCCCCTTCAGTTGATAGTGGATCGTGTGACCTGCCAGCAAGGTGTGATAGTTTAAAACATGACTATCCTTCCTTCCTGTGCCTTGAAAAGTATTGAAAGGAAGAGCCAAATGTATGGTCAGATCAAAAGGATTGTCAATGGAGCACAAATCTGGACTTCTGTCAATTGTTTTGGAAGCTTTTTGGCTTCTGTTTTGCATTTTGAAATAGTGGAGCGTAGCATATGCAGGGCTGGGGTGCCCTGGAATGTTAGTCTCCTTTCACAAATAGAAGCAATAGTGCATGCTTTCTTTTTTTGAAACAGATTATTTATAATTTTCATTTTACAAGAAAAAGCTAAAAACTCTTAAAAATCAAGTCTTACGTTTATAATATTTTTACTGCATTTCTAAACTATATAGTGCATGCTTTCCACTTCTGTGAATGCATGACACCATGTGCATCTTGATCAGAAGAGTTCTCCTTAAGTCCTTGGTTACTCATCTTGGTCCAGACTTGCTTACTCCTCTAGCCAGTGGGATTGTGTGAAGATCTAAGTGGGAAGCAGTTGCCCACTTCCCTTTAAGAGTCATTAGCCTGAGCAAACTGTAGAATTGTTGTAATGGTTTAAACATGTGGGAGGAAGATAAGTCAGAATAGTAACTTTCATTTCTTCATTTTTGACCTGTTGCTGTTGGGAGAACAGGTGAGCTTTTTCACCTAAGGAAAATGATCAGAAGGTTAGTATATCCAGCAGCAAATTTTAATCTTTAGCGGGGCTCCTTTGTCTCTAGCTCAGATAAATATACATTTATGACATTTTGGGAGACTGTGATGCATTTGATACGGTTCTCGCTAGGCAGTGTCATTAAGGCCAGTGAAACGTACCTATCTCTGTCTTTGGGAAATGGTGCTTGACTATTCAAGCCTTTTTCAGTTCCCTGGCAGTCAGAAGAAAGCTTGATCTGCCTGGGAAACTTCTCAGAAGACTCTTGAAGATCTCTGCAGTCTTTGGTTTCCGTTGAAGTGTGCCTGGAGCCAGCAGGGCTCTGGTTGTCTGAAGAGGTGCATTATCGCTCTCTGGTGTTTTTTAGCTGGCTCCTCCTTTGCGCACTTAAAGTTGTCTTCATAGGCTCTTAGCATTTTCAAGCATAGCCTGATGTGGAATGTTGCAGCATTTATTTCCCAAAGCTTCACTTAGCCCTGACGACTGTAGTACTATATATCTACCCACCTGCACGTGCACACACACACACACACACACACACACACACACACACACACACACAAACAGTGTAGAAACTCAGATATATAAGTTAGGCACCAAATGAGCACCTTAAACCTAGGTTACAGTTGCCACTATGAAATGTCTATTCTATTTGCTAGGGAGTTTAACTAGATGACCCTTGGGATCCCTCTCAACACCACAATTCTATGATTCTATGATCTCAACTACATTGCTTGGCTGTAGCTTGCTCTTGCAACAAATCACTTGTCTCAGTAGGCAAGAAGGAGAAATACATACAGTGGAATTGGAAATGGCTTTAACAATGGACTAAGGCAGAGGTTTTTTAACTGTGGTTGCCAACCTGAGGCCCAGAAATCTCCACAAAGTCGCAACTGGACCTGCGCCAGTGGCAAAATGCGCCTGGGGAATTTCAAACACCGTATACATACATATAAAGGTAAAGGTAAAGAACCCCAGACAGTGAAGTCCAGTCGCAGATGACTCTGGGATTGCGGTGCTCATCTCGCTTTACAGGCCGAGAGAGTCAGCATTTGTCCGTAGACAGTTTTTCCAGGTCATGTGGCCAGCATGACTAAGCCGCTTTTGGCACAACAGAACACCAAAACCAGAGCAGCGCATGGAAACACCGTTTACCTTCCTGCCGGAGCGGTACCTATTTATCTACTTGCACTGGCATGCTTTCAAACTGCTAGGTTGGCAGGAGCTGGGATTGAGCAACAGGAGCTCACCCCATCACGGGGATTCGAACAGTCGACCTTCTCAAGAGCTCAAGAGGCTCAGTGGTTTAGACCACAGCGCTACCTGCCTTTTGGATTTGGTTTTGGGAGTGTGTGTGTGTGTGTATGTGTGTGTGTACGCACGCACGCACACACACACACACACACACACAGAGATACACACACACACATACACACACACACACACACACACACACACACACCCAAAACCAACATAGTAACCAGGAGCCTTATTGGCAATATGTTACTGCTTCTTAAACAGTTCTTACCACAGAGATCAACAAGTTAAGACTAAAGTTCACAAAGCACTTAATTGTCGTATTCATACTTAATTAATGGACTTTATATTGTTTCAGTGTAAATGCTTTTATTTAAATCATTTCGGGATTGCCAGCTTTCACATCTGCACAACAGACATCACCACTGAAATCTGGGCTGGGGATAATTAAGGAGCTGATGAAATAAAGAATTTAGTGGGTGCCTCCTATTTACTTGGTTCTGTTCACAATCTGAGTGCATTCAGAAACATCCTTAGCGCATCCGCCATGAAGCTAATCCAAACCAATTAAAAATAATAAAGAGATATGCCTTGCTGAATTCAGAGGACCTATGAAAAAGACTCAGGATGAAAGCTGAAGTGGGAGAAGTTGTAAGTTTTCCTGCACAATCAGAAGGTGAGCAATATAGTAATACATATTTTGGGTGGCCTTCTTAAACTCCTGTGGGGAGTTCCTTCATGATTATCTTAATGTATCACAACTAGTCTTTTAAGCTTTCGTTTCAAAAGCTTGTTTATAGCTGGGATGAATCAAGCAAATGAGTTGGATTAAAGTGTCGTGAGGGGCAAAAGCCTAGCAGGCCCAAAGTGGATTTAGGTTAAGGGGGAAGTTTATGTTTGCCTTGCTGGTAGGGTAAAGCTATGCTTCCCCAGGTAGGTGAACCTCCAGCGTAAGCAATTATTGTTAAGAAGAAAAGGCAAATTATATATAGTTAGCCTTCCTTTGCTTAGTAACAGGAAGGTGATGTAGTCTGTTTTAACTAATGGTATACTTACGGAGGACTGAATTGAGCTTTCATCATAAGAGGCAACAGCAAATTACCTAAAGACTTTCTGTTCCTGATGGGCAATGAGAAATGTATATATTAGGTGTAGCTAAAAGTGAAGACGTAGAAGAACAAAAAAGGTGTTGCCCCAGATGCCATTACCAACAGGTTGCAATTCACCTGCAGTATCTAGTTGCTGCAAGATATGACCTTCCAAAAGTCCTGAGGAGTTTTAATGAGGTTCCATTGGAGAGCTCTTCAAGCAGATATGTAATGGAGCAAATTTACTGAATGAATACATAGAAAGTGAGTCAGTTCATCCCAACATTTTGGTGCAGATACATGGGATGTCTCTCCTGATTATGCTGGGAATTTCATCCCTCTCCCTAGCAATATGAACAGAAACTAACACAATGTATGGTGGCTGAGCGTGAATGTGTGTTAGAACAATTTGGTTCTAGTTCAGGGATGTATTTTATGAGCAGCTTCATCTAGTACACAAAAAAGGGTGTGTGCAGCTAGCAGGATCTTGTGGGGAGCTTTAATAAATGGTGTTTTGGAGATGATGGGTGTTTTGTCCAGTACTGAAAGACCTAGGCACTTGTCAAGGGGAGAGGCTGAGTACCAGGTGGTCAATGAAAGGTGAGAAAATAGTGGGATAAAGAAGGGAGAACGTTTCCCAATCTATGTGTATTTTCAAAAGTATCAGTAGCTGCTCAAAAGTATGCAGCTACTAGTTGTATCGCCAGTGATTTTGGCAAAAAATAATATCCCCTTTACAGTCTGGTTCTTCTGTAACTGATCTATGTGTTTGAGCATGATTTGCTCCTCATTTGTGTACAGTATTGATAATCACAAATTGTGAAATTATATGTATTTCTACTCTTTGTACTTCTTAATAATTCCTTGGTGACAATATATGTAAAGACCTAAATTCATCTCTTTCCAGGGGCATCTAGACAGGAGAAGAGTTTCATCTAGGGATGAGCAAATCCGTTCTCTCAGTTTCTCATTTTTCCAGTCTTAAATTCAGTTCTCCACATTTCTGCAGCCATTTACAATTGCATGTGCACTTTTTAAAAAGCAAAGAGCCCTCATGAAAATTTGTCCACATTTTAATGTGGCCCTCTTCTAATACACATTTTTCTATGCAGTTTTGACTAGTGCAGGCAGTTTCCCATAATATACTGTAATGCATTTATTTAGTCATTTTTCAGCATTTTTATAAATGAGGATGGTTGGAGAACAGCATCTCATAATTCTGATACATGTGAATTATCAAATTTCTACTGCATCCCTGGCTGCATCTGCTTTTCCAAAGTGCAAGCTCAAAAATGAATTACAGGACTTGCCTGTCTTTTCTCTCTCTGCTCCTCACCGACCCAACCCTTGCTATTCTAAAAGCTCAAATAATATGAAGGAAGATGTGTACTGAAAGGTTAACTGCTTAAAAAGGCGGGTGTTGAGGCTGAATAGCTCAAGTGCAACCCCTGCTGTTGTGTAGCAAAGTAGCAATTAAGATGCAGTTTTGCGTTATCTCTGCCTATAGATCCAGGTATTTTGAAGGTATATCCATCTTATTTCATAAACTTTTGGCATGGATGGATTTCTTCCAACAAGGATTAATTTTTATTGTTACCCTGAGAAAGGTATTCGCACACATGTATGAAAAGAGAAATTAACACAGTACGACCGCATTTGGTCAAAACTCCAAACACTTCATTTCCTCAAAAATATTTACATTCTGCCTTTAATCAAAAGATCCCAATGTGATCTAAAATGCAATGCAATGTTGGTGGAGAAATAAGTTCTTTCTTGTCACCACCGTCAAGGAAGATGAACTCTGGCCCACATTTAGTTGGACTAGTTTTCTTTCATTGTCACTCTTAGTGTTATTCTGTGAATGGTAAACCCAAATTAATCTGTGGGCTTAATGTAGAATTAGGGGTGCTCACTGCCACTTAAATGAGAGATCTGTTCAGGGATGAAGACAGTTGCCCTTGGAAGACTGGGCTAAAAGTAGTCCACACCTCTATGCTAGGTCTTACAGGGGGAGCACTGAAAGGATGATTGCTAAAATTTCCCCTGTGAATGAAGAAAGTTGAAGTTTAATCTACTCACATCTCTTCCACCCCCAACACATTTTCAAGGCAGAGTCCTGGCTTTTGACCAATAGCAGCCTTCACCAACTTGGTGCCCTCCAGTTGCTTTGGAATACAAATCCCATAAGCCTCAGCCAGTGCAGCCATTCTGGCTGGGGCTCATAGGAATCATAGTCCAAAACATTGGAGGGCACCAGATTGGTAAAGGATGGCCGATAGTATCAGACAACTGGCATGTGGCAATTCAGGTGATAATGGCCTGTGAACCTCAATGCCAGACCTGCTAATGACCTGTCCATTCCTGTTTATGTACCCTCATGACTGTTGGGGGAAATGCAAATCTGGTAAAGCAAAGTTTTCCAGTTTGAAGAAACAGTCCAGCCTTCATAGGCCAGTTTTGGAATTATGTTTGGGGTATTGAGTTCCTCTCATTTCTGTTGTTGAATGTGGATGGATGCCCATGGATTGTTCTGATGTGGACTCTATAGGGTTGCTATTCCTTCCTGCACAAATCACTGGAATCGCTGCGTATGCTGAAGACAAATGAACCACCAGGAGTTTGGGAGCCTAAGCCTGCTGCCTAATTTGATGGTGTGGCTGTGGGTAGATGAGCCAATGAAGCTGCTTAAAGAAGAAGTTACAACAAAGTAAAATGATGGTGCTAAGCACACATCATAGAATTGTAGAGTTGGAAGGGACCACAAGAGTCACCTGGTCCAATCCTCTGCAATGCAGGGATCTTTTGCCCAACGTGGGGCTGGAACCCACAACTCTGATATCAAGAGTCTCGTGCTCTACTGACTGAGCTACTATCTCTCAGTGGGAGCATGGTTTTTGGAAATCAACGGCATGAATGCATTGAATGTTCCTCGCTCTGACATTCCCCCCCCCCTACAATGTTTAAGCCACAAAGGGTTACATGGAAGTTGGCTCTGACTCTGGGCCCAATGAAGTGTGTCACACTGGAGCCAGCTACATGTTCCGCACCATTACCCCATTATTCCCTTCGTTTCACACCCTGATCCATTGTTTGTAATGAAACTGTACCAGAGACATGGAAAATTACACTTTTGCACACCCTACATTTTGTGCTGGCTGGAACGCGTGGAAGTTTTGGAGCAATATGCAAGCTCATCTTTTTGCTGGTCCCAAGAGCCTCAGGTAACGTCTTAAGCGCAAAGAACTGAAAACGAGCGTGCTATGTGAACATGATTTGAACAGGCCATGTAGATCTGTCAGAAGTTGGGATGGGGAGAAGCAAGGGCAGAGAAATAACTCAGATTTCATTGCTCCATTTATTAGCACCAATGGAGAAATTCCTTCCAATGCACATGGCGGCTTCAAAGGAGTGGTTTTTGTCAAGTCTGCAGCCAGGGAGGAAAGGGTTAAACTCTCCCTCCTTGTCTGATGTTAAGCGTAAGAAGCCATGAGTCATGCTGGTCCAGTAAGGGGGGGGACACACACAAAATCTGCAGGCAATACTTTTATGAAGACCAACCAAAATGTCACAAAAAGTGAGCAAGCTTTTGAGTTCTTCTTATTGCTTAATTAACATCCAGGCTGCTGAAAACTGCAGAAATGGTAAGCTTGCTTGCCATTTCATGACATTTCAGTTGGTTCTACAATAAAGGCACTGCCAGACTGTAGATGTTTGACATTTTATTATGTTTTTATATGTGTTGGAAGCCACCCAGAGTGGTTGGGGCAACCCAGACAGATGGGTGGGGTATTATCATCATCATCATCATCATCATTGATTTTTGCATATAGATAATCTTACGTTAGGGTTGGTTTTTTGTTTTTGTTTTTGCAAGGGGAAATAATACATTTCTGAAATCATTTAGCCCCTGGGGGGGAAAAGGAGGAAGGTTCTGTTACTGCATTTGGCATTGCCACTGGCCTTCATGATTGCAAGGCACCCTTGGCAAATCCCTCCCCCCAAGTGCTCCAATTCTCAAATTTGGAAAGGGCTTCCGGAACATCTCCTGCAAACTGCTTAGAGATGTTACTACAGTTGAGTGGATTATATTTTTTGTTAGATAAAATAAATAAAACAACACAGGAAACTGTTTTATAGCCAGTCAGCCCATCTATCTATCTATCTATCTATCTATCTATCTATCTATCTATCTATCATCTATCTATCTCAGTAATGCTTACCCTGACTGGCAGTGACCTTCAGGGTTTCAGGCAGGGGTCATTCTTTGCCCTACCTGAAGATGCTGGTGGTTCAACCTGGGAGATTTTACATGCAAAGTAGATGCTCCAGTGCTGTGCTTTGGCCCTTTGTGTCCTCTCTCCAAGGTTGGGAAAGGGTAGCTTTTTAGCTTGCAGCCAGAGACTGGTTAACCTGCTTCTTCTTTGATATCCAGTAGATGGTGCTAGCATATAATGGACTTCCCTTATATTATCATCAAGATCATAGCCAGAGGGAAGGATGTCCTGGAAATACATGCTAAATGTTTATGACCTTTTCCTGTTGATCTGGCTTGTAATCACCACTCTTTCAATCAACTGCCCCCAGCCCTGATGTGCTGTGTATCTCCTTTGTATGGCGATGTGGCATATTTCTTTCAGAAAAGAAAATAAGAGACATCCAGTGCTGAATTTAACCACATGTCAAGGGGAAACTGGTTCCTCGGTGCAAGAGGGGAAGAAAACTACATTTGTTAGCCAAGGGTTGGGTCTTTGTGGGTCTTTATGGAGCGTTTTGTCTAATTTCTTTATGGAGTGATATGGCAACAAGCATTCATCTTGAATGCTTGCAGGGTGTTAACACTTCTCCATGTTATTCATTCATTTTATATGTATGCTGCTGTTACACACCCACTCACACACCCACACTCACACTCTATGCTCAAAGCAGCCTACAAAAAAAGAAACGGATGTATTTCCAACAAACACTACAAAAACAATTTCATAATAACACAGCAAAACAATAGCAAATATAACAACATACCAAAAAACCACATTCCAATACTATAAATATATCAAGATTATGTAAATGGCATGCAGAAGCCAATAACAAAAATAGCAAGGGAGCTTCAGTTTCACCTTAGTCCCTGGGACATTCCTCCCATGGTGTTGTTCAGTGTCCCTCTCCTGTAACAATTTCTTTAAAGGCTTCCAAGGGCAAAGGGTGGGGTAGCTGAAAACACCCCTCCCATGATGGTACTCATTCATCCCACACTTTTTAATGCATTTGCCTGTCATTTGCCAAACCACAAAATATCGGGAGTTTTTAAAAGTAGAGGTTTGTTTTGGTTTTTTTCATTCTAGGGCAATTAATCCACTTTAATTGTGGAAGCCTAATTTTATGGTATGCACTTGAATTCCTACTACAAAAAGAGTGACAGTCTGGCAACACCCTATAGCAACTTATATCCTTTGAGAATAGAAGCTCTGCAAACTGGCAGCATGATCTTGAATTTGAATGGCACATACCCTTCTTGACTTCATTATTGGTGTATATTGAGCTGAAAACTGCCTGAATACATGGAAGGTTCAACCACCTAGAATCCTATCTATGTTTGTTTGTATCTGGGCACAAAGCTTGGAAAGACTATGCCAAATTGTTAAATCATTGCCATCCCTACTCTTGTGGGTTTGTTTTCTTTAATGCTCAAGTACATCCTTTGCCATCTCTTTATTTCTGTGTCATGATATCTGTGTGATTTCAGCACATCAAGAAGGTAAAACAGTTATGTAACATTTTTGCCCCCAAATGTGCAGCTTGTCAGTCCGTATATTTAAGAACAAGAAATGGGTTAAACATGGTTTTCCTTCACTCAAAATATCTGCTTCTTTTCATGGGATTGTTAAAATACATATATTGCACAAGAATTGTCTGTCTGATACTTTTCATAGCAACAATTAATTCACGCTGGTCAGCCATCTTTAGTCATTTGTACATCATGCACATTGCCACAAGGTGGCAACCTAACAATGCATATTTGCAGCGTCTGGGAAAGATTGAGGGCACAAGGAGAAGGGGACGACAGAGGACGAGATGGTTGGACAGTATTCTCGAAGCTACCAGCATGAGTTTGACCAAACTGCGGGAGGCAGTGGAAGACAGGAGTGCCTGGCGTGCTCTGGTCCATGGGGTCATGAAGAGTCGGACATGACTAAACGACTAAACAACAACAAAACCACCAATTTTTGCAGATTTCTTCATATAGTTTTGTTTTTGGATGAATCTTGTTCTCTTCCTTTGATGCTCCTACATCAATTGGTTGGCTTTTACCCTTGATTTGGTCACATGAATTGGTTATGGAAACAAACCACCTGAGATTTCCCTTCTGGCACTGATCCTTCAAAGGCCGCTGCCCTCCAGTAATATTCTTTGGCAACTGACGTTAGCAGTTCCTTGTGCTTCCGTGATTTTCTTTCTCATTTCATTGACAAAATGGAGGTTGAATCAGTATTGTGGGATGGAAACGGAACTCTAGAGGATGTAGATCTGGAGCAACGCCTTTGCCACAATCCCCAATACTGGAACTCACTTGTTCTAAGTGAGAATACAGGCTGTCAATCAGAGTTTAGTCACAGAGAGGTGAAGGACACATAGATGTTGAGGTGGTGTGTGTGGCACTCAGAAATCTAGCCTGTATGGAAGCTAAAATATCACACTTTACTCCCTAGAACTGCTAGGCTAGGGACATAGCTCAGTGGTAGAGCATCTGCTTTGCACTGAAAAGATCCTGGGCTCAATCTCCAGGATCTCCTGGTAGGTCAGAGAGAGATCTCTGTCCGAAATCATGCCAGCCAGTGGCGTAGCGTGGGTTGTCAGCACCCGGGGCAAGGCAAGTAATTTGCGCCCCCAAACCCGTGGATTTGCGCCCCCTAACCCTAACCCCCAGATGTTGCGCCCAGTACAGCCGCCCCCCCTGCACCCCCCATGCTACGCCACTGCTAAGGGGACAAGGAACACGCGTGGGGTGGGTGGAGAAGGATGTGGCTAATAATGCAGGAGGGGGGTCTAAGGGGAAAAGGAGCTCGCATGGGGTGGGTGGAGAAGGAGCTTTTCGGAGAGCTGAGCGGGGAGGGGGGAGGGAAAGAGCACTGTTGCTTTAAAGGAGCCAACCGGACAGCAGCCACTTACAGCAGTGTAAGCAGCTCCTTTCCACTCCCGCTTTGCTCCTTCTCTCCCTCTTTGCTGCTTTACACAGCTAATGGTGAATCCCCTGCAACCCAAGTCCTGCTCAGCGGATCAGCTGAGACGCTGGGAGAATTGTAATTTCCCCCTCTCCCTCATCCCGTGCCCTCCTGTCCCCAGCAGCCTTTTAAAAAACTTTTTTACTGGTTTTCACTGCGCTCGTGGCTCAGAGCCCTCCTGTGCCCTGCCGTCCCTCTGCAGCCTCATTGCTCCGTTTAGAGAGCGCACGGACCTTTGCTAGCTGAGGCTGCAGCAGCTGTTGCTGGCTACGCAGCGCTTTTTCCGGCTCGCTATGGCTCCCGTCTGTCCCTCCTCGCGTGTAAGCGGCTGCTGCCCGCTTTGCTGGCATGGCTCTCCTTCCCTCCCTCCTCCTCAGCTCCACCCCCTCCTCCTGGCTGTAAAGCAAGCATGAGTGCATTCGCTCTGTAACACGCACAGGCATTTTCCCTTCCTTTCTAGGAGCAAAAAAGTGTGTGTTTTGGAGCGAAAATTACGGTAATTCCCAGCAAGCAATTAGCAGGCTCGCTCCACCTCCTCCTCCTCCCGGCTTTGCTGCTGCTGCTGCTGCTGCGCGGCTCTTTTCCTCCACCGACGGCGCGCTGCGCCTTGGAGAGGTTCCCGCTTCCTCGAGGGGGGCCGGCCAAACGCGCCCCCCAAAATGTTGCGCCCGGTGCGGCCGGCACCCCTGGCACCCCCCACGCTACGCCACTGATGCCAGCCAGTGTAGACATGCTGAGCTAGATGGACCAGTGGACTCAATAGGCTTGACTACGGACATTCGCTCTATGTGGGGCTGCCCTTGAAACTGTCTCAGAAACTCCAGCGGGTGCAGAATGCTGCAGCGAGGCTCCTCACGGGGTCCCTGCCATGGGAGCATATTCACCCAGTGCTTTACCAGTTGCACTGGCTCCCGGTGGAGTATCGGGTCAGGTTTAAGGTGCTGGTTTTGACCTTTAAAGCCCTTTGTGACTTAGGGCCCTCGTACTTACGGGACCGCCTCTCCTGGTATGCCCCGCAGAGGACCTTAAGGTCCATGAATAATCATAGTTTGGAGGTCCCGGGACCTAAGGAAGTTAGTTTATCCTCCACCAGGGCCAGGGCCTTCTCAGTGATGGCTCCGACCTGGTGGAATGCTCTGTCCCCATGAGACCAGGGCCCTGCAGGATTTAACTTCCTGCCGCAGGGCCTGTAAGACAGAATTATTCCACCTGGCTTTCAATTTGAACCTGGCCTGATCTTTTGTTCCCCTTTCTTCCCTCCCCCTCCCCTTTTTGTGAAGATTGCCTTTTCTGGGATCCCACAGCTGGTTCTCCCCTGGTCTCCTCGCTGGCCCAAGTGGGACTAATTTAGCCAGCTAGCCCTGGGGATCATCTAATGTTTATTGGATGGATTTCCCCCCTAAATTGATTTTTGATTTTTGATTTTATTGTAATTTACACTTTATACCATATTTTATGCTGGTTTGTTTTTTTTTAAGCATCAATTAAGTGTTTTAAATTTGTTGTTAGCCGCCCTGAGCCCGGTTTCCTGAATCGGGAATGGTGGGGTATAAATAAAAATTTTTGTATTAAATTTATTATAAAGCTCTTCCTATGCTCCTATGACATCCCTTGAGCCCTGCAAGGAATAGAGGGCATCACAGGCTGCACATGGCGTCACCATGTTTGGCCATGCTTCTTGCTAGTGTGTCACAGTTGCTGGTGTTCCATTATTCTGCACAATGTAGACATTTGAGCCAGACTTCCTATAACCAACCCTTCAAGCAAACACAAAGAGACCTTGCCAATAGCTTCAGTAGTTCCTTCCACTCTCTTCTTCTCTGGTCCTAAGAGAGAGAGGAGCATAGTCTGGGATTTCGTCCAGGAATTCTTGTGTGGCCAGAAACATCTTTGGTGGCAAACCAGTTGGATTACCACCAGATTAAGAGAACTCCTTGCACAAATGGATGATGTCAGTGGAACACTAGGAGACAGCTTTGTGACTCCTTTGGAAGGGCTGGTGCAGTGTCTGAGCATAGTTTTGCATTTGGATACAGTGCAGAAGTTTCCATTTTGAGTGAAAAAGTCATGTGTTAATAACTTGTCTTTTAGAACAAGGCAGTGAGCTCATCCATCTTTAAGCAGCTTCCTTTTCTTCTTGAAATGTGCCTTAGGCATAATTTTGACTGGAACTGAATATGCAAGACTGAATGGCACCAAGGCCAAGAAAAAATGGAATCCTGGTAACATGAATAAGAAAGGGCATTTTTAGTGGACTTTCCCATTATTATATATTTACATAAAATATATTCAACTTTCTTCTATTTCATTTTGTGCAGCTAGCCAGCTAGCTTTCTATTTCTGATGTTTCATTAAAGAATAATTTACACACCGATACATTTCCTACAAAAAAGAAATACTGAACTGTTAATAGGAGAATGAATGCACTACTGGGCACAAAATTGCTCAGCATCACACTGTAAGATAATAGCAAAAGTCCAACGTGAAGAAGGGTGTTTTGCTTATTACAGCAACCTCTATTCAGCTAAGTCACATGACCTAGCAACCCAACGGAAGCAACACGGGCAAAAAGGGTGTATGAGTCCCACTCATTTCCCCTGGCTCAGCCAGCAATAGCCCTTCTCCAGAATGGAGTTTGGAATATGGGTAAATTACAGTGGCAGATCTATCTACCTATCGTTATATTTATTCAGGGGAAGCCAGCATGGTAGGGCAGTGCTGTTGAACCACCCTCCCAACAACAGCATTGCTTCCACTTTCCTGGGTGATATGAGGGCAGGGGAGCAGTCAGGCTGGGGCCATCCAGGTGGGCGGCAGCAGTGATGTTGCTGGGAGGGGGCTGTGCTGTACACCAGCTGCTCCTGACCCCGGCTTTTCTCCAAGGAGCTTGGGGTGGCATATGTGGTTCCCACCTCCCCATTTCATCCTCACAATAAGCCTATGAAGTAGGTGAAGCAAAGAGACAATGAGCGGCCCAAGGCCACCCAGTGCGTGAGGAAGCCTCCCAGGTCCTCGTCCAAAAGTCTCCACCACATTAGTTTCCCAATATTCTTTTTCCAAGAAGGCACACAGCCAGATTGTCTCATGAGAGATCCTTGGATGAACGACGTTTCAAATTAAATTTCCATGCGTAATCCATGATTAGAAAACCAATTAGTGACACAAATTAAGCAAAGTTAAAGCAACACTTTGCAATATTTTAAATTAATCTGAAAGGCGCTTAGTGTTAAGGCTTCCAGCGCCACATCTGTATGCAACCAATTTAGGATCCAGCTTTGATGCTAGCCAAAATGAGGGTTTAAAACCCATTAGAGTGTTGAGTTAACATTTGGGACTTCTTAGTGAGGGCTTTATTAGCTTCTGTGTAAACTAGAAATGGCTTCCACATTAGAAGGAAGACTTCAGAATTATCATGTTTCATTGTTTCTTTGGCTCAGTCTGTGAGCTTCTCCCACCCTTTATGCAACAATTATTTCACCAATAACATTTTATAAGACATTGGAGGTCTAAGGAAAGGCGGGCATTAACTGTGGATAGGAACAAATGAGGCTTCCTTATATTAAGTCAGACCATTGGACCATCTAGCACAGTATGTCTACACTGGTTGCTAGAGGGATCTCCAGAATTTGAGTCAGGGTCCTCTCCCAGCAGTGGGGAAGCTGCATGCTCTGCTACCAGGGCAGAGAACAGGCGGGGGTGTGGTGCGCATCCCGGGGACATGGCAAGTCACCCACGAGGGCATGGCGTGCTGCACGCAGGGGCATGGCACACATTCTGGTGCGCCACCTGTGGAGGCATGGCACCAGGCGCAGTGTGTGTGCGCATGGTGCGTGTCTGGGGGGCCCGCCATGATGGCACCCTACTGGAATAGTGGTGCCGGGGGTGGTCTGCTTCCTCCGCACTCCCATTCCTCAGCCAGTGTCTCCCAGCCCTACCCTAGGAATTTTTCTGCATATGAAGCAGATGCTCTACCACTGAGCTATGGCTATGTAAATTATCTCCTTGAAGAGCTCTCCTGTAATTATATTTACAATTTTCACAGACTGGTTGGTGGAAATTATTGGATTGGCACCCATATACCACATACTTTGTGCCTCATGCTGAATCTAGAAAGAAGAGGTGCTTTCATTGTTTCCCTTGATCTTAGGCTTTGCAAGAAGAATCAATATGCAGCAGGTGAACTATCTACTCAGAAGTAAGTTTCACTGAGCTCAATGGGGCTTACTCCCAGGTACATATGTAAAGGAGGGCGATCTTAGTCACCCAAAGTCATTAGGACTCAGCAAGATTTGTAACCTCTTTCAGCATCTGTAGAGGTGATAAATGGCTTGAATTTTAAATAGGCATGTATGATGAAGTCAGCCTGTTTTGTCCATGGCTGCTACCAATGTTTGACATTGCTGCCTTCCTTACCAAGTGCAACCTGCAGCAGTGCTTGTCTATCATACTTGCTGTGTGTGTCGATTTTCAGCTGCCTAAGTAGTTGCATTGACCTCTCCTTCCTTTCTACCCATTGCTCAATAGGCCTTAAGTATCTGCATAAATTCTGTGCTACAATTCAATGTTTATCAAACATTCCTATGCATGTCTACTTAGATTTAAGTCCCAGTTTGTTCAGTGGGGCTTATTCCCAGGTAGGTGTGCTTAGGACTATAGGTTTGCAATACAAGCCTATGGGTGTCTACTCATAAGTAAATCCTGTTGAATTCAATCAGCCTTATAGGTGAGTTTGTATAGCAGAGCTGGGGAACCTGTGACCCTCCAGAAGTTCCTGAACTACAACTCCCATCATCCCTAGTCATTGGTCATGCTGGCTTTATGGGAGTTGGGGTCCAGCAACACCTGCTGAAGTGCTGAATTTGACCTAGCCTTCATTAGCATGGAGGACTGAAAATTTCATCTTAGAATAAGCATCCCACTCTGATCAGCTTTTTCACAAGACCTGATTTATATAATCTCTTTAACTTGTAAGGCATCCGTTGACCTGTATCACCAGAGGTGGGTGGTTTCCCTTTCCTCAATCCTTAAGACTTGGGCTGAAATTGTCAGAAATGTTCTTTCGACTGCAGACCTTATAGGGTAGATTCCTGTTCTCCTGTATCTTTGTTCTAGGACTAATGGACTCAATGCAGAAAGTTTACCTGTGAACTTGAATCCTGCCATGGAGATGGAAGGCGTCTTTGAGAAATGGGATATAATTGGAATACACAAAGTTTGCTTTCATCCAAATTTAGACAATTAGATTTCATATTTCAAGTGTCTTTGATAGTCCGATAATCTTTTTTAAATCATCTGCACTGATTTGCCCACCTGTCCCTGAAATTCTCTTCCTTATATACTGTTGCCAAACAAATATTTTAGTTTTGTAAGAGACTATGAAATAATATCCTATGAGAAACTGAAATAACTCCAAATGCTTAGAGGATTAGAAATAAAAAGAATTAAGGGCCTGCTTGAGTGGTGGGCAGTGAGTCGTACCATTTCGTGATCTAAAAATAATAATAGAAAACTCTAAAAGCACAAGGCTAAGAGACTGAAAGTGAGGACCTTTGCTTAACCCCAAGTTCTGTACACCATTCTACATTTTTCATTGTATTAATTCCTTGGTTGCTACCCTACTCACAGAAGTGGCATAGAACAAGCACTCATTTTAAGTCAATCTAATTTTATAAACTATGATTTAAAATTTCCCGAAAGGCAATATCTAAATTAGGGACGGGGAACCTGTAAGTTCCAGATGCTGCTAGACTTCCACAATCCCCAGCCAGCATGACTAATGATTGGGGATTATGGATATTGTAGTCCAAAAATATCTGGAGGCCTATTCCTGATCTGACTATTTCATTTAGTGCTCTGTCCCTGAAAGCCTTGTGTATACTTAGAAAGCTTTCCAGCATTCCCTCTTTGTAGTTTATCTGAGGTTTGCATCCCTTGTGCATAGTAAATTTTATGTACACCATCATGTGATAAGCACATATGCGCTTATTTTGCCACATGTACATGTCATGGGAACCTGACTGTCCACCCCCTCCCTCCACAAAATCAGGGCTTCCTAGGCATTTGACAAATACACATGTATGTGCTCAACATGTGAAGCAATATGTGAGGTACATCCCATTTCCCACACAGAACTAATCATCATGTAGGGGTCAGAACTTGTCCAAAACGGTCCTCCGTATCTTCAGCACCAGATGGGGGTGGTGAATTGAAGCAAAGTTTGACAATGTGGTGGGTAAATAATGACCACAGCTCTGTAGGTCCTTTTCCTCTCATGACTCATAGAATTGTAGAGCTGGAAGGGACCGAGGGGTCATCTGGTCCATGAGGGTCATGTAATGCAGGAAATGGGGCTCAAACCTACAATTCTGAGATTAAGAGTCTCCTGTACCACAGTAAATTAGTTTGGCTGCATCTTCTCCCCCACTTAAATATCCAACCTGAAGAAGACTCCTGTTATATTTTAAAACTTCTTTCCGGAACTTCAAATGCTCACTGGCCAGTCCAAGTTCACAAGACGTATTGTTTACTCCGTTTCTTGCATTTCTAAAGCAGATACTGTACCAAATGTTTGAATTTCACCCTGACTTTTGAAGGCTTTCATTAGCAACTAACACTATAGCCTCTAGATGGCACGCTTAGCACTGAACTAACAATATATGGGCGGGGAGGCATGCAAATCTCTACCAAGTACTTGAGTCTGAAGTTATTTTTCTGAATGCAATTTAGACTACTATAAAAGGTGGAGGGATTCAGAATGGATTGTTTTCTGGCTTTTTAAAAACATTCAGGTGGACACATTTTCATGAGACCGTAAGGACTGAATGCTTCACTCTTGTACTGGGATATATGCAGTTTTCTTTTTTAAAAAATAATGAAAATATGAGTGCAATGATTAAATCACTGAACTGGCAAAATTAAATTTCATGTTTGTTGTCACTGAAACAGCTACCACAAAGGTACACACACTGCAATACCAATTATCTTTAATCTCTTTCTCGTAGGGTGGGAGGGGGACAGAGGTTTTCATATTCCTCGTTAACACAAAATTATTATTTTTTAAATGTATGCTCATACTTTCGTCAAACGAAAGAAGTGCTTGGGCTACTGTCATGCTCAGATAATGGGATTTCCTTTCCTCCACGTTGTTCCTTAATCCTCACTAAATCCCTGATTTTACATATTTGAGTCCCGTCCTTAACCCCAGCAAAAAAAGAAAATTTGAATATGCAAATTAAATATATGCAGAACTGTGAATATGCATGACAAAAGTTTTGATGGCAAGAATTTCTGATCACAGAAATTTAGACACCACATACATACATACATACATACATACATACATATATAATGTATCCAGGAATAACACATATTTACTTTATTTGGATGCCTGTCAGCTGAAGCACTTTGACAACTCGGTTGCTGAACTATGGAATATTTGCTATTCATGTGCAACTTGGATGGACAAGATCTAATCTGGGTTTAATTGTTGTGTTAGGATCCTTTACAAATATTAATTGCTTTCTTCTGTCTGTTAATAGCAGCTTTGGAAGGATCTGATAAATACTGAACAACAAAAAGTTAACACCCATGGATTAAAATCCAAAACTCGTCAAAGCTTTTTCTATAGAAGTTTTGCTATGGGCCTTCACAGGATACAGATTATACTCCTAATCATGCGGTTGACCCCTTTGCTAACACATGCACAAATATCTCCAATATCAGCATATAACAGTCTTGCATAAATCTGAACAAGTTGTTAGATAGCTTTGCCAAAATTCTGACTGAGTTATAGTGTGACAATATTTTTTGGAGGGGGGTTGGCAGAGTCCAGGCCATATTTTTAACAGCCCAAATTTAATTGCTTACATTTGGAAAACATTGCCCGATATTCTAATTTTATTTTGGGACGTAAAATAATAATTTGAACCAATTGATGTCCACAAGACTATTTTTCTTTTGTGGTAGGTGCAGTTCCCACACTACGGCCTTCAGTGTGCCTGTGTGGGTGCCAAGTCATAATTGGCCTTGTGCAATTTGGCTAACATGTTTTTAGTGGCAAAGAGTGAACTGGCTTGGTCTTTTTTTAAAAAAAAAATACACATGGCCATTTATGAGTTGAGATCACCAAGTTCCACTCTACCACCTAGGTGAACAAACATCTCTTCACAGACGTTTGGGGGACTGTACAAAGAGAAAGGTCCTCATAAGGCAGGGGAAGAATTATGGTAGCAATTCTAGTTTGTCCACCTGCAATGCTTGACACTGGGGGTTAACAGGTTATTTAAGCTAGAGTGTTTCCTTTATGGTGATGAAGTCAATGGACTTAAGCCAATTTACATACAAGTGTGCCCATTTAAGTACCATGTGGATTGGAAGGTCTACCTTAATTGGCTGGTGGATCACAGCCAAAAAGTGTAGAGAATTTCTGCCCATAAATTTGTAATCAGGTTAATAACACCTCTTGGATGGAGAGAGAAAGAACCATCATTCAAGTGTGTAAGCAGGAACAAAAAGAGGACAAAAAAGATAATCCTGAAAGGCTTAATGCTTTAGGGATGCCAGGATCTATGGAACTCAAAGCCAGTGCCGAGTTGTGAGATGACCATAGTGGAACACAAGAACTGTTGTCTTGGTGCATGTTTGGACAGGGCACCACCATCCTAATCCTGTTCTGGCCGTACCTTTCTCATTAGTCAATCCATCCCTGTTCCCTGGTTGTCTCAAAGCCCTAGCATTTCCTGTTAGTGCTTTTATGTGCAAGAAGGTCATCATCTAGCCTGCTTTAATGGACTGTGTGTTGTCCTCAACCTGTATTGCCTGCCTTGCCTCATTTAAGCCTGTGTGAGTTCCTGCCTTATTTCCTTTCAGGTAGACAGTGTCTTAAAACTAGACAGCATCTTAAAAAGCAGAGACATCACCTTGCCAACAAAGGTCCGTATAGTAAAAGCCATGGTTTTCCCAGTAGTGATGTATGGAAGTGAGAGCTGGACCATAAAGAAGGCTGATCGCCGAAGAATTGATGCTTTTGAATTATGGTGCTCTTGAGAGTCCCATGGACTGCAAGAAGATCAAACATATCCATTCTTAAGGAATCAGCCCTGAGTGCTCACTGGAAGGACAGATCGTGAAGCTGAGGCTCCAGTACTTTGGCCACCTCATGAGAAGACTCCCTGGAAAAGACCCTGATGTTGGGAAAGATGGCGGGCAAAAGGAGAAGGGGACGACAGAGGACGAAATGGTTGGATAGTGTTCTCGAAGCTAGCAGCATGAGTTTGACCAAACTGCGGGAGGCAGTGGAAGACAGGAGTGCCTGGCGTGCTCTGGTCCATGGGGGACACGACTAAACGACTAAACAACAACAACATTCTGCAGTCCCACACATTGGAAGTCATTTCTCATAGCGCATTGCCTGGATGGAAGAGCATAACTTCTGCTGTCCTTTGCTGAATGCAAGGAGGAAGGCTTGCCTTTCGCTGCCCCATTCAGTTCTCCTGCATCCAATTCATTGCATTCTATTTTTATTTTATCCTGCATCTGAGCAAATTGTTCCTTCTGGATATCTGTTTTGAAGTGCTTATCCTATTTTTGAAGCTTGCAGGAGTGGAGGGAAATTAAGTTTCAAAACTGAACAGAAGGGTACACAGTACCGGCACCGTTTTTTCTAGAAGAAAACATGGAGGAAACAATAGATGACTGTTGGTTCATAATATTTCTGAAATGCAAATGGTTTCTTCTCCCACTTCTAAGTAGGACTATGCATTATATGTGCTGATGATCTCTAGACTTGGCCAAATAACAGCTTTCCAGCTCAGACTTATATCTGCATGTTTCCATACAAACAGCGAGCCATAGGTGGTGGGCGTATTTGGGGGGAAAACAAAGGAGGAAATACATTGCTATTTGAACAGGCTGATCATATAAATGTGTCTAGGTGTCTATGTTCATGCTGCTCCTTCCAAGCTATTGTACCTGGGTAATTATGTGTCCCACTTATAAAGGAAGCAGTTCTAAATAAAATGACCATAATAACCAAGATGAAAAGCATCTGAGGGCAATAGTACCAATAAGGCAGCTTAATCTCTGTAAAGGATGCAAGAGGTTGAACTTTCACATTGAAGCTTCCAGCCCACCCAGTGGCCAGTATCCTGCTTGGACAGGTCCAGTGAGATTTTGGGGGAGTTGAAGCAACACATGTTCATTTCATATTCCTGTTTTCAGCCTGCAGCCTGCTGGAAAGTGAGTGGGAATGGTGGCTGCCAACTCCAGAGTGAGCAGCACTCAGCTACTGAATCTTGGTTAAAGAGTAACTGGCGGCAATCACACACAAACGCATGCTTGTAGGTAAAGAACATAACAAAGTCGTTTATTGTCAGAATGCGTAACTTGAATAGAAAAGTTTCTCATTCCAGACTAATTAGTTTAGAAAAGAAAAAGGCAGCAATTGCTTGTTCTCAGAGGATAGTTAAAAATGACCTCTCATCTGGAGGTCCAAGAAAGAAATGTGAGGAGGAAGAAGTTGTAAACAGGATGCAGCTTAAGACAGTATAAGTCTAAACCATGGGTAGGCAAACTAAGGCCTGGGGGCCGGATCCAGCCCAATTGCCTTCTAAATCCAGCCAGCTGACGGTCCAGGAATCAGCGTGTTTTTACATGAGTAGAATGTGTCCTTTTATTTAAAATGCATCTCTGGGTTATTTGTGGAGCATAGGAATTCGTTCATTTTTTTCCTTCAAAATATAGTCCGGCCCTCCACAAGATCTGAGGGACAGTGGACCTGGCCCCCTGCTGAAAAAGTTTGCTGACCCCTAGTCTAAACAAACAAGAAGCTGATAAGTTAAAGTGTGGGGATTGTCTAGGAATGTGGCAGTCCCTCGCTCTATCTTTCTTAACCCTATGCAGACCCATCTTGTGCAAGCTGAATTTCACCCAAACTTCCAACACAGAATGCTGATGAGCACCACTGCCACAACCTGTAACAGGTTTGCTGCTGTTTCAACCCACTTTTATGGCCACCACTATCTCTGCAGCAGGCGAAAAGCATGGCAACTCAGCCCTCCATAGGGCAGCACTGACTTCAGTTTTACGTGGCCTGTACTTACAGGTAAGAAAGAGTATATATGCAGGTGATATTAACAGTTAAAATGTCACTAATATGTACTAAGTAAACTTTACTAAGCTGCTTAAGAACATAAAACATCTTGCCAAATCAGATCAAGGTCAATATAGCTCAGTACTCTTTGCCAGCAGAGAATAGGTAGCCTACTAGAAATGGGCCACTGGTCCAAGGCGTGAGCCACCTTCTTCTCATACCTGGCCTAGAAGGACGCTGTGATTCTCAGTGATCCATAAAAAACTTAGTGCGTTCTTTCAAACTTTCATCCTACTCATGTGGCCAACCCCTGCAGGAATAGAACTTCTAAATATCCTTAGAACTATTTATGAATAACTTAATGAAGCTACCTTGGACCAAAGAAGCAAAGGCTTTTCCTATTAAAAGGAATTTCATTTACTTACTTCAGTTGTCATAATTAAGCTCTCTCTCTCTCTCTCTCTCTCTCTCTCTCTCTCTCTATATATATATATATATATATATGCTGGTGGTTCAAACATGCCCTCTTTCCAGACCCTTTGGGGGCATGTCAGTACGCTTTCCCCCCAACATTTATTTGGCCTGAGATTGGCCTTTGGAAAGATACTAACACACAAGCACTCTTCTCCCCCCTCCCTCCCTTCTTCAAACATACAACAAGAAGCACTGGCCATCTGCAGCTTCGAGCTGTTTCATCAGAACTTCCTTTGTGGCTGGAACACGTGAGCAGAGCTTTCTACTAGCACAGGAGACTTTGGAACCTCATGTCCCATGAAAATGACTGCACTTGTTTTCATATCAACTGGGTGGAAAAGGAGGCCTTTGGAATAATTCTATATTTAGCTTCTTTTTTCCAAACCGGTAGCTGTCCTTATCTGAGCACATAAAGCCGGGGGATACTCATATCATGATGTTGATCCATTTTATGGAAGAGGAACCTGCAACAGAATGTGATTCTACCTTCAACCAGCGCCGTAGCTGGGAGCAGCTAGCTGAGTGTTTTGTCCCTGGTGAAGCCTCCAAGGAGTGCCATTGAGGCAACCAGCCTGTGTGTGTGTGTGTGTACACAAATGCAGGTGGGGTGGGGTGCCAAACTTGGGTCTTTAACCTGGGTGAAATAAAACTCTTAGCAGGAGTGCTCTTGTTCAAGGTGCTAGCCTGCCAACCAGCCAGCTAATATTCTCTATCAGGATCCTGTAAACTGCAAGGACCTCAAGCGGGCTTTCCACCCCATTCCATCTCTACTCAATATTCTGTGGTCACTGAGTATGTACAGTCCCATACTTTGGGGAAGGGAGAGTAATCCGCTTACACTGAATCCTTCAAGATGCTTTGTACTCCTGCAAAAATCCCCAAAACCAGGCACACCGATAATCCTTGGTGTGTGGGTTTTTTTCCAGTTTGGCCCCATTTGGCTGCAATCCTGCCTGCGCTCATCATCAGAGTTTCTATATTAGAGGGGGAGATGTGAGATGTAACTGGCTAATCCTGTTCAGTCAACCTGATTTTCTAAATTGTCTTTACAGAATTCCTAGCTATGTTTAGTTACAAGTAAGCCTAACTCTGACCATCTTACTTCCAGGTAAAGATGTGCTTAGGAGTGCAGCCTCCCGGATGGGATTAAAAAGCCATGCCGATGTGGGTTTCTATAAAGCCTTTGTGAAGCAAAGAAAGATGGAGGCAGGAGAACCAGTGCAATGAATGCCTAGCAAGGACCAGATCGATCTGCTGTCAAACATTGTGACACCAGAGACCCAGGAATATTAGGATCGCAGCAGGCCCTGCCGCCAGTAATTTTTAAACACACACATACACAAAATTAGTATACAGAGTGCTATATATTTCGTGTGTCACTCAGAATACTTTGGGGAATATATGCAATACATACACTTAGGCGCGCACACGTCTGCGTGCATTTGAATTACAATGTCGAGGTACCGTTAGGACAGCGCCACTGTTGCTGGCTCTGGGTGCGATTAGGTCAAGCTAACTTCAGGATGTGGTTGGGATTTATTCAGTTTTGTTGTTGGAGTGGGCGATTGTTCAACTAGCGAGGCTCAACAATCGTCGGCGGAGGAGAGCGCCTGGAACCCCACGTCGTGGTTCTTCTTTGCCCAACTGCTAGACTGGACCGTCGTAACACAACCTCCCCGCTTACACCCTGAGCACACCTCTCTCCTCAAGTAGCCGGCAGCCACGTGTTTATGGAGCTGCAGGGGCCTGTTGAGAGGACCGGAAGGGCCTGATCCCCAGGCAAATTCTGCTGCCTGCATTTTGTAGCCCCCATTCATTTCAGTCCGCTTTAGAAAGAGAGAAGGACATCCCCACTTCGGAATAAAACGGGAGGGAACATCTCTATGAGAACCGAGGCGGGGGGAGGTGTCTGCAGCAGGGAGGAATTAGCTGGGAGGGGCTTTTATTATTTTAAATGGCATAAACAAAACCACAGCCTACTCCGTCGGTCCGTTGCTCGACGAGAGAGCCCATTCTCTTTCTCTCCCCCACCCCGCCTTTCAGATCAGGGGTAACGAATTCGGGGTGACTTTAAACAAAGAAAGGCTTTCACCTTCGCTTAATGATTTTCCAGTAAATCAGTAGCCATCCCTCGCCCTTCCAAAATGAACACACACACCCCACCTCCACAGCCGCCCCTCGCCCAGCCGCCGGAGCACAAGGGGGCCGTTCACTCCGGAGTCCTGAAATACACAAGGTGGAAATTCGATCTCGCCCCTTCTGCGTGTGGTCGGGAATCGCAGGCTGCTGCAGCTGCTCGAGACGCGGCTGGGTTTTCTTTCTTTTCTTTTTAATGACACTTGCGTTTATGCAGAGAGGCCAAACTATTATTTTACGCAATAAACGTACAAAGAGAGAGGGAACTTTCTGCTCGTCGTTCCCCCCTCCCCCCACCCGCGCCACTTGATTATTTCCCTATCAGTCTTCCAAAGACCTGATTCGTTTTAATCTGTCAGGAATCTATAGAAAGTAATAAAAAAAAATAATAATTAAAAATGACCCGTTATTTTGCCCTGTTGCTAGTTTAGGGCGATCGCTCCCTATCCTGAAAACAAAACTATCTGTTTCTGATGGATGTGAATGAATGAGAGCGCAACAGAAACGCGACGCCGTGCTCATCTCTATTCCCCCCATTCAGGGTCCTCACGCGCGCCCATTACGGGGTTTGGTGGAAGGTAAGTCCCACTGATTTTACGGCTATTCAGTTCTGCCCGATCCCCAAACGTGTTTACCCGGAAGTAAGAGCTACTGAATGCAGGCAGGCGCTCTTTCTCTCCTGCAAACGCGCTTGTGCCTGCAAGCCTTGAGTGAGATACGGGGCGCGCCGGTCCAAGATGCGACGCCTGCCTCTGTTCTTTTGCTCCAGGAGAAACGCCGGCTCTACAGCTCCTTTTAACAGAGGCCCCTCGGGAGAAATTGCCTCGAAGGCTGCGTTGACGATGGGAGCCTCTTATGACCCGATCCTAATTGGAATGTGTTGAAATTAATTGGAATACCAAACGACGCATTTTTTCCAAGTAAGGATTGGTGTGCTGAGTTTACTCTCAGAGAGGCAGATATTGGCTTTAGCGACCGCGGGTGAGAAAGAGAGAATACATACCATGTTTTAAAATGCTGTTTCGCGGCATGCGTTTTTGCAGAGAGGCCAGCGTTAATAATAAAATGTTAATATAATGTGAATTATTGCAACAAAGAGCCTTGCGGCACTTCAAACCGCAACATATTTATTATAGCATACATTTCAGTGGAGTTGAGGCAGAGGGGCTGAGGGTGGGGGTTAGTGAAGTCTCTAAGGTGCCACAAGATTCTTCGGGTGCACTCCCATACGTGCTTACCTGTGAGTAAAACCCATTGGATTTCACGGTGCTTACTTCCAAGTAGACACATATAGGATTGCACTACTGGTAGTTTTTGCTGTAACACAGCTGCCTCGCTGGAAACTATAAAGAAATAGCACTTGCTTTCAAACGAAGGAAGAATGCCCCGCAAATAACCAGCAGAAGTCTCCCTTTTGGAAAATAGCAATATACACAAAATGCAAACGCAACTCAAACCGTAAACATTAAACCAGCCTTTAGCATGTTCGCATTAAAATGTCCCATTGAAAGTCAATGTCACTTTGATCTCCGAACGCTGGGATTTTAGACGAGGAGGAGGAAGAGGATGGTGATGATTTTCTGCCAGAGCCCTCTAAGCGCAGCTCGCCCCTGCCCCGAAATCGTTAAGCGTTTGGAAAGCTGCGCTTGGTATTTGGAAGCAGCTTCTGCAGCTGCCTTGGCCCAGTTTGTCACTATTAGGGCTGGTGATTTGATCACCAAACGCCAGCACCTGTTTGCGGCGGCGGCGGCGGCACCACCAGCAATTCATCATTCTCTTTCTCACCCTCCTGACGGAAAGGTGAAGGATAGGGTGGAGCATTATTATTAATTATTGTTCTCATCATCACCAACTTTGGACATTCCAAAGGGCTGGGTTATGTTCTAGTCCCGCATTTTCCTTCGCCCCACCAAACAAAGCAACAAAAAAAAGAGGAAACGTTTAAGAGAATTTCCACCCACCCTCACTCCGCCAAACACCCTCAAGGAGCAAGTGCCAGCGAATGCCATGGGACTTCTGAGTAGGCTTTTAGCTAGCGAAGGAGATCGGCTTGGCTTGAGAGAAATGAGGCTTCGAAAATGATTAGAGGATCCGATTATCTTAACTGCTGCAGGAACATTGGCAGATCTGAATTGTTTCAGGATACCGTGCCTAATGTCTCTATATGCGCCTGCTTAAAATTGAGATCCCTGCGTATTGACTTGATTCCCACGCAAGCGCCGCTTGTGGGTCAGTACCGTGTGTGTGTGTGTGAGAGAGAGAGAGAGAGAGAGAGAGAGACGCACACACAGAGAGAGTTAAGTCATCACGTGCGATGAGCTGGACTTTTATTTCAGCTAGAGGATTGACACCCCCCCCCCCCAAGTTGTTCTTATAAGGCACTGATAAAAAGTGAGGAAAACCGTATCCTAAATCCCAGGACCATTTTCTCCTGCTCTGACAAAAGTCACACACACACTCCCAAGAACAGAGCCCCCATTCCTTTTAGCACAAGGAGCAAAGTACCAGGGACATGAAGGTTGAGTCCCTGGCGAGTTACTATTGTATTGCACTACCATGGGACATTGCCTAGTACCACCAAGTAAACATAAGCGCGACAGTAAGCTAAATGGACATCGATTACACTTACTTGCAAGAACAATGTTTATTTATTTATATTTCATGAAATGTATATATACCGCTTGATGATGATTATTTTTTTTTTTAAAAAAAACCCAAACCCTTAAAGATTTTGCAGAAAGAATCAAGATGAGGGGAGGTCGGTCAGTTGGAAAGTACCGGCTGCTCATCCTGAACGATGTTCACAAACGGTGGAAAGGGAACACCAGGATGTTTTTATACAAACCTCTGGAACAACAGGAGTGCCCGGTGTTTGACAAGTGATCCCTACTTGCAACGTGTAAAGCACCATCTTTGCTGAATCGAATCTTATTTCAAGACAAATAATCAATTCGTCAATATCTTTCTGTATTTAAATCCTGTCCTCTATACTGCATGCAACTCGCTTTTGTTTTGCATCATCTACATCTAGGGCCGACTTCTGTGGGGAGCACTCTTCGGTTTTTTATCATGACATATTCACACTGTGTGCGCGGTAATATTAGCATCTCCTCCCATGTATGCAAAATTTAAAAAACAACAACAGAGAAGTAAAAGGGGCTCTGAACTCCAGGTTGCCTCGTTTATAGGGAACCTTCTCCTCAATTTGTGGCTGGGCTGGACTGGGAGTGTCACAACAGGGAAAGATGGACAGAGCATGGATAGGAAGCTTCTTTGGGATTTGGTTTGAAATGTTATTCCTACGCTAAAGGAGAAGAAGAAGGGAATGAAAAAGTTGGCCTATTAGACAGACATAACGAAATTGCTCTATTTCCAGGCACATGATGAGGAGAGAAGCCAACGGGGTTTGGCTAAATCGGCCCCAACTATGACCTATTTCATCCCTTCAGTTGAATTAATTATTTTATGGAACAGGCTATAAAGCCCATCCTTGGGTTTAACCTGATAAGTGAGGATGACTTCTTTTTTCACCAGTCCATAACCCATCACTATTGTAAAGGCTCGGGGGTGGCATTACAGGGGGTTGGACTCGAAGACCTTCGGGGCCCTTACAACTCTGTGATTCTATTAGTATTAGTAAGAGCCAGAAAAAGACCTAACCAATCCCTTAGGCTCTCCCTTTCACTTTGCTTCACTTTCAAATCAGTAGCAGCCTCGCCCTCCCACCTATCATCCCAGTTATGCCCAGCTGTTTATAAGGGCTCTCTGAGCACCTGCCACCTCTCGTTTTCTGTGCAGCGCCTAGCGCACACTCGCTGGCATTTAGTACATGGGAAGGAGGGAAAACATGTCTACCCTATCCGATACTAAATCCTTTACTTGTCAACAGTGTATCAGGGCTGTTTAGGATCGGGAGGTCAGCCTCTTTCACCTTTCCGGTTTACCTAAATTCAGTTTGCAATCCCAGATTGACCCAGCTGCAAATAAACAAAAAAGGAGCCCCCAGGACTCCTGATGGGCAGCCCCGACCCACCGCAGTGGAAGGTCTCTCTACTTCTTCTGGGAAGTAGATTTTGTGGGTCTTTCTGGTTAGATCTTACTTCCGAACATATCATCCGTGGATGGGAACCAGCTGTGTTTAATGAGAGCCTTCCTTCGGATCCTCAACGCACGATCTCCCGCCCCAGTGACCCATTGATTTCAAGGGGAGAGGTAAGCCTTCCGGTATTATTTCTCTTCCCCGGAAATCGATGGGATGCAGACGTGCTCCTCTTCTGCGGCAATGCCATGCCTTCGGCTGTCTGAAGGGTCTAGGGATGCCTTATTAGCTTCCGCCCTTTGGGATGTCTCTGAAAAACCGTGGCTGGGAATCACGAGTATGGAGAGAGCTCTGGCTCTCGGGTCCTCCTTGCCAGCTTCCCATAATAAGCTTCTGGTTGACCCACGTGAGAAGAAGATGCTGGACTATGTTGGGCCTTTGAGCTAATCCACCAACGCGGATTCTAGCCTAGGTAAACTCAAAAGGAGAAAACGGTTTTCATGTGTCAGGAAATTAATGAGGGGGGGGGGAAACTGGGGATTTGCCCCCATTAGAGCTTACCTCTACGGCAAGTCCAGCCTTGCATCAGCCATCTCGAGGTTTAAGTGGATGGCGCTTTTTCCATTTCTGTTTGCCCCACCCTACTCTCCAGGCATCCCATGTCAGGTGCTAATAGCGTTCTTCTACAGCACCAACAACCCTGCCTTCTTTATTCGGAAGGTCCATTACTTCCAAGGCGACAACAAAGTTTGTCGCCTTGCTATCCTGTCCTTTTATGGATTATGCGGGAATAAGGCCCACTGAATTCAGCGAGACTCAAGCTCCAAAAAGGAACGCTTTGGTGAGGCCGATCCGAGGTGTTCTGAAGCTGTCTCTTCAAGACATAGTTTAGCCACACGTGGGAGAATCTCTTTTAAAGATGCAAAATGGGGGTGTCACTTGGCCTTTGTCCTGACTTTAAGCCTGAGGTTTTTTTGTCTGGCGAGAGTGTAAGTGGACATTCTTGGCTCACGGGATACCTGCTCCCTGCTCTACAGACCTTTTCCTACCTGGCTTGGGGGGGGGCGGGGTCCCTACTGACTCCAGCTACGAAAAACTGAGGCTGCTGAACACAATCTTGGGCTTCTGTATCTTTATTTTACATATTGTCATAATTTGTGTGGAAATTGTTCAGTTTGGTTGTGCATTCTTAAATGTTATGTAAGGCGTCTTGAGCATGGTTTGAACGGTGGCATACAAATAATATTATGTATGTATGTGCCTACGCTGCCTCATGATCCACACCTAACGAAGCTGCGACCTAGTGAAGCTTTTGATTTATTTCAATGTGATCTACCCCCAAAGTAAACCAGACAGCGTATTCCATTGATTTAAGTGGGGGCCGTAAGTTGACTTGGCCGAAGATTCGCTTGGATTTCAGCCTAACCTCGGCTTCTATATGCGAGTCTTCCGATTTCGCTTGGTGAAAAAGCCAACCCAGAAAAACAAAGCAGACACGTGGCGATGTGTGTGGTCGGCAGCTCCGCACTAGGGGCCTGGTTCTGCAAAGCTCGCTTCTCCCTTTCCCAGAGCAATTTGAACACCAACCCCGCAACACACACGCTTTTTAATGCAGGGCTGGATATAAACAAAGAGCAGCTGCAATATTCAAATGCCTTGTGCTAGCTAAGACCTATAGAAAGCAGTAGGGCGGGTGAGCCCTGTCATGGGCAGGGGGAGTCCCTTAGTCCAGCGCCCATAGAAGATTGCAAGGACATCAACGTACACTGATGAACTGCTCGCTTCTTATGTAAAATTCCATCGTTCGAGTTGGCAATGTGCAAATTTCCTCAGGTGGAGGGGGCATGATTTAGTTATAAAGTGGAAGGCGTTGGGGGCGAAACATGCGAACATAATTAACGACCTTCGCCCTGCTTTTGTCCATAATTCGAGCATTGCTTATTTGCCACTGCTTTATTGAGTAGCACCCGTGGGGGACCCATTAGGTTCGCTCAACCAAGAGCATCGTCTGCTTCTCACATTCTGGTGCTGATAGGCCTTTATAAGCAGGTAGACGCAGCTTCATTTTCAAAAGACCTTGTTACTTGGGAAGTTAAGTTCTGTCCAAGCCAGCCGGGCTTCTGTCTATGCAGAAATGTTTGAGATCCAGCCAGGGTCTGGCGGGTGCTTATTTTTCGCGGTAGGTGTCCCTACGGCGAAGTCTTGCAGATCGGATCAGATGATGTGACAACTGGATCCTTAACATATTTGCTTGGAAGCCCTGCTTACCTCCGTGGCAACCCAAGAAGTGGGAAAGTGCTTCCAGATCCTAAACGGATTTGAAAATAAGAAGTTCAAAGCATTTAGAAGGAACTTTCTTCTGGTTTAGGGCTCAATTGCCTGAGTTGACCAGGCATCGCTTTCTGCTGGGATTTTTCCCCCGGGCTTAGTTGTCATTTGTCATTCGGTCGTTTAGTTGTCATTTGTGGCGAAGTTGGGTTTGTTTATTTATTTATTTGGAGTTAATTACCCAAGTTAGTAAAATTTGCTCGGGAGAAAAAGGAGGCTTTACAGGTCTGGCTGTTAATCCACGCCAATTCCTTCAGAACAATCGCTGGGAATAAATTCTGGATTGCATTCTTGAGAACCTTCCCCTGCATAAAGAAGTCCCGGATCTGCATCAAGCACGTGTCTTCCAAAACAATTAAAAATATTCTTTTGCAGTTTGTGTACCGTTTCTGAGACTGCTTTCAGTTCACATACTAGTTCAGGTTGAACAAGACGAACACCCCTTATGTACCCCAACCCTGGGAGCAAATCTCCTTCATCTCCACTGAACATTCAGCAATGCGTAAAAGCGCGAGACTTTTCCTGGTCCACCTGGTTTCGGACGCTGTTGTGAAGCGCTTTCGACCTTGGACTTTCCAGCCCGCGATGGAACCAGGGCGGCTGTCCTGGGCCCACTGCCGTGGGTGGGGGGAAGCGTCCTGACACGCAGCCGCCGCCAGAAGACATGCCGTCGCCTCACGACACCAGCTCTCCAAGCCTTGGCCTTTCATGCGCCGTCGGCAATCTCTACAGAAAGAGATGGCTGTTCCGAAGGAGGAAGACTTCGTGGCGTTGTTGCCGCTTGTTTGTTGAGGGGCTGGCGCAGGAGGACGTATCTGAGGGGAGAATAAACCTCCGTGCGACTGGAAGCGAAGGGAGAGCTTCCCAAAAGAGACAGGCAACTCTAAGGTTGACTTCGCCCCTGTTGTTGTATCATCATTGCTGCTACTACTACTACTGTCCTTATTATTAGTCACTGCTCCGAGACCCTCGGACCCTCTAGGGCGGGAAGAGCGGCGCGCGACAGGAGTCAAGATGGCGCGCGGCGGCCGGGCCACAGGGCGCCTTCTGGAACGTCTGGCGGGACTGCGAATCAGGTACCCCGCCAGGCGCAACCAACGGCGCGGAAGGAGGAGGGGGGAGGGAAGAGTCCGAGGTCGCGCGCTGCTCCGAGCGCGAGTTATAACCGCGCGCGGGCGGGGAGGGACCGAGGGAGAGCGAGCGCCGAGGGTCTGTCTGCGCGCGCCAGCACGTGACGCACGGGCCGCGCTATAAAGGCTCTTGGCACTCTCCGATGCCGTTCAGTGCCTGTGAGAAGTTCTGGCGGGAGGGAGCCGCGCTGGAAGGGAGGTTGTCTTCCCTTCCCCTCCCTTCTGCCCCGTCCCCCCTCCCTCACCTCTCCTTACTGCCCACCCCCAGGGATCCCACCCCCATGGCCTCCCCCACCCCGCACCTAGCGCTCTTCGCCTGAGGGGCGGGAACTGCGAGGGAGCGCCTGCCGCCCTCCGCTGAGCCGGGGGGGGGGGAGGCGGGGCGGTGGCGCCTCCTCCTGGGACTCCTCCTCCGCTCCGCCGCTAGGGGGTGGCCAAGGCGAGCAGCCCGAGCCCGAGGCAGCGCCGAACAGCAGCAGCAGCAGAAGAGAGCGCAGCAGCAGCAGCAACCCCGCCAACGCCGTCGCCATGACCCTGGGCTGCAGCAGCGGGAGCAGCCGGCCGTGCGGCTTGCTGGCGGCGCCCTCTCCCGAGGAGGAGGACGACGACGAGGCGCTGTCCGACGTGGAAGACATCGACGTGGTGGGGCCTCCGCACGAGCACGGCCAGGCTAAGTTCAGCGAGGACGACGACGACGACGACGACGACGAGGAGCTGCCCAAGCAGGCGGCCCGCGGGAGCCTCTCTCCAGCCCAGGGAGGCCCGGAGGCCGCGCTGGGGGACAGCCACGACACGGCGGTGGCGGCATCGGCGCCAGTTGCGCCAGCCTCCTCCTCCTCCTCGTCGTCGTCGGGCGCTTCGGGGTCCGGCAAGAACCCCCTGGTGAAACCCCCCTACTCTTACATCGCGCTCATCACCATGGCCATCCTGCAGAGCCCCAAGAAGCGGCTGACGCTGAGCGAGATCTGCGAATTCATCAGCGGCCGCTTCCCCTACTACCGGGAGAAGTTCCCCGCGTGGCAGAACTCCATCCGCCACAACCTGTCGCTCAACGACTGCTTCGTCAAGATCCCCCGCGAGCCGGGCAACCCGGGCAAGGGCAACTACTGGACTCTGGACCCGGAGTCGGCCGATATGTTCGACAACGGCTCCTTCCTGCGCCGGAGGAAGCGCTTCAAGCGGCAGCAGCAGCAGCTCCACCCGCAGCCGCCCGAGCTCCTCTTGCGCGCCGCCGCCGCCGCCGACCCGGCCGCCTTCCTCCCCGGCTTCGCCTACGGACCTTACGGCTACAACTATGGGCTCCAGCTGCAGAGCTTTCACCACCACCATCATCACCACCACCACCCCGCGGCGGGGGCCGGCGGGGCGGCGGGGACGTTCCCCTTCCAGCCTCCTCCTTGCGCCCTGCCGGCGCCGCCGGGACCCGGAGCCTCGGCGGCCGCGCCGTCCGTTTTCTCCAGCGGCCTCTCGTCGTTCCTGGGCGGCGACCTGAGTTGCAGGAAAGCCTTCTACCCCGCCGGCCAGCTCAGCCCCACCGCTTCCCTCCTGCAGAGCCTCAAGGCGGACCAGGGAGCCGGCAGCAGGCCTTCCTTTTCAATAGACAACATCATCGGAGGCGGCGGTGGCGGCGCGGCCCCCCCGCCGTCCGGTAGCTCCACCAGCAGCGCCCCCGCTTCGCCCTTCCCGGCGGGCCACGCCGGGGGCCAAGCGCAAGTCTTGGCGATGCTTTCTCCGGCTCTGACGCCCTTACCGAACCATTTGAATCTCACCCACGAGTCCCTCCTGCAGTCCGGACAGAACTTTTCCAGCAAACTCACAAACCTCAACAGTTGTCCTTTTTAAAAACGCGACAACGACCAGCCACCATTACTCACCCCACCCCCGAGATCCTAACCCACAGCCCCTCCTGGCCTCTCTGCCCCCCTCCCCTCCATTCTCACAATTGCCCTCCCGTTGTGTTTTAAAAGGTAGGAACTCTTCCTTTTTTGAGAACTGTTCGGGCGTCTGGATCGATTCTGTGTGTATGTCTCTCTCTCTCTCTCTCTCTCTCCATGCGTGTTCAGGATTCTTAGTGTGTATTAGGAGGAGGGTTGCTGTGGAGGGAGGACGGGGGGGGGGCGGAGAAGAACCACCGACCAACTCACGCATCTATTTTAAAAAGTAGTGTTCCTTATCAAATGACTTCTGGCAGCTTGATTTCATTTTAAAAACAGGGCCTATTTTATTAAGGCTGGGATCTTAAGCTACCCAGGTGGATTTTCTGTGGGGGTCAGAATGGCCCTATTTCTCCCAATACTTCTTTAGAGATCTTTAGATCGTCTTTCTGCCGCATTCTGTGCAGCTGCTTGCTGGAGAACTGTGCTTTCCCGGTGCAGATCTCCCAGGAGGGTGGCGGTAGCTTCCTAGCAGTCCGCTCCGCCATCCAAATACGATGGGCAGATCCTAGGCATGTTTACTCAGAAACAAGTCCCGCGATTCAGTGAGACTTGCTCTCGGATAGGTGTGTAGTCAGCAACCGTAAACCTTTCGTCTTAAGTGGCTGGAGCATCAGAAATACTCCACTAGTAGCATTTCTCTTAAACAAAAATTAATTCCCCATATGGTTTCCTACCCCTGTTATTCCTCCGCCCCCAAGGAACTGCTTAAGGAGAATGTCTGCTGAACGTAGTTAACATTGAAAGTCTGTTCCCCCAAAAGAGGAAACCGGAATGCTAAAAGAAGTTGAGAGATTTCAAGTGCACATCTCAAAAGACCGTGCTACATCAGGAAGTCCCCTATTATCCAATCACCCGCCTCCTCTCCGCCCCTTCAACGTGTGTGTTTCTTGTGTATCTGGACTTATTTGTGTGTGTATATATTGTGCGCCCACCAGAGCCTCCTTAGCTCTCCCTAATAGCTGTTCATCCTTTCTATTTTATTGAAAGAATTGTGAATAATTTGATGTGGAAAAGGCAACGTAATTTTTTTTGTCCACCTTTGGTGTAAATTAATAAATGTTTGTGATGTCTTTTAAAGAAACCCAGTGGGTCTCGCTATCGGCTTTCTTAACACAAGAAAGAGAAGAGAGAGAAATGCAAACTAACGACTAAAGCTAGGACTCCAGAGGTCCTCCTAAGCGAGGAGTGTCTGCGTCCGGTGATTTTTATATTTGGGTGATATTTTTTAAGTAATACAAATATTAAAAAGTAATGCATCTGAACTATTAAACGTACTCTGGAGAGCTAACTAATAACTATATTTGGTGGGCCTTAATCGACTGTACTTTCAGTAACAATATTAGTGTACAATCTATTATTATTATTATTAGTAGTAGTAGTAGTAGTAGTGATACTACTACTAGTAATAATAATAGATTATGCATTGGAGCAGCAGTCTACCATAGCGCTGTAACTGAGGTATTTGGCTTTTCCGCAAAATACAGGGATGTAGTCTGCAACCGAATTATGGCCTATGCTTATGCACATGTAGTAAATTGTTCTAGTCAAGTAGGGGTAAGATCAGTGGAGTAGGAGCAGTTCAGGTTAACAACGTTAGGAACTGAACTTCCCGTTGGGAGAGGAGGGTATGTCCTTGCAAGCTCACTTGAGGCTAAACTTTTCCCATCCCGCTGCTAATGCCCTCTTAAATTCATCATTTTCACTCTTCCAAATACATAGGTAGTGTTTCCTGCGTTTCTTTGAAATTTCAAGTGTTAAACCATGAGTTGTACATCATACTTTTAAACTCTGGTGTTACACTTGGCAACCAATTGAACTCTTGTTTTCGGAAAATACTTGGAAGTTGCCAAGGCAGTTCCTAAAGGAGGAAAATTATACTCCCACTCCCCTTTTTGTTTTGGTTGGAAATGTTGACACATGGAAGGAGGAGGCGGGTGCGGAGAAGTGGCGGTGGAGTGGGGGCTGGCGGAGAAACCCCTGAGCCTGAAGGGTTGAACTGACCGTCTGAAACCCGAGATCCCTGCCTAAATTTTGAGGAGAAGAAAAAAGCTACAAAAGTAAACAGACTCCCCTCCTCCTCCTCCCCTGAAATGTCTTCATATCTGTGGCCAAATGAGAAAATGCGCCGCTTTGCATAAACAAAATCCTGCCCGGATCGCTCAGGCAGCGACTGCCTTGTCAAGTTTCTGCCCGCCGCCCATGACTTAAATGACCCTGAAAGGAGTAAGTGAAAGGATCGGCCTAAAGCCCCATTCTAAAATATTCATTTACTAGCTTTTACACGGCTTTAATAGACTCCCATAGAGGTGGGTTTATGAAAGGGGTCGTGAGGGGTGGGGTGGGGGGAGCGGGAAGGAGAGAAAAGAGGCGGATTCTTGTAGCATTTTCCATCTGTCTCTCCATCCAGCCTCTGCCGCCGCTCCCCCCACCCCTCCCGGGCCACAAGCCCTGAGCGGAGTTTGTTGATGTTGTTCCTTGAAAGGAGTCCTGCCCTCCCTGCAGGCCCAGCGAGCGGTCTCGCGTCTCCCTCTGGCCCACATTTGCTTTTGAAAAGCGATCCCCTGTCAGACACTTAGTCGTCCCTTTTCATGTGCGGGTCCCCACAAAAGAGACTTACAAGGCAGGACGTGGAAAGCGGGGAGAAGAGAATGAGGCAAAATGAATCTATTTTCCAGATTGCTGAGCACATGGCTACAAATCGAAGGAGCTTTGTAGCTCTTTCTACTCTCCTCCGCCACCTCCGCGACGCGTCATCTTCTCCCCCCGCCGCCGCCACCCTGCGACCCTGCGCTTCTGTCCAAATTGTTAAAACTGCTGTGTAAACCTGGGCGGCAAAAAGGGTGGCCTACCCGTTTCCAGAGGCAAGCTTTGATGACGTTAGGATATACTTTCTGTTGGGTAAACAGCTTCCGCGCTCTCGTTTTTTCTGCATAGGCTTCGGGTTGTAAATAAAGAGTGCGTGTCCGTAACTGCGTGGTTGGGGGGCAGTCTGAGCGCGAAGTTGTCCGCACAGTGCGCCTTTTCACAAGGCGAAAGGGGAATATTTCCATCATTAGGCCCTGAGTTGCAAACAGCTGGCTGCAAAGATGCAGATAGGATTGAATCTGATTCATTAGCCACGTGAAATCAATTTCTGGGTCCAATGTGCAGATATTTATTGCGGATTAGGCAAAGAAAAGGGGGGGAAGGGAGTGGGGGACGAGTAACAAACTAGCAAGGGCCGCGCGTGTAGGCCTGAAGCGCTCGGTTTTATGCGGATGGTCGGCCGGATCAAACTCTCTAGGTTAGGTCAACTGCGAAGAAAATCCCATTGATTTCAATGGAGCTTACTCCATCGCTTGCGGGAACGCTTGGAAACGAATCCCACGGAAATGCGCCCCTGGTTTGCCGCTCAGTGTGTGCCTCGGGTTACATAGTGTAGCCGCCCCGCAACGGTGGTTTGTTTGGATCATCTCTTCCAAGCTACCGGCGCCCCTGAAAAGCGTCTATTCCCGCGTGGAGAGAAGTCGGCAAATCCGTGTCAAATCTTTCCTCCGTGGGACTGAAATCTCGAAGGACTCCCGAGCAGTTCCGCGTATTTCTCAGGGCGGAATCCCGCGGCGTAAAAATGCCTGGCCTCTTTCCCGCGGCTACGACATTAAACCGAACTTTGCACAGTCCTCCTCTCTGTTAAGGCAGGACCGAGGCGCAGAGTTCAGAGGTTAAAGGTTATAATGCGTAAGCAGCTTATTCCAGAGCTGGAGCCTCCACTAGAACAATCGCAAAGTAAGAAGCCCGAGGGGCTGACTGCAGCAGCAACAGCAGCAGCAGCAGCCCTGGCCTGCATCTGTTGCCTCCTGCCCTGGCAGGAGTGCGGCGCCAGGGAGAGCGTGTGAGTCCTTCTCCCTTGCATGTGAAACCAATGCGGTGGATCTGGAGTCACAAAAGAGGCCAGGCTCCTCTCTCTCGCCCTCATCCCCTAAGATCAGGTGATGCTGTTTGCTTTAGGGGAGCTGTTAGGTCTCTTTCTTTCCTCTTCTCCAGTCCGTCCAAGTTTTCCCCTTGGTTGATAAGAGAAGGCCAGGTGTGAGGATGGCGTGGGAAAAGGCATGTCCGTCCTTTGGACCACGAGGTGAACTTCTCAGCAAGTGTGCCAGTTTCCTAATCGACGCGTGGAGTATGTAGGCAGAGTAGCGCGTTGCGTGTAAAGAACCCAGAGTCGGTTTCATTTTCCCGTCGCACCACAATCGCTGGCTCGGCCTCAGGATCGAAGTCCGATGGATCTCCAAGCGGGTCGGGGTGAGCGCGGCGAGAGAACCTCGCTGGGGATTTTTCTGGTTTCTCCTTTTTTTTTTTTTAAGTGGAAGAACATCTCGAACTCGAAATATTTTCCTAGAAAATCGGTAGCGGTTTTTCCCACTGGGGCAGAATAGATCTGTTTTGTAGAAGACTGAAACATTTCTTGACTGTTGTACGACAGGTTTTATTTTACCGCCCTTCTCTCCTTTGTTGCCTCTATTTAAATGTCACGCAGGAGGACCAGCGCGAAATAGGCAACTGCAGCCCCTCCCCCTCCATTCCCTGGAATAAGCTGCTTCTCCGCCTTAAAAATAAGAGAACAACGCAGGACTTTTAAGAGGTCCTCGCGTTTAGATGGGTAAAAGAGAAGGTACCTGGGAAAGGCGAATAAAGCTCTCCCATCCCTTCCCTCGCTCTCCGTTTTCCGTTCCCAAGGGCAAATTTTAAGATCCAGGTGCTGATTGTATGCCCTGGAGGGGCTGCTGTTCTTTCTAGGCGCTGCTCACGGTGGGATCCAGTGACAGGGTTTGCGTGGAGGTGGGCTTCATGTCAGCGGGCACGCGCAGCCCATCGTTTTTCTGCAAAACCCTGGCCCAACAAAATTTATCCGAGACCAGGCCCACGATTTCCAGTCTGCTGGAATTTTTGGCGGGCATTGTCGTATCTTTCTGGTTACTTTTTCTGTACACGAAACGAACCTGTATCTTCAAGATCGTTCGTGCTCGAGCCACGGCCCCAAAACTTAGTCGGGCTGGCCTCCAGGAAACCACCCTGGATTCGACCAATTCCTTCCTAGCGCTTTCCTTGAACTGTTGCCAAGCTGTGGATTTGGGGGTTCCAGTGGATTGAATGGGACGCAGACCCTTAACTCTCCTGCTGGCTGGGTGAATATTGTAGAACGGACTTAAGGTGTGCTCTGTTGCCCCACTCCGCCTTCCATGGGATGCCCAAACTCTAACACATTGTTCACTGACTTCTCCTTTAAAGTGGAACCGGGAACACGAACGTGGTAAGAAATATTTTGTTGTTGCTGTTCAGGATGCTTTAAAAAACAGGTCAGTGAAACGATCTTGCCTTGAGTTAGAGAAGGGCGTGTGGAAGAGCGCGAGAGAGAGATCGTCTTGTTCGGTCCGGGTCTGAATAATAATAATAAATAATAATAATAATAATAATAATAATAATAATAATAATAATAATAATAATAATAATAAATGTGAGAGAGCGGTTTCTGTGCTTCTTCCTCTCTCCCGCTCTGGCGCTAAACTCGGCCTCGGCCTCTCCTCCTCACAATCGGGCCCTTCTCCCTCCTAAGTGGATGATCATCTTTTGCCCTTTTCTGGTTCCCATTACTGCCACCACCAGGAGCCCGCAGGCGCGTTTGAAAGTGACTTGGGGAATTAGGAAGGGTCAGGATCGCAGCCCCCTTGACTGTATCTTTTGTTTCTAACCAGCATCACGAAAATATTTGGAGCGTGACTCGTGTGTGTTTGTGTTTGTGTGAGAGAGAATCGCTACGCAGTGAATGCATTCTCTTTTTAAGCCGGCGGTATCCCTCCTTCGCTCATAATGCGCAGAAATCTTCACGGTACATTTAAGGCCTTAATTATAGGAGCTATTTCACTTCGCCTTGGGACTCTTAAAATCACTACCAGAGAGGGATATTTTTCTTCCTATCAATAGACCCCCCTCCCCTTGAAGAGATATCTAGACAGAACAGGCTTCTCTCCCCGCACCCCGCACTCTTTAATGACCAAGTGAGAGAGAAATCCTCATTAATGACCAAGTGAGAAAAGTTATATTAGCCAACAGTTTATTAAAACCAACAACCCCTAAAAACCAAACCAAAACAAACCTTTGGAAGGACACACTACATTCGACTTGCCGCATAACAATGTTGTTGTTAGGACTTTTGTTGTTGATGGTAGGGTATGTAAAAAACAACAACAACAAAACCACCTCACCATAATTTTCTTTTCACTTCTGGAATATTTTTGTGCAATTCTTTCACTTCAGAACCAATTAAAATCAACTCATCATAATTAGAGTCTTTTGGATGTTAACCTCTACCCTATTGTTTTTTTTTAAAAAAATTTGTGTGTGGATAGGATGCATGGGGTGTAAAAGCAGGGGTGGAGAAATTGAAGCGGTGCTGCCCGGAGATTAGGTTCAGGGGAGGGAGTCAGTAACTTGGCACCCTCCAAAAGCCGCAGAAGGAATCGAAAACTGCTCCAGAAAATTCTAAGCTCTTCATCTTCAGCAACAATTCTTCAAGTTGCAGCGGGGCGAGGCGGGGGAGGGAGATGAACCGATTTAAAAGTACTTCAGCTTCAGTGGAGTGTGGATGGGCTGTTAATTAAGGACGATCATTTTTTCTCAGAAAGGTACTGCCTGAGAAGCGACGATGTTTTGGGAGGGCGGAACTGCAGGGCGACCACCCACTATCTCCATCTGTATAGTAAATCGCGGACATTTAAAAGAGGGAAAAAATCTCTCTGTGTATGTTTAATGGAAACATCAAAAGCCGCATTCTTCCCTTTGGTTCAGTATGCCTAACGATTTGGTTGAAGGCTTAGGAAGTGTGGTGTGTGTGCGCGCACGGGGGAGGGGGGTTATTACCCACTTAGAGAACTTTTAAAATGCGGTCCATCTTCCCAGGAAGACTTTGAAAGGGAAGTTTGTAACACTGATTCGGGGGGTGGGTGGAGCCGGTAGCTGAGAGAGGATGAAGCAGTCGTTTCCCCCTTCAGTTTTTGAGGCAGGGCGGAGCGGGGAAGCGGGACAAGCTGGGTTGAATAAAAATGATACAAAGGGGAGAGTGACTGGGGAGAGCGCAGGAAAGTTTTGCGGAGTTGGCTATTTCCCAGGGCATCTTTTCATCCCGGGAAAAGGAGATTCCGCTGCTGCGCTTGTTCCCCCAGGAGTGGTGATGCAGAGGCGTTCGCCTTTAAGGGACCGGTTTCGCTGATTTATTTTTTAAGGAGAGGGGGAACTGAAGGGTGCTTCTTCAGGGCATCCCGGATGAGAGAACCGCTTTCCCAAGCGATTGGATTCAAGCTCTTTCATACCTCGAGGCTGGATGGTGGTGAAGCTTTTATTGGATTGCTCAGGAGAGGGGCTTGTCCGTGTGGGAGGGATGTGAATTAGTTAGCTGGGCAGGACCAAGGGAAATATACCAGTGCGGACCACATCCAGGGTATTTATTGATAATAACAGTGTATTTCATTTTGCCCCTTGTCCTCTGGGAGGAAGTAGGCTTGCAAACCGCTACACACTTTCCCTTGGCGGTCAGCTTCGTTAGTATTAACGGGAATTCCTTGCGAGTAAACATGTAGTCACAGGATTGCACTTGAAGCTATCGTTTGTGGGAAACGCATAGAGAACACAGGACAGAAACAAAACGAAATACAGCATTGTTGTACTTAGCAGACTCCAGTGTGGCCAGCCTTAATTTGTACCACAGTTAAAGTCCTAGAATCTGAGTCCTGGGCACGTGGTGAACCTGAGCATGTGTAGATTACTAAGCAGTTGCTTTCAAACATCCCCATTTGGCTTTTCACCCAACTGCCATCTTTGGGCATCTTTGGAGGAAGGCACTACGGATCAAAGAATTAGGATAGCAATCGTATGGTTTTATATCCGCTTCTATCTCGCCTATTTCTGGGCAGCACAGAACCCTGGTCAGGGCCAAGCGAAGTTGGTTCTCGCTGCTCCAGATCCGCAGGCCCCATATACCCCACCTAATGTCTCTAATAACATCAAGGAGACCATTCGGAACAATTGATTTGCGGACTGAAGTCAAGTCAGGTGGTGATTAAATTGCAAGCTACCTCGGACAACCAGGGCACTGTTGGTTCTGCAGTAGATGTGCTCATATTTATCCCTAGCGCATTTGCCGATTTCCCTCCCTCCCTCTTATGCAACTAAAGCAGATGGAAAATAGGTGGACTTCTTGGCACGGCCAGTGGAAACTTTAGCTACAGGTCCTTCTCTTCCTTCATTGCAACCCAATAAAGTTCGGATTTAAACAATGGCGAAGAGGGTTGTGCCATTCTCACAGTGCTGTTGTTTTTTCCAGAGCATCAGCCAGGCTGAGGAGATTGGAGGGGGTGGGGTGGGAGTGAAGGCCCGCGGTGTTTCTAGAAAGGAAATGTTTGTTCTGAGTGTTTGCTGCCTGGGTCCCAAGAGCTCTTACTTGGAAGTAAGTTCACTCGAAATCGACGAGGCTCCCTTCCAGGTGTCTTGGAAGGGCCCGTCGTAAATCAAGGATTCCTCACGCCCCTAGGGTGGAATCCCATAGTCTTCAATGTGTTTTAAGACTGGAGTGTGGAGGTGTTTAGTCGCTTCCATACGATTCAGGGCTTCACCTTGCCTCCCTTGGAGAGGAATTGAAGTGTGGCACTAATATAAAGCTGCCCTCCTCTGATCTGACAAGATAATTAGGAGGGGATGATCATCCCCGCCCCCCAAACCCACACTTTCTGACTTGATCTTCTTGGACTGTTTCACCTTCCTTGACTTTATCCACGCCTGTTGTACCAAGCAGCCCAAAGTGGGACAGAAGTCCTCGGATGTAGTGCTGCTGCTGCTGCCTTGGTGGCATTGAAGCTGACGCGGAGTTTTAAAAAGGCTTAAATTCAAACGCTTCTGTCCGGGGTAGAACCTGAGCTGTGAACATGTGAATTTGATTACTGAGAGATTCGTTTCAAACGCAGGACCGGATTAAAAAAAAAGCCGTGCATGCTTTCTGTACGGCTCAGCCGTCCTGCTCCTTGGGGGTGGGGAAGGCCTCTAAATCCCAGACCTCATCCCGGTGGTCTTCAGGAATAGTCGGAGAAATAGCTCCTCTCCAGCGGGATGGAGGGGAAGGCTCATGCGTGTCGAGGAGCCTCGGTCCTAAAGATATGGCAAGACACCTTCTAGTTTGGGAGGTCGTCTGCACCGCTGGTATTAAACTATTTCAGAACCTGCAAGTTTCCCCGCGAAGGAGGTCGTGGGAAGTGCAGTTCTTCGGAGGGAAGGGATGTGGGGGGATGATTTCTAACAAATAATTCCCAGGACCACACCAATTGACGATTGCTAGAATTACCAGGGAGCGGGAACCACGATAATGGAACCATTTTCTAAATAGTTTAAACGGGTAGTGTAGATTCTAACCTCCTATGAATCAGCTAATTTTTCAAGTGATCGTGGGACAGCAGCCCAAAGCGTGCAGGCTTTTACCTGATTTTTGGGAGATATATGCAAGAGTAGTTGGCTCAGAAAAATAAAAGTAACATTCTAATTTAATATTTGCATAACTCGGGCTACGAACCCGGATTCCTTTTCGTTACTCCAGACTAGCTATATTGAATAGGAAGGAGTGATTTAAAAAAGGAAACTAGAATGGTTATTTTTTACTACAGGCAAAAATAATTCAATTTTATGTATTTTAATTAGAGGGTGGAAAACTTACAAGTTTATCAAGGAAGGGCATTAGTATGAAACAGGGTGGGCTATTACATTCTCTCCCCTCCCTCCGTTTTTAAACCTGCAAAGTTTGTACCTAAGTACTTGGCCTGTTCTCCGCCCGTGACTCGTAGCTTTAGTGAGCAGCGGCAGCACGTTTAACTTTTATTTTATTTTTAATTTTCGCCCTCTGCCTAGCTGTGGCAACAGGTGCCAAGAGGAATTATGGTATGTAACAGAGCCTTTGATCTCCCAGCTTAATTCAAATGCAAGATCTAATGGCTCGTGATCGCCTTTGGTAACCCCAAGGGGGAGAGAGAGAGAGAAATATCGATCAAATAATTTAGCCTGGGAGCTGTTAAGTTGCTTTAAACAAAACCCTTTAGAACGGAATGGAATTTGAAGTTAGCGTTTGCTTCCCCAACCTCTACTTTTTCTCCAGTGTTGAAATTAAGTAATCAATTTTTTTCTTTAATAAACGTCACTACCCGTTGGCTTAATTTTCTGATTGCGTGGTGTTTGCTTTGGCAGATCATTTACTTCGCTATTGGCGCGAAATATATTAAATCTAGGCGCTAAATATATATATATTTGGGGAATTGGTTTCCAAAACCCATTCCCCCCCCCCAAAAAAGCCCCGTCTTGTAAAATGCAGTGGAAAACGCCATTTTAGGAGACAGCCGAGATCCTTCACTTGAAAGATGCTCTCTGTTCCCTCTCCGAAGCCTCCCACTCCCACCCCGTCGCGGATAAGATTGCAGGTTTTTAGAAAACGTTTCTAGTCGAGGATTCAGCTTGCTAAATGAAGACTGTGGAACGATAATTACTCCACCCCCTAAATTGATAATGATAACAAGAGCAGAGTGCATGTAACAGCGGCCAGTCGCCGGCGACCGGTCAACCTGCAGGGACCATTGTCCCTGGCATCTGGTAGTTTATGGATATACAGCTGCTGAACATGGAGGTTCTATTTAGCTGTCCTCTATGAATTGGTCTAATCCTATTTTTAAAAATAATTTTAAAAAAACACGTGGGCACATTAGGTGGCGGCGATAATCTCGCTTGATGGCTTTCAAAATAATCTGTTTTCGCAAAAGCGATCCTGTTCTTGAGTTCTTTCTCACCCCGTATTTATTGGAGCTTGGCTCTCTTTCAGAATTTACTATACAGGGATGTAATGCATCTATTCTACACCCTTCGGCTGCAGGGCCGCTGCGGGCTTGATTCAACTCATTTCCCGGCCTTGGAGATGTTGAGGCCCACGGATGCCAACCCAGCAGCTTCCTTCTCTTCCGAGTAGCTGCGTCCTGCATTCGGGTGTCCGGGGTCCCTTTGGACACGGCGATTTAGTACTTGAACAGATTAAGGTTTCTTCAAGTGCCTTGTGAACTGCGCCCGCGGGTGGGACGGAAGGGCCAGCGAAAAGTCGCTTGTCAGATTCGCAGGAGCTGGTTTGCGCCGCCGCCGCGGATAGAAAAGATCCCTTAAGAATCAGCGGCCCAGTGAGGCTGCCCTCCTCCCCGCGCCCTTTGCAGCCCCGGAGATGGACCATGGCCCGCATGATCCGGCCAAGAGGTTAATAATAATAACTTGCCCTTTCTAAGAAAGATGCCCTCGTCTCAAGCTGCCTCGTTTCATTCTCTCTCTCTCTCTCTCTCTCTCTCTCTCTCTCTCTCTCTCTCACACACACACACACACACACACACCTCGCCAACTAACACTGATTCTGGGACAATACTTCTAATATCCGCCAAGCGTTTATTCTCGCAATTCATCTTGCGTCACTTGCTGTAGTGCTGGACTTCCAGCCTCTCACTGCATTTTCCTGTTGCAAACGTGTCCTCCTGAATGACGGAGAACGAAGGCTGCAACCCTGGCCAGGTTTCCGAAACAGGTTCCAGTTATGTCATTCAAAGCCCCCATTGATGCTGTCTGTCTGGCTCTAACCCTGCCCATCCTCTCACCCTCTCAGGGTCCCTGGGTCAGGCAGGTCGGTCTTCGTTATTTACCCTTGGGAACCCAGTCTCAGACACAAGCCGCTTGTTTTAACGCCAGGCGGAGAGTAATTGACAGACCTGGGCCTCGAACTCAGATCTTGCATCAGCCCCTCCACCCCCGCATGTTGCACCCGAAGTGAGATGTTTCGGGGGAATTTCTAGGATTTTCACCATTCTATCCGCTAGACTACACTGCTTCTGGGTGTATTCACGCGCTATGGGCGCTGGGGTTGCAAGATTCTCGAAGCGTCCTGGCATAGGGTTCAACTCCCAGGGGCCGAGGCCCCTCCGCCCCCCCTAAAATCAGTGGCGTAGCGTGGGTTGTCAGCACCCGGGGCAAGTAATTTGCGCCCCCTAACCCGTAGATTTGCGCCCCCTAACCCGTGGATTTGCGCCCCCTAACCCTAACCCCCAGATGTTGCGCCCGGTGCAGCCGGCCCCCCCTGCACCCCCCACGCTACGCCACTGCCTAAAATATTTGAAGGGGTCGGGTCCCCCACCAAAGTTGATTGCTATTACCATTCAAAAGGTGTGCGCGTTCAGCGTCTTGCGATCGAATATGTGGGGTGGGGCTCACCTTCCCCCTCCAAATATTTTATTCAAATTGGCACCCCTGCGCCCTGGGGAATTTGTCGCAGACGCATGAGGAAAGAATCAGTGCTGGGGCTCCTCAGTTTATATCTCTGGAAATCCTGGAATTGTCTAAACTTGGCTTCGGATTTCCCAGTTATCTGAAGGCAAAGGGAGAGCCATACAATACATGGTTGCGAATCATGTAGGGTGAATGTCAGCAGCAGCAGAAAAGCGTTCAAGCTCCAATCGTGGCTATTTGTTGGAAAGCGGATTGGCCTATGTTGGTTGCTCTGGAGGAGGCCCAGTATTTGATATCACCATTATTATATCCTTTAGCTACGGCCGACTTTTGAAGTTTTTGGATCAGAACCCAGTAAAGGATTCCACTCTCAAATAAAATATCCCCCAGTGTTTAAATGTCCATAATGGCTCTCCTCTGTGAATTATAAATCTCAGTCGCGTGACTCTCCCCCCTCCCTTTTCCTTGATCATATGATGGGGGAGCCGTGTAAAACGTATTCCTCTGGGTGGAATGCCTCCTCTCAACCTAGTCGCAGGAAAAACCAACTTTTTTATTAAAAAAACCCCCCAAACAAACAGTGAGAGGTAGGAAATTTCATCACCTGCCTTCCCAGCGCTCCAATGTTGACTAGATTCACTCCTGTGCTGTAGTTCGAATTTTCCTACTCGAACAGTGGGGCTGGGTCAGACAGAACAAACATGTTTTATACGTACCGTATATTTCAGCCTTACTTTTAAAGTAAATGGACGTATAGAAGAATCCGAAACATGTCTACTGGGGCACAAACCCCACTGAATTCAATAGGAGGCACTTCCCAGTAATGCAAGTGTTGGGATGGCAATCCCGGTTCTCAAATGAATGTGCTTTTTAAAGGGGGCGGAAATGCACTCCCCTCCAACTTTTGAGCTGGAGGCTAGAGCTCTGTGGCTGCGAAGCACAATCACTTTTCTCCCGAGTAATCCCCTAGACAAGATGAGAGAACCCCTGAACTGTGAGTGGGTTGTGCCTTGCTGCCAGAAGCAAGCTGGGGTCCACTACCAGCCTTTACCTGTGCGCTGGGCACTTTTGAACTCTGCGAGATTTACGTGTGTGCGTGTCTGTTGATATTCCAATAAAGTCCTCTTCGCGGGCCAAGCAAGGGTGGTGGTAAATGGGGATGGCTGCTAAGTTTGGGCCTGTTTAACCGGGAGAAAGTTTCACTGGAAACAAAATGTGTTCGTTTTAAAGTGCTGTGTTTAATAACCGGGCTGGTAGCCTCATCGGAGGTGGTTGCCCACAAGAACGTGCACTTAAGAGCTTCACTTGAGGGGAGAAATCTGGAGTCAAACGCAAGCTCCGAGTGTAACCTCACCGCCGCTATCCTTCCTTGAATCATTTGGGGCATATCTGAGTCATGCCTCTCTTAACCGTTCTTGGGGTTCCACAAACAGGTCCAGTAACTTGAACGATTTTACAGATCCCGCGTTCTGTTCCTCAATCGTTAAGGTGAACGAACTAAAGGAGGGAGGATGGATGTACCTAACCCACTTTCATCAACCAGAGTCCTGACTTTTCCCCCAGGCTCCTTAATCTCTAGCTGTCGACCTTCGCCTGGGTTTACGTGGTCTGAATGGCGGAAGAGCTGGACTAAGAAGGTAGCGGCGCAAGGAAGCAGTCAAAAGGCCTGCAACTCAGGACTCCAAACGTCAGACACTCACTCTTACCCAAATTGTTCAGATGTTAGTAGAGAAGCGAGTGTGTTTTCTCCCATTGCAGGAAGCACAAGCTTTTTGGAGACTTGCGGCAGGAAAAGAATTCAATAATAATGATTTAAATATCGTAACTGTTCTAACACACATGCGCTAAAACTACGAAACTCATCCCCTCAGAAACTCGATCACTAAACTTTCTTTGGAGTTCCGGAATGCAGTTGAGAATATTTAAGATTATTTGTCTTGCTGAAACAATCCAGTTTGCGTTAATGGTCTACTTCGGAGTAAACAAGTCAAAGATCAAAGCCTAACATACCGTCGAAATCGATGGGGTTAATTCCGGGGTGGGGACTCGGTGGCCCTCCTGAAGCCGCTCGACTCCAATTCCCATCAGCCTCAGCTGGTTAGGGATGATGGGAGTTGGGAGGCGAATAACATCCAAACAGCCTCCGGTTCCCCTGCGCTTGGTTAATGCTAAATAAATGTGCATCTTTTAAAGTCTTTGTCTTAGGGTTTCATTGTGATTGCTTGTGTCCCATCACAAACTGCGCTTAGGCCCAAGGCTCGACATTCAGCTAGGAAGCCCATTCCATGCAAATATGTCCCGTGGGACGCAACGTCGCTACTTATGGTCAATGTGGTGCGGAAAGGGGTGCCAACCAGCTCAGCTGAGGTGTGGAGCTGCTGCTGCGGTTGCATGTGAACTTCGGGCGGGAAATGCAAAGCAGGAATATTGCAGTTTTAAGTTGCCAAAAATAAAATATCCGTCAAAATCTCCCAGGGCTGAAACATGTGAAATATTTCTGATGCCTCAGAACGCATGCAGTGCCTTCCCACTGCCACTAGATGCTTGCATTTGCCGAAGGGTAAGGAAAACCAGCAAAAAAGGGTCTTGCACACTAACAGTTTCCTATGGCAGACGCTTTTCTGGATCAACGTCCGCTTCATCGGGTGAATGACGCATAATCCTAAATTGGCAAGCATATATACTGTGTGTGTGTGTGTGTGTGTGTGTCTGTGTCTATAAAGGAGTGAGATCAAAGGGAAATGAAATGCAGAAAAAAACAGTGAGCATTACCTGAAAGCAAACTAGTTACAGTGACCAGTTAACAAGGTCGTACAGTTTCTGTCACTGTTTCTTTTGAAGAAGAGGAGGAGGAGTTTGGACTTGATATCCCACCTTTCACTCCCCTTAAGGAGTCTCAAAGCTGCTAACAATCTCCTTTCCCTTCCTCCCCCACAACAAACACTCTGTGAGGTGAGTGAGGCTGAGAGACTTCAGAGAAGTGTGACTAGCCCAAGGTCACCCGGCAGCTGCATGTGGAGGAGCGAGGAATCAAACCCGGTTCACCAGATTATGAGTCCACTGCTCTTAACCACTACATCATTTAATTTTCCTCTGAATCCACTCATGTTCTCATCTAACCCCCCATCTTGCGTGTGTGTGCGCAGCCTCCCAACCACTCACAGTATATAAAAAATCTGACTGCCATTTCAGCACCACACTTCATACATTTGATGAAGTAGAGAGTGGGCAAGGAAAGTTCCCGTTAGACTACATCTGTCAGCCACCACAACACTCTTTTTTTTGTGGACACCTGGAGGGAAAAGCTGGGCTCTGGCTGAACACAATAAGCTCAGTTTAGGGGTGGGGTGGGGAATCTCTTTCTCTTGGTGTAAGGTTTGCTTTCATTCACCTTAAGCACTAATCACAAGGTCATGGGCATTGCCTCTTTAAAGGACTAGCTAATCTTTAGTTTATGGATGTCCAACTTTAACATTGCGTCCACTTAAGGCTTCTGGATACCTTGTTTTGAGGAACAGCCCATTAACAGAGAAATCCACTCTCCCTTTTACATTCTGGATGACTGACATTTCAGAAAACTGTGGCTTTGTAATGCAAACGCTGCTGTTTGGGAATTCATTTCCTTTAAAAAATTTGAATGGTGGCCTTCTTTCTTTCAAACTTTCTCTTTCACATTGTGTGTGTGTGTGTTTAATCAAATGGTTATCAAAAATAAAACTAAAAGGGCACCAAATACAGATCTTTTGGGCTCAGTATAACTTAACATGAGGGAATATTGTAACTTTATTATCCCACCTATTGGGAGTTGGAACTACTCTTTTTGTCTATAGTAAACAATTGAAATGGGCTACTCTGGGATACATGGGGTGGGGATTGTGAGTTTTCTAAGGTAGGATAAAAACTGAAGTTGCACGGGAGAGTGCCTATGTCCTGTCAATTTCTCACTGTCTTGGGTTTGTCTCTTCCTCCTTCCTTAACAAGTTAAAAAAACCAAACCAAACCAAGCCAAACCAAACCAAGCCCAGCCTTATCCTTATTTTAAGGGTTGACAAGCAGAAGAGCTAAATTTATAAAGAAGGGAAAACTACAACAACAAGCATAGAATTAAAAAACAAACAGCAACAAACAAGTAAAATAGAAACAGGAGAATCTTATTAGATTTATAATGCCCTATTTCGACAGGAGGTCGATGGCAGTGTAGCACTAGTAAAAGTCGTTAATTGTCAGGGACTGTGCTGAGGAGGGCTGCACTGAAGGGGAATGGTGGGAGCCTCCCCCTCCCCCTCCCCCTCCCCCTGCTCCTGCTCCTGATCAGGACCCAGAATCTTCCCAGGATCTACCCAGGAGCAGGAGGACAGTATAGATTTGGAACAGTGGTTTGTAGAGGGACATAGTTCAGGCAGAAGCTGAGAAGTAGTGGGTGGGGAATAGCTAGGAGAAGAAGAACTGGGGGAGAGAGAGTTAACCGACTCACTGTTGCTTGAAAGTGTTCATCCGCCTAGCCCATAGTCAAGAAGAGCAGATAAGGTAGCAGCACAAAAAGCACACCGGTTGCGAAATCAGGTTACAGTACGCGATAGTGATGTGGGTGACTAGAGAGGAAGTGGGCGGACCCTTAATTGGGAGCACCTTCATTCCTAGGAATGGATTCTTTGTTCTCTCGCTGTGATCATTAAAGTTTCTAACTGGTAAGAGACTTGTTTCTCTTTGTTCTGCTTATCTACTGCCAAAGGGGGGGAAGGAAGCCTATGCCCTGAAGCCTGATATTAGTTGTGGGAGGAAAGGTAAGGGAATTGGTTCTGAGACCTGGATCGAAGTCTCAACTGTAGGGATGTTAAGGGGGGTAGAAGAGGATATATTGTTTTGATATTATCCCTCTTCATTCATGCTAGTGAGTAAACAGCAGAGCACATTTCATTTGCAACTTATTGGAAGCAAGCTGATGATGCGTTAGAATCCTTTAAGTGTCCAGTCTGGATTGTTCCTGGTAAGTTTCCCCTTTATTTCCCTCTTAAAATAATAACTTTTAACTTCTTTAAAAGTAAGAATAAAGTTTTACTCACATTCAGTTCACAGCAGTAATCTGAAGGCAGGCTCTATCTTGTGGTTGCAGTAAAAAGAAGTCTGAGCTGCATCTCAGACTTTATGTTTGTGGGCCCCATCCTATGAAGGCTGAGCCTTGTGCTGGCTAAGAGCCAGGAGAGTCCAAGAGTAAGATTAATAGAGTAAGAGTCCAAGGGAGAGATGGTTGCATGGCCAGCCCTTTTATCTGGTCAACTTGGGTCATGCCCATCTACCTGGTCACCCACAGGGGGAGGAAGCTCCAGAGCAGATGTGACAGGAAGTCCTCCCTGTCTGGATCCACATCCCCCTGTATGTCCATTCTAGGCAACAGAAAAATGTACTTGACTGCTCTAGTAAATAATACATCCTGCATACCCCTTCTCAGGCAATACAACATACACATAAATTTTATTCAACCACCCAGAGTCCCAGCTTTCCCCTCCAGGTGTCCACAAAAAAAGAGTGTTGTGGTGGCTGACAGATGTAGTCTAACGGGAACTTTCCTTGCCCACTCTCTACTTCATCAAATGTATGAAGTGTGGTGCTGAAATAGCAGTCAGATTTTTTATATACTGTGAGTATATAAGAGGGACTTATGGAACAAAAGTTCTGGAAACTCTCCTTTGGTAGGGGCTTTGTCAGGATGTCCACACTCATCTCCCTGGTATGGCAGTAAGATAGTTCCATAAGTCCCTCTTGGATGGCCTCATGCACATAGTGGTACTTCACCCCAATGTGATTTGTCCTTGTGTGAAATTTCTCACTCTGGGACAGCTTTAGGCAGCTCTGGTTGTCCTCCATCAGACTAATAGGCCCCTTTCTCACCAAGTCCTTGGTTAGTTGATCAAGCCAGGCCATCTCTCTGCATGCTTTTGTAGCTGCAATGTATTCAGATTCTATGGAAGATAAAGCTATACAATTCTGTTTATAACTGCCCCATGAAATGGGACCATTTCCAGACATAAATACATATCCACCTGTGGATTTATAATCAGTTGTACTTCCAGCCCAATCTGCATCAGTAACACCAATCATTTTAGGATTACTAACAGCTGGTAAACTTAATTTACAGTTTATCGTACTCCGTAAGTACCGAACTACCCTTGTTACACCCGCCCAATCATATTCAGTGGGAGCATTCACTTATGTTACTCAGAACTCCCACTGCACTGGCTAAGTCAGGTCTACATGTAGTAACAAGATACAAAAGCTTTCTAATCGCTGACCTGTACTCATTGTTGTCTGGCAATGGCTTTGAATAATCTTTATTCTTTTAAAAAAGTCAGTAGTCATGGGTATGGCGACTGGGTATGCTTCTTATATGTGCATGCTTTAGATCAGTTCAGACATCTTTTGCTTTTGCCTAAGCAGAAATGAACCGCCTCCTTCTCTTTCACTTGAATTCCAAGATAGTACTGGATCTTTCCCAGTTCCTTGACTTCTACATCTTTGCTTAAATGTTTCACAACCTGTGTGTAATCTTTGTCATTTACTGTGGCAATGATCAAATCATTAACGATGGCAAGAATATAAGAAAGCTGTCCATTATTAGACTTGGTGTACAAGCATTTGTCTGTGTGGCCTTGCTTGTACCCATGCTGTGTTAGCATTTGATGTAGCTTCTGATTCCAGGCTCTAGCAGCCTGTTTAAGTCCCTAAATGATACTGTGTTAATTCAAGTTTCTGAATGATTGTTGTAAATTCATTCACATGTTTGAGAATGTCTGTCTTTGAATCTAATTTTAATTTGAGGATGCTTCACATCAACTTTTTGTGAGGCCTTTTGCTAGTACTTCCATACACAATTTCCATATCTTTAAGGATATTGGAGTGATCATATAATGTATTAACCTGCACCCTTGGCACATCTGTAATTTCACTTAAAATGGTAGCTCTTGCTTGGTCATTCTGATTTCCCCTTAGATTAATTGCTGCAATGGAGTATTCATCTTCACCAGTAGGCTTTTGATTAGTAATTGCATTTAAAACTTTCTTTGCCTGAAGAATTGCTATCAAACACTTTTTTCACAAAATAAAATTTCCTTCTTCTAATTTAGGCATTTTAAAGCTTGCATCACCAAAAAGATTCCACTTCCCATCTCAAAAACAAAATTTGGGAAAAAAATTAAAATTCAAAACTTGAGAATTTTTTTCCAAAATTCAAAATCCCTAAATATCAAAAGTCAATAATAACTCTTCACTGCCACAGCTACTGTGAACTCTGAGGGAAGGGGAGGGGGCTAACCCCTCACAGAATGGAACAATTGGTCATGTTCTTACCAGGAAGTAGACACAGAAAAATACTTTTCAGCTCAGGATCACAAACCAGTGTCATCCACCAAAAATACTCAAAAACACTCAACTCTGGGCCCATAACCCTTTGTGGGAATGTAAAGAAAGATAGGAAAGGATATATTGTTTTGATATTATCCCTCTTCACGCATGCTAGTGAGTAAACAGCAGAACACATTCCATTTGCAACTTATTGGAAGCAAGCTAATGATGCGTTAAAATCCTTTAATTAAGCGATCCAGTCTGGCTTGTCCAGTCTGGATTGTTCCTGGAAATTTCCCCCTTTATTTCCCTCTTAAAATAATAACAACATAACACAGTTTTCTTTAAAAGTAAGAATACAGTTTTACTCACATTCAGTTCACAGCATTGATCTGAAGGCAGGCTTTGTCTTGTGGTTGCAGTGAAAAGAAGTCTGAGCTACATCTCAGACTTTCTGCTTGTGGGCTCCATCCTATGAAGGTTGAGCCATGCGCTGGCTAAGAGCCAGGAGAGTCCAAGAGTAAGAATAAGAGAGTAAGAGTCCAAGGGAGAGATGGTTGCGTGGCCAGCCCTTTTATCTGGTCAACTTGGGTCATGCCCACCTACCTGGTCACACACAGGGGGAGGAAGCTCCAGAGCAGATGTGACAGGAAGTCCTCCCTGTCTGGAGCCACATTCCCCTGCGTGTCCATTCTAGGTAACAGGAAAATGTTGACTGCTCTAGTAATAATACATCCCACATCAACCTCATCCTGCATCAGCGCAGAGCCCAGTTTGCAGTTGTGTTTTCTCTCTCAGAAGCTGGAATTCGTCTGTGAGCAGAGCAGACTTTGAGAGAGAAGAGTTTTAACTAATGCGGGTTGAGTAATCTTTGCTGCATATGCTCCCCTAAGAGCTTTTACATGGGGCGGGGAATACGGGTAGGGCAGGGCAGGCAGAAAGGTCCCTATCGCGCATCTCTCTGATTTGACCTCAACGCGTTCAGCTAAAAGAATATATCCACTGGTGCTAATGGAGCTTAGTTCCCCCAAGATGTGTTTCAGATTGTAGTGTATAAACTTATGTCGTGCATGCAACACCTGCTGAAATTCTCTCGCACACAGCTGCTCTCCTTTGCTCTGGACCACCCGAGACGTCGAAAATCTCCGTGCTGCTTTGCTGCTACGCTCGTCGTGGCCTCTATTCCGAGACAAACTGTTCTCCTTCCATGACACTCACCCAGAACAAGCCATCTGGGGCCTCCAGCCACACACACACACCCTACATGGTCTGATTAGGAGAAAGTGGATAGAGACGCAAGGCTGCTATCCTACAACCGGTTTATGTGGGGGAGGTAAGAGCTGCTGGAATCCATGAACTTAGCCTCCAAGTCGATGCATTTAGGCTGAGGGAAACCTGGCAGTCCAAACCCACGCACAATTACTCAGAAACAACTCTCACCAAAAGAAAGAAAACTTACTTCCTTTTACTCCAGTCTCCCCTTCCATGCACCCCACTTCTATTTCCGTTTAATTGGAAGGGGCCTTCCCCAGGACTGGCGCCTTGTCTTGTGCTTTTGTTTTCCTCTGAACATGTAAGAGCTCATAGTAGGAATAAGTCCCGTTGAACATAGTAGGGAATTACTCCCGAGTAACAGTGCATAGGATCGGGCTTTGGGAGGACAATACTGCAGTGCGAAAGCTTGCTTCCAGTGTTTCTAAAAGACACAGGTGGATCAACTAAAGGTTTATTTTCAACTGATCTGGGTTTGAGATGTCTCACTGGTGATTTTCAAAACAAAAACAAAACAACAATGCTATTTTGCCTTTATAGGGCTAACAGATTTTTTGAGCCGGTAGGTAGAGGTTTGAATTTTCACGATTTCGGGAAGGTGGTTCCTTAATTCTGTCCTTCCCTTCTGTCTTCAAGAGATTTCTTCTGAGAAGACCAACAAAAGGCCGGCGGGAAACTCGAATCGGCAAACCAGGAAAAGAATTTTACTAACCCTTAACATGCTGCATGTATTTATATGTTGCAAAGGAAAGTATTACTCAGTGAACTAAAGGGCTCGTTCTTCCGAGATACCGAAAGGGAGTGTGCGTGTGTGGGTGGGGTGGGGGGGCGGTATGAGGTTTTTTTTAAAAACAACAACGTCACAATAGCAACCTTGACTTCTACCCTGCATTTTACATATAGACACACTGAAACACACATTCTAGCAGTGCACACAGCTATCTAAGGTAATGCGGAACAATGATACGTTTTTATACTGTACAATAGGTCGTCATTATATGAGATTTTTGCAAATTATGCCTGGCCCGACCTGACCCAATTTCCAAGGCAGGACTTTGTTGGTTCCAGGGGGTGAAGCACACTTTTTCTCCCACCCTGCCTTTCATTTCCTTCTCGGCTCCCTTTACACCCACCCCATGTTCATAACTTCCTGTATCGATACCATGTGCGATATATACATAACCCTTCGCGAAAGGAACTGTGGCCTGTTAATTTGTTACTCTTCAGGTGCGAAGGGACTCTTGGACTTTCCCGAATTTTACTTTGAGATCAGACCAGGAACCACGATCTCTCTCCATTCTCGATCTCTCTCCATTCTGTTCTGCAATGCTCCACCACAGACACCAGGCGCGTGCTTTTGGAACAAAATCCACCCAGCCGTCAGTACGTGGCTTTGTAGCGGATGAGGCAGAAACACACACAAGTATCCCGAAAAGGAAAATCTACAGTTTTCCTCCAGGGAACCACTTCTTCAGGGAAATGAAATGAAATAAAATCGAATTAATTTTATCGCAAGCTTAGATCAAGTACTCCTCCATGGTTCGCTAGAATTTGCACCTTGGGGTGCGAGGTGTCTGCCTACACCTTTCAGTTCTGTACTTTCTCCCCAAGCACTGATCTAAAACGGGTTCCTTCTATAGGTTCGTTCCGCAACCCACAGATAACTTTTTTGATCGAGGTACTGAAATGAAACTATGTCTGCCGATTTACACCTCTCAATGATGTGGGACTGGTGCCGGTTTCTCCGAGAGTCGGCAGGGCTAGTGCTGCGATCCACAAGCGGACTGAGATGGGTCCCTGGCCTGAATCACTTCTGTGCCATTGACTAAAGCTGAAATCTTTAGAATGCACTTACTTGGGACGGATCCATTTAAATCAACGGAACATATTTCCGATTAAACGCAGTCGCGTTTCAGTCAGAAAATAAATCTTAACTGATTTGGATGGAACTGGCTAGCCCCTCTTCCCCAAGTCTTTGTCATAAGCTGTTGGGGGGAAACATACAGTCGTGATTGGTCATGTCTCTCTATTCACCCTCCGCCCAACCATGAAGGTGCGGGTGGGATGACTCTATTTTAATGTCATTATAGTTGCCTTGGCAACCCATTGGATCATTGCTCTTGGAATGAACCTTGCAAAAATGGTTGGTTTAAGGGAAATCAGTAAAAGGGCAGCAGAGGGACACATATATATTAGGTTGAACGACAGCGAGGGTTTAACATGTGACCTCTCCAATTAGACTGATGATACATTGGCGCAGCTGCCTCTGCCACGCTGAGATAATGTTGGTTCTGTGCGCATTAGGAGGAGGGGAAACTGGAGGAAGGGGGGCGCAGATTCCCCCCTTTCTTTTTAAAGCAGGTTCTGTTCACCGACTGGGCGCTTCGTGCTCATTGTGGGCCACGGGGGGGGGGGGACGCAAAGCAAATAGAAACTAAAAAGCTAATTCCCTGGAAAAGCGTCCGTTAGGGAGGCGTGGAAAATCCGCGTCATCCTAGCCACCCCCCACCTGCCCCTTTTGCCAGAAACCAAAGCAACATAACGACAGAAGCAGACACACTTCCAGAGAACATAATTCGTGCTTCCGTCTGGGGGATCTTCGGGGAATAAGTGAAAGCCTTTTCCAAGCACCCCGCCTCTGTCAGCCCAGGTATGTCCCGCATCCAGGTCTCTCTATATACCTGCAAGGGTCGGGAGTAAACCCGGGACTGTGATCTTCAACACACACTAAGGAACTTCTATTGACCTTCACATTGAGTTTACTCTGACCATGTTTCAGATCGCAGGGCACGTTCTTTGAATGTCAAAAAGATTTAAACATCAACAAGGTTCCAGGGGTGATGTATTTGTAATTTCAGCTTATACCTACACCATTGCCTACAATCCTGGTCCCCCCAATCCCGATAAATTAATCTGCAGCAACTGTCTGAACGTGGTCAGACTCGTCGCTCCATCCTCACGCAATTTATCACCCTCCCACTCCACAGCTACCTTTAAAAACTGGGTTGCGATTTTCACAAGTAAAATAATACTCTCTTCCCCTCCCCCGTCCCATTCCCTAGTGATACAATTAGTGCTTCAGGACATATGCCAATATCTCCCCGTGGCAAGAAATGCTACAAACTGTTTTTAGAAGCCCTTCTTCGTCTGCTGACAGATTTGAGACCAAGAAACCTGAGACTTCCCCATGCCTGAAAGCGTGTGTGATGCCCAGCTATGTTCCAGCCTACCGACGGGGCTCTCTCATAAACGCGGAAACAACAGTCCTCGTGGTTACAGTGGCCGCCAGTCGTCTCCAGAAATGCTTGTTCACTAATTTTGTACCTCACTCGAGCCAGGTGGGCATTTGGCCCGGGTGTCAGGGGGCTGAAAACCCCCGCCAGCTCTTTAACTCGGACTGCATTGACAGGATATGGACACATTGAATGATCACGAACCATACAAACTGGCAAACATATTTATGCACCTTTGCAAACTATGCGGGGAGGGGATATGTCTCTAGGGGACCACTTAACACGGATGAATTATTCCTTTAGTGACTAAAAGCGTCCTCCTAAGATGTGCCCGATTAGATGTTAAAGAGTAATAAAAGGATGTTTATTTCCACCCATTCAGGGCACATTGGTGAGTTAAGGTGCTGGTCCTCATCTGTTCTGACGCAAGGAATACACCGTGTGTAAGTTCGATATAATGATATGAACTACATGGAGCAGGTAAAGAGGAGTCTCTCATACACCGCAGAGGGAGGACTCGACACTTGGATGCACGTGTGCAAGAGACAGGTACCAGTCTAGCCCGCTCGGGGTGAGCATTAAAAGAGTAAATCAGAATAAGCTCTCGGTTAATGGCAACCGCAATGGTAAGCGAGGATCTCGTCCGTGGGTGTCTGTTAATCCAGGCAATGTTCGTAGGAGAGTACCTTTCTGACTGCCTGTCTACGAAAATGCAAACATTGTTTCAAAGAATTAAGCCTCACTTTGTATGTCAGGGTTCTTCGGGCTCCAAGAACTAGCTACTCTTCTTCTCTTCTGCTTTCCATCTCGACCTAAGCCAAGAAGGTTTTGCGGAAGGGGAAAAAGGAAAAGCTTTCACAATCTTAGGCAGCATTTCAGAAGGACGTGGTGCTGAAATCAATGGTCATTTGTACTCAGAAGTAAGTCTCATTGAATCCAATAGAGCACCCAGGTAAGTGGGGTTAGGATTGCACGTTAAATATATTTTATGCCCAATACTACGCTGGATAACAGCTTCCACATGGCAGTGAAGGGTACGAGGTAAAAGTAACGTGTTTGAGAGGGCGGAGGCCTTGACCTTTTAAATACGGAAGCTGGAACGGGACAATTTTCGCGTCTAAAGAAAGGCAAATGTGAATAACTACAACGTGTAACTATGACAACATTCCCCCTCTTCCCATACACATAAACTGGTCAGGGAAGAAGTGCTTATTTGGAGAAAAAAGTTAGAAAAGGGGTAACTACTATAGCAAAAACACCATCCTGATCCTAAAGCGCTTTGGTACCGCTTTGCCAAGGGACGAGAGAGAATTCGTAGTATGTTGAATTTCCAGCTTTAAACTGGAAAAAAGCAGCGCCTTTGAAGATCAGAAGGCTATTGGGCATCTGGAAAAGGAGCAGAAAAGGGGTACCGAAAGGATCAAGGGGCTAGAGCCACATTTAGCGAAAAGGCGTGATAGAGGTTCATAAAATGACGCCTTGTGTGGCGAAAGTGAATAGAGAAAATACACCCCCCCCTTTCATAACAATAGAACTTGGCGACATTCAACAAAGCTGAATGTTGGAAGATTCTGGACAAATGGAAGACCATCCTCACACAGCGCCTCCTCAAACTGTGGGATCCGTTCTCACCAGAGTCAGCGATGGCCGCGATCACATAAAGAGGGACAGTGACTTTTCGGTGTCTAGATTGGCCCTCCAGCCCGACGGGGTTGGGGACTTGTACGTCTTTAAATATGGTTCAGAGAATTACAAGTAATCAGATCTGCAGGGGGTCAATAGTGCAAACTTTTTAAGACTAATGTTTATTTAGAAAAGTGAGTGGTGTCTGCGTTGCTTTGCCTGTGCCCCTGTGCCAGATCCTTAATGGCTTTTGCAGACATGCCGTAGCAAACTCCCGCGCGCCGCGAAAGGACCACCGGAGCGAGGGGGACCGGGCAGGAAGGCGACGCATCCCCCCCGCAAAAAAGCTCCGCGTTTCGCTCAGAAATCCTCTGTTCAAAGAGGGATCTCGGAGGAGGAGAGAGGAGGGAGGAGGGAGGACGGGGGGAGCTAGCGGCAAAGCGCTTTCCAAAACTCACCCAAAAAACAAAACGCGTGTGTGGCTGATTTAGGTTTGTTTAGGAATGAACACCGCGTAACTTGACCCAGCAAGGGATAATCAGCGTTGAGAGAGACCCGACGGGGAGGCTGGAAGAAAAGTCCTGGCATTGCTGGGGGCGGGGACGGCTTTGCCTGGGCTACGTTTGAACATAAGGTGCTGCGAGCCAAAGTCCAATCCTCTTCGTTCTAGAAGATCGATGAGGTAGGTCGGCAAAGCGAAGGAAGGGAAAGGAACAAAACTGAGCGCCAGGCTGACCGTCGAGGTTCCGGTTCCTCTTCTACTGCGCCAGTGGTTTCTTGTTTGCAGCCGCGGGCGCAAGCCCCTAATCCCAACGGAGAACGCACGTTTGGACCTCCCGCCCAGAAATTGACCTTTCAGTCTCTCTAGCTATATATTCGTATATTATATATATATATATATATATAGAGAGAGAGAGAGAGAGAGAGAGATCGCCTTCCCTTTGGATGCGCTGGAACTAGCCGTCTTGGTCTTGGAGTGGCTGGGGAAGCCCGGCCAGATGGGCGGGATATAAATAATAAATTATTGTTATTATTATTATTGGAGAGATCCCATCGACGGTGCCTACCAACGGTGATTTCACCGAGCCATCGCAGGAGTTTTGTTCTGTGCCTCTCCCCTCGCCCCAATCCCTTTCAGCGTCCTGGAAGCAAAGTCCCATGTATGTCGATCTCCAAGGACAGCATTCCCGTTTCTTGGTTCGCCTCACCACACTATCCTTCCCAAACCCCTATTGGGTTGGCTAAGCTGGAAGATGGTGGCTGGCCCAGTTTCACCTGGTGAGCTTCAGGGGTGAATGGGAATTGGAACCCAGGTTTTCCCCATCCAAAGTTGCCTATTGTAATCACTATTCCACTTTGCCCACATGCTATTTTGCTTGTAAACACAACGGCGCACCATTCAGGTAGGGTTTTTGAGTGTCCTGAGCAATCCCTATCCATTATTTTAGTAATCTTCACAACATCCCTGAAAGGTAGGTCGCTTAGCCAGAAGCAAGTACCACTGAAATAATAGGATTTAATTCATTTTTTAAAAAGGAATGGGGTATTAGACTAATTTTAATGCAACATACTTGACCCCCTAAGTAGCTAAAGCTGCGGCTGACTGGATTCAACCCCCATCCTCAACATATGGGCCCCGATCCGGCTTGAGCCGGGCTGCAATCCTACGCATGCGTATTAATGATGAGATTTACTTTTGAGAAACGTCCTTAGGATCGCGCTGCAGGGCTGCAATTTTACTTATTTAAAACATGAGGTGTCCGCTCCTCTAGCTCATAACTTCCAAGACAGCTTTCAGTTTAATTCAACTATATGCACACTCCCTTACTTAGCGGCTCCCACTGAGCTCACTGGGCGTTCTGTCTCAGTATGTAGAGCATCGGGTTTCACGGCAGGGCTAACTTTAGCTGGATCGGGGTTAATGAATATACTGAAGACCGGGGCTTGCCCCTGACTTCAATGTGTCAAACTCGGTTTAAATCAGAGTCCCACTCCGATATTTCGAATTGCATTGAAGAGATTTTTTTTAAAAAAGTTTTTCGAATAAAAAAACCAAAACGAAGTTAGGCGAGGTTTAAACTCTCAACTTTCCCGTGAGCTATAGATTTATGGTTTAAAACAACAATAAACCTGGAAATCTAATTTGGATAAGGGTAAGGGAGGTACATGTGTGTCCCTGTTCTATGCCTCCCCGCCAAAGACAGAACTCCTAAATCTGAGGTTCTACTGTTTATTCTAATGTTAATATTTGAAGGCCACTTTAATTCAATGTGTGAAATGGACCGACTCACCGTCAGTGGCGTAGCGTGGGTTGTCAGCACCCGGGACAAGGCAAGTAATTTGCGCCCCCTAACCCTAACCCCCAGATGTTGCGCCCGGTGCGGCCGGCCCCCCTGCACCCCCCACGCTACGCCACTGCTCACCGTTCGCTTTTTGCACTTCCTCTCCAGCCGTGTTGCTACCTACTCTCAGCCTTTGGAATTCGCAAACCTGCACGCGAAATCCTAGACTATTGGGGAGGAAGGTTTTACTTGTGAACACTAAACAAAAGGCAGAGAATCCCTTTTCTATACGGCTGGCTTTGCGGTTGTGGGCAGGGAGGGGGGAGAAAAAAAGAAAAAAGAAAAATCACATGCCCCATAAAGATGCAATGGCCCAACGCGTTTCGAGTTTCTCCATTGCTTTTCCAAGTGTCTCAACAAATGAGTAAAATAAGCGCACCAGCTTTCTAATAGAGTTCCTTACTTTTGACCTTTTAAGGGACATATTTTGCAAAAGAAAAGCTTTAGAAAAAACACAGAACAGTCACGATTAGACATTATTCATCTACACCAGGCATGTCCAAAGTCCTAATGCGGCCCGCCGGTCGATTTAATCCGGTCCCCGTGGCAGTAAACCCCCCCCCCCCCAAAAAAAAGCTCAGTAACTTCAGTCCTAAAAAAAGCTCAACAACTTTGGTTTGCCTTCACGCATGTTCACTTCATCAAATCTGGCCCTCTTTGAAAAAAGTTTGGGCACCCCTGATACACAGTGGTTCTCAAAAGGACGCCACACTGTTGTGGCAAGATAGGATGGCAAGTGTGGCTGGAAGATTCAAGGACAATCAGCATTATGTTTTGGGAATGATTCATGTTCTTATGTAGCTGCATTGTTTTATGCTTTCTGGACGTCCCATGATCGTGTTGTGTTCTATGTTATAATGCAGGTACTGCTAGCCGGTGTTTTTTGTTTTCCAATGTATTTATTACCAATAAAAAAAAATCGGTGTGGCACGAGCAAAGTTTTATTCTGAAAGTGTGGCCCAGGAAAAAAAGTTTGAGAACCACTTTTCTGCTAAAATATTCCTCTTCTACAGATACCCAGAGAAACGCATTGTACACACACGATATTTTAAGCCAATGCTGAACAAAAAATATTCTGCAGAACTGAATCCGCATTGTGTTCATGAGAAGTGTTCCTTCTAGGGCGAAGGGACAAATACTTTTAAACGTATGCATTCACCCTTTAACCCCGTGTTAAGGTGCAGTCCTATATCCACTTTCCTGGCAGTAAATGCCATCGAATCCAGCGACGTTTCCTTCCGAGTACTGGATCACACCGCTCACCCGCCACCGCCTGTCCTACCCACTGAAATTAATGAACCTAAGTTAGTCGTGCCCATTAACCCCAGAGGTCTAGTCTGAGTAGGGCTAGTATTGCCTACAACTCTCTATTGCGGGATAGTGGAAAGCGGCTTCTTCGGAAAAACGAGGCCCCTTTGCAAGCCACTAAGGGCGCTTGGCAAGATTGGCCACTCTAGGATCTTGCTTAGCCCCTGGCGGGGTTGCAGAAGTTCTCGTCTCCTTCTGGCTTGAACGTAGCTGGAGGCCCGACGTAAATGTTTCCTCCTCCTCCTCGACCCCGAAATTATCCACAGTTGTCTGTCTCTTTTCTCCCGCGGGCAGCCGCCGCTCTTGGACGTTTCAATCACCAACCCTAGCGTGACAGATACCGGCAGGAGCCCAGGGGTGGGTGGGTGGGAAGGGAGAGGGGATGGGTCTTGATTTTTCTAAGGGATTTCTATCAGATCGCCTACCCAAGAAAAACCACATGACAAGCCTAGGCACATGTTCTCCATTAGAAACTGCTGGTTGTGTTAAGGATGCAAGGTTGAAAAATACAAGGTAAGAAAAGTCAGGCGGTTTTTTTAAAAAAAGAAAAGAAAAGAAAAAAGCAGCATTCATTGGCCCGGCATGAGCTCCCCAGTGTGCTTGTTTTGGATCAGCTTCCTGAAATCCTTGGGAGGTTTCAAGAAATGGCGAGCTGTGCTTTTCTGTCCTGCTTCAGAGGTTTCTCACTAGGCGAGGCTCCTCGACCCTTTTGGAGCTGGAGAGTTTTGTAATCAAAATGTTAACTTTGCGGCGGGGATAGCACAGCTGCAGGATAGAGATCTCTCGACAAACGTTCAAGACCGACGCATTTGGTGGGCTACGCAAGGTGGCGCTTTGCAGTAGAAATGTAAACCAAGATCGAGGGATCGGATCTAATAGAATTGACTGACAGGCACCCCCCTCCCCAAAAAAGACTTTAAAAAACAAACAAACTAGTGAACCGAGGGCAGGTGCACAGGTAGAGCAAAGCGCACCAGCTCGACATGTGGAATCTCAAAATCAGGGGAGGTCGTAACCCGAGTTCATCCTTTGCTTGTGACTTTATAGTATTGTAGAGTTGGAAGAGACCCCGAGGGTCATCTAGTCCAACCCGCTGCAGTGCAGGAATCTCAGATAAAGCATCCAAGACAGATGGCCAAACCATCTCTGCTTAAAAACCTCCTCCAAGGAAGAAAAGTCCACCGCTCCAGGATGGTTTTCCCTGGATTAACCCTCCTGGACGTGCAGTGCTGATACCGGGGCCATCAATTTTGGCTTGCTTCAGCATTGCCATTCTGAACTGAATACCAGAGAGAAGAGGCGCGTGACAGCCCGTAGCGCAGGCGGGGAACCTTTCTCAGCCCGAAGTCTGAGCCCCCTCCGGGGACAGTTTTCCGGGGGCCGCACGCCAGCCGTGTGTGGGGGCCAGAGGCAGAAAAAGTAGATGGAGCAACGGATGTGACTCTTAACCTTTGTACGGCAAGCTACGCGCCAGGCAAAAGTCAGAGGATTCTTCCGCCCCCAGATCTCTCCATCCTACAGCAGGATCGCAGCTGAAGCACCCGCCCTAGCCAGGCAAAAGTACTCGAAAGAGGCGGGGAGCAAGGCCCCTGAAGGGTGTGGCTTGGGGAAAACCTTGAAGGTCGGATTGAGAGGATTGGAGGACCGCATTCGGTCCTGTGCCTGAGGTCATGGACGGAGGCAGTATTTTTTTTTTTTTTTTTGGGGGGGGGAGGATTTTGTTAGTGGCAAGAAGAACCTCAGTTAAGTATTTTTTTTATAGATTTTTATTGAATTGGGGGGCAGCTGCCCCCTTGCCCCCCTGCCCCCTTGCCCCCCTGCCCCCTTAGCCACGCCCATGTCTGAAGTTCCTCATTCCTGGACTTCAGCCGCACAGTGAGGTCCGATAACAAGGGTGGGGAGGTTGGGGAACCCGTGGCCAGCATGCCCAGGGATTATGGGAGCTGCAGTTTAGGAAGTGCTTTTTTCCTTAAAAAATGTTTAGGGGTACTCTCATTTCCCTACCCATATTGAAATACTCAATGAGGCGAAACTTAGATTCACAAAATATTTAGGGGTATGTCTCCCCCCAGGAGAAAAAGCACTGGCCTTAAGTCTGGAGTAACAGAAAAGGCCCAGTCCTTTCCCACAGAGCTGGCTGCCCTTCCCTCCCTCACCTTTTGTAGAAACCATTCATGTCAGGAACCATCTTGGCCACATTGTTAGCTCTACTCGGACTCCACTTTCGTAGCGCAGACCCCGGCGAGGGATGACCGCTCTTAAAATGGGCTTGTCAACGAAGCTTATCCGCCTCCTGCGAGATGCATACGCACCAGAGCCCAAGCAGGAACAGTGTGGCAGAATCTGTGCAACATAGTATCTATATTTATAAATGTGTGTGTGTCTGCAGGCGCGCTCTGGATGAGGGAACAGGGAAAGGGCGGGGGAGAAGAAAGAAAGAAATGCTGAACTTTGAAAGAGCACCCCCATGGGACTCTGATTAAGAAGGTGCTTTGTGAAGTATTGGCAAAACAGAGGCCTGGGTTCTGCTTCTCTCTCTCTCCCCCTTTTCCAGGGTAAGATTGAAGAGGCTGATGTGAAAGATCCCAGGCTTTGACAATGAGCCTCCCTCCGCCCGCCTTTTGCCTCGCTGCTGATAGAAGTCCTTGAAACTCCCCGCGATGGAGCACCTTCCTCGTTCTTCCCTTGAACTACAAGCACAGTGTGTGCGTGAGAGGGAGACGGATATTATGACTAGAGAGAAGCCGTAACTGAAACCAGTGTGTGTGTGTGTGTGTTGTGGGGGAACGCACGTTACGCATTATTTGGGCGTCTAAGCAAGGCGCGGACAATGCTGGATGCTGCAACAACAAACAGGGGCTGCTGAAGGGCAGGAGAGCCGCGCGGCGTTTTGACGCGCCGAAAGGGGGCCCTGGAAATGCCGCGGGAGAAGAAAGCTGCCGATTCGCCGCCTTTGCAGGAGGCAATTAGCCGATTCAGACGTGCGCATGCATGTAATGCGCGTTAAGGTCGATGTAGTTCCTCTCGGTTAAACAGCAGCGCATGGCTAATTAATGGGTGGAGACGTCTTTTTCGATGTCGGGCCTCGCTAAACATAGGTGTTTACACAGTGCTCCTTTCAACAAAGTTTTCCCTGGTTGTAGCTCAGGGCATTCAGGCGACCATGCCGGTCGATTCATGCCTTCAACCATCACGACCTCTTCGCCTGGGGAATCAGTTAAGGTTCGGAAATCCACTTATTTAGGGAGGTTGTTTCGTGTTGCAATCCTACTTACATTCACCTTGGCATAAGGTAGCAAGGCGTTCTTCCAACTAAACATGGATGCAGTCTGCCTGCAAAGCTCCACTCTTTAAAGGAATGAAGGGAAACCAAAGCTCTTGAGGAAATACACACTTCTATAACTGAATAGATAGAGATATATAGATTGTCAGCTTACAGCCTCTTTCCCCAGGGCTTACACTAAGCACACTTACTCCAAAGTAAATGCCACAAAAAAGAATGGGCGACGGAACTCTGGGTGGTCGGCCTAGGAGGAGCCAGTCTCTGGTCACCAAAAGAGCCTCACTTGGAGCTAATTGGTATAAATATCTATACCATATAGACACATGATACATATTGCATTCTGCAGCACTTATCACAGTCGCTAAAGTAGTCTGATTGTGAATAATGTAAACATGTCTTTGAATCGGGCCTAGTATGAATAGTTAAGTTTACTCTTCCCCACCTTCCTAGATCTTACAAAGTTCATAAGATCCCGTGTTCGGTTTACAAATATCCCTAAGGACAAAGCTGTGCAGCTGGTGACAAAGGCAGCGGGAGCCTTTTGTCAGTTTCATTTGCTTTAAAAAGAACAACAACGAACAAGAGAAATAGCCAGGCTGCACATTGAACTCCGTCGGACTTCTGAATAAAACAGGCACAGAAGTGGGCTGCGCAACTTTTATTTAATTTTTAAACTATTCAAATAAACAAAGCTGCACCCAGGAAATGGAGGGTTACATTTTTGTTGCTATTTTAGATTTTCAAACTGTATAAGCTGAATTTAAATATTGGTTTAGGATGCTGTTGGTGTTTAAAACTATTCTGTTTTAACCCCTTTTTGAGGGCCTTTTAGTGAAAAAGCAGCCTCTAAATTCAATAAATAAATAAATGCAAACCTGAATGAGCAGTATGATATATACATAGATCGATAAATAGATTGTGTGTGGGTGTTGGGGAGGAATTTATGAAGGACTGCCAAACCGGGTACCGTATTTATGAACCGGTACTTTTGGCAATTGCTTACTTCCGAGTAAAAATGCCCAGGATCTGGATGCATGATGCGCCTTTCTCACACAAGCAATAATCTATGCAGTATACGTCACTTGCCATCACACACTCACACAAAACCACATTCTATTGGCAAATAGATACTCTCAAACAACATGCAATGAAAAAGGGGAGGCACTATCAGTTATAATTTTAATAAATAATGGCAGCGTACAGATCAATAATTTATTTCCAATGGTCAATAGCAACTGATTTATAGATTTACCTCTTTAATTTACGGTACTCTTTTAAAATGTGAGTGTATTATTGTGGCTGCAGTTAACATGAATCGGAGGATGGCACACCCCGCACTTCCTTAGAAAAACAAATCACCACAAGAGGAATTCAGATGATTAGAATTACAATTTGGAGCGACATTTTTATTTATTTATTTCGTTCATAACACTTATATACCGCTTGAGTGTAATGGGGAAAAAAAACACCTGTGCAAGATCTTGTTTGCCTGTTCTAAATCCGAATCCCTTCTCAGGATACCTAATACGGTAAGGCAATCTTTCTTTATATCTTTTTTTCCTTTTAAAGTTGCATCAGCTCCGAACGGGAGATTCTGCAAGCTTCTGAGCGACACCGCTCGCTTCATCTCGAATTCGCAACACGAATGTCTTCGGAGCCACCAGAAATTGAATTCAGTCCCTTTCACCACCATCCTTACCCTCTCTTCCCCCCATTACTGTAGGTATCAGTTCCAGACCACAAAAGCCAGCCTTGCCTATTGGCCGCTGTCAAATTCGCAATTTTGCAGTTCCGGGAGCCTCGTTTTGAGCACAACGGGGGAAACGCCACCCTGTGAGGCCAGTCTCTCCATCCTCATAGTAACCCTTCTTATCTATGCAGCAGCCCAGCTACCTGCGCGAGGTCGGATAGGGGTGTCAAGGGACTCCCCTCGCCTGCAAAAAGCCACCCCTTGCGTGCTAACAACAACTCAGAAGAGTGGCTTTATAGCGCTATTCTAGCTATAGACAAACACTTCTACCCCTTTCCCAAGCCTCCCACCTTCTCCAAGGTGGCGCTCGCTCCCTATTGCGCTATGGTACAGGCCCACGCCCCTGCCCTTCCTTTCCAAAGAAGCCGTCGATGGCGGCGGCGGCGTTTCAGCGGGTGAGGTTTCGGCCGGCCAAGTCCCCCACCTTTTCTCCTAACAGCCAGCCCCCTGCCTCCCCACTGCATGACACGCGAGCGCCATCCTGGTCTTAAGTCAGCCTTTCCCCCGGAATACACCAGCAGGCAAATCAATCAGGAAGAAAGCAGGGACTTCAACTCTGCCCCACTTGGCGCTGCCTCCGGCCGCTTTCTGGACTCTCTGCTGCTTCGAAGGCAAAACGCTGCTCTCGCCCACAGCATGAACGCCATTCGTCTGCTGGGATGGCTAGCAAGTCTCTCCTGAGCTGGGAGCGGGGAAGTCTCGTTCATCTGCTCGGCGGGTACCTGAAAAACCAAGCGTCAGGCGGCATTCAACGCACACCTCCTCTCCCCTGTTGTCTCAACATGCTCTTGTTGGAACCCGTCTGCTTTCCTTTTCGTGGCCAGGGACCAGTGGTGCTGCTGGGATCTCCTTGTGAGTTTCAGACAGGGGTGCCAACTAGAATAAAATATTGGGGTGGGGGGACAGGTAAGCCCTGCCCCACACAACTGATCACAAGACACGCAGACCATTTGAAGGTCAATGCCCATCGACTGGGGGGGGGGGTTCTACCCCCTCTATTTTATGGGGGTGGGCAAAGGGAATGCTCTGAGATCACATTCACACAGTCCATTAGAGGCGCATTTATATCACTTTAAAAAGCCCTGGCTCCTTGCAAAGAACCCTGGGAACTGTAGTTCACCCCTCTTAGAGCTACAAAGTCCAGCATCCTTAACAAACTACAGTTTCCAGGATTCCTTGGGGAAGTAATATGTATGGTTTAAATGTATGCTGTGGGCGTGACTTCAAACACTCTCCACCCCTGAGGTCTCGGATGGAAGTAGGTGCGCGGGGTGCGCAGAGAGAGAGAGAGAGAGAGAGAGAGAGGAGACTTTGGAAATAGGCAGCAAGCTGGGGCTTTTAACCGTATGATAGTAGGCCTGCCTCTTCAGAAGTAGGTTAGTTGGATAGGCCTTACTCTCAGGAAAGTAGGTATTAGGGTTGCAGCCTGAAGCGGTCAGTAGGTTGTGAGTTCTTCTCTCCGGACTGCATCTAGCCAACAAAAGGAAGGGGGATGCAATTGGTTTGGGAAAAGGCAAGGCCGCTTCCAAAAGATCCGCACAACCCCTCGCCAGCTCCCAGTCCTCCAGAGAGTTTCTCTCCCCACCCCAGGTCATGTTTGCCCTGATTTATTTATATGCAGATCGGCAGTCTTAAATCCTGGCTAGATTCTCTCCTCCAGAGGCAGCTTAAATCAACAGCAAGTGTTCCGCCTTTAAGAAGTGATGTGATTTTATTTCATTCATTAAAAAAAAAAGTATGCTTGTCCCTCATCCTAGGGCTGGAAACAGCAATTAAGTGCTCGCAATTAGCTGGATCAGTCAACAAAATCTTAAATGCCAGACCCTGAAGTGGACGGAGCTTTTCACAATATCCGGAATTATTGAGGTGAAATGCTGGGTTGAGGAGGTTATAGAAACACAAATACTTCAAAATCAAATGAAAATCAGCCTTGCGTGATAACTGCTGTTAACAAGCCTGACAAAATAATTAGCCCTTGTTTTTCATTTTGTTCACAGTTAAGGGTGTTTTAAAAAATGGTTTATATAAAGCACCCTAGTGTTTTAAAACTGATAACCATTTTTAAGGACTAGTAATTCAGTGGAAATTATGTCCCCATTTTGGTCAAAGAGGGACACTATCAGGATAAGAACAGCAATGAAGGGCATTGGTCTCCTTTTTAATAGGAAGACTTGTGCATCATTAATACAGAAGAAGTTCAGTGGGTGCAGCTCCCCACATCATTTGTCAGGAAAACCTCACCGAACTCTTGCAGGTCACGCAGCAGCTGAGGGCATAGGACCTCTCTGAGTGGGGAAACATGATGGCTCCCTTTGAATCAAGGCCTAGGAGCCACGGAAAGCTACCACTATTCACCGCTTTTGTTCTGCTTTCAGTACATATACAGAGCTTTACAATTATTCATATTTAAAATGGTCATACAAAGAGACCAATAAATATAGCCATTGTACAGATGGCAGGTCGAGGCTGAGAGCCAATGGCTCAACAGGGCAAATTTTGGCAAGCAGGGCAAAGGAGAAGCAGCAAATTCCCCCTTATCACAATGTTACAGAACTCTTCGTGTATCTGTGCTTTTGGTGAACGCCAAAACATTTTGATTTGGTTTTCTGCTTGCATACTTTAAAGTATCTATTTATACCTCTAGATTTCTCCTGATAATCACAAGAGGTTTTTGCTTTTTAATGAGCCAGCGCAAGACACATGTTAGCCACAAAGGCTAAATGTGACACGTTCTCCACAGCCAGATTTACAGCTCAGCAACACCAAATAGGCAAATTTGGTCCAAGGTATGCCTAAAGGCAAGGGACGCGGGTGGAGCTGTGGGTTAAACCACAGAGCCTAGGACCTGACAATCAGAAGGTTGGCAGTTCGAATCCCCACAATGGTGTGAGCTCCCGTTGCTCCGTTGCTCGGTCCCTGCTCCTGCCAACCTAGCAGTTCGAAAGCACGTCAAAGTGCAAGTAGATAAATAGGTATCGCTCTGGTGGGAAGGTAAACGGCATTTCTGTGCACTGCTTTGGTTCGCCAGAAGTGGCTTAGTCATGCTGGCCACAACCCGGAAGCTGTACGCCGGCTTCCTTGGCCAATAAAGTGAGATGAGCGCTGCAACCTCAGAGTTGGTCACAACTGGACCTAATGGTCAGGGGTCTCTTTACCTTTACCTTTATGCCTAAAGGCAGAAGGTCCAGGGGTGGGAACCTGAGGCCCAGGGCCAAATATGCCTCTCCAAATCTCTCTAGTTGGGCTCTAGGCCACACCCAAACCCTGGCCCCATTTAACAGCTACTTTGAGCATTTTGCCTGGCATGTCCTTGAACTCTCACCATGCCTGTTGCTTGCCTGGATAGAGGATCGAGTGGGGGTACATGCAGAAACTAGCCTACTCTTCACATGTTAAATTTACAGTACATCCATTAACCCCTCCCACTTTTACCTCTGCCTTCCCACTGACATGTGGCCCCTGGAAGGTTTCGAAAACAGCCCTCAGAATTAAAAGGGTTCCCCACCCTATAGGCCTGGTATGTGGGGTGCTTAGTAGGGTTGGGTGCTGCCAGTTTGTATAGCTGAACAGGAGCTGCATGGCCTAGACTGGCCATACCAATAGCTTCCTTCCTGTGGTTGCTAGCCTGGTGTTCACTGGGAGCACATTCCAGGGGCCAGGGGCCCCCACACTAAAGTCTCTGACCTCAAGAGCATACAGCACTACTGAGGGTGTCTTTCTTGAAGATCAAAGTGACAGGGCAGGGATATGCTATGTAATGTGTTCCTTGGTGAGATTTGCTGGGACAAAAAAGGATCAGGAATGATGGGACTGGAATTTTGATCTCCTTTTTGCGTTAAACTCCAAAGTTTGCTATTTTTGGCAGAAGTAAAGGTACCAAAGTGGGAGGAAGGAGACAGAGAGAGGCTCTGGAGCACTGAGGGGTGAGATACGCTTTGTCTTACCTGATAGATTTGTTAAAGCATAAAATAAACCCACCACACCTTTTTGGGAATATGGGCAAGATTCAAATTTGACAAGTAAATACATGCAGAAACTTCCTTATAGCCACTGCTGATTTTAACCAGTGTTTAAATATTTTAATACCTGTTTTGAACTGGGTTTCCTTATCAATAATTTTTAATGTTTTATATTGTTGTAAATCATGAAGAAGTTTTTTTTAAAAAAACAATCAAGCGATACGTAAATTTTGTTAAACAAGCAAACAAACAAATTCTGTTTCTGGGACTCCTACAGTAACTGCTGGCAGATTTTAAAGTTCTTCATCTTACCAATATGGGCTGAAAGTAATAATCGTAACCACAACATCAAATTTTGTTGCTCACTGGTCCATTATGGTCCATTTATGCAGGTTTTAAAGATCTCTTTCCTATGTTCCTTTCTCTCTGTAAGGAAGACAACCATCCCTTGTATATAACATGTATGAGGCGTGCTCACAGCCTTTACATTATTATTTTTTTAAGTGCAGGGTGTCAGCTTTAGCGCAGAATGAACCTGAAAAGAAAAACGAGCACTTTGATAGCCTTCCTCCTCCCAGTCCCCCCACCTTTCACTGTTACCTTTGGATCAGATTGGCACATTCTGATCTCGAATTGGCTGGCCTCTAGCAACAGTTTGCTGGATTCCACAGCTATATCCAGCTGAGAGAAAAAACACTGCCGTTATTGAGGTTTTCATCGTATTGGGGAAATACATTTTTCTCCCTGTTTTTAAGAAACCAGCATAAGCATGTGCTAAATGATTCCCACATTTCAGGACTTAGGGCATATGGAGGTTGGCGGAATTAAATCTCGCCCTAAAACATCCATTTGATTTTGGGCTATGTAAGGAATGCTAGGTGCATGCCCTTGCATTTTGCTCGGTTCGCTGATGGATGCGATTACTAAACGCAGGAGTAATCTAAATATATCGGTACCAATTAAGAACCCAAAAGTGTGCCCATCTTTCTGATTAGATTTTATTAAGGCATTGTTCCATTACAGACATTCAAGTGAAAATGCAATACAATTTTACAGTAGGCCAGCGAAAGGATCCTGGGGGTCTGAAATGTGGAGTATGTGTTTCAAAAACAAATCGTAAACTAGCTTATTTCTGGGGTATTATGGATAATTAAGCATGGTGAGCTGAAGCAGTCAGTTCTGCCTACCTCCTCCATTTCTCATATCCTTCTAATGCATTGACATCTCCTAAGAAAAGAACAAGGGCCAAGCGATGGAGGAAGCTGCTTGGGCGCTTGGGGCGGCACACCCAGGGGCGGGGTGAGCTGCCCATAGGGACGGGGCGCACTGCCAGGCCTCTGGAGTCTGCCTTCCTCCTCCCACTCAGCAGCCCTACAGTTGGGGGGGGGAAGGCAGCAGGTGGACAGTTTGGGCAGCGCAGAGCCTGTGCTCCCAGGAGAGACACGTGGCTTGGGTGCGCTACAGGCCCCGTGGTGAGTGCCACGCGACATTTTGTCACCCCCTTCAATGGTGACACCTGGGGTGGCCCGCACCCACTGCACCCCCTTCCTCCGCCCCTGCAAGGGCCTGCTGGACCAGGCAAATGGCCCAACTAGCCTCGCATTCTATTCTCGCAGTGGCCACCCAGAGGCCTGTGGGAAATTCACAAGCAGGATTCAAGCACAACAGCACTCTGCCTGGTTTCCGGCAAGTATTCAGAAGCATTACTGCCACTAGCTGTGGAGGCAGAACACAGCTGTCCTTATTCTCATAAAGCTTAACATTAAATTCTAAATAAGCACATGTAGCTAAAACAAAGTTTGTTATTGAGATCAGTGAGTTGCTCAGTTAGGAAACATCCCTTGAAGCCCATAAACAATAGCCTTTCTTTTTTTAAAAAAATAATTTTAATTTGGTTTTACAAATATAAAATTATAATAATACAACCATACACATCCATAAATCGCTAGACTTCCCACCTTCCTCTCCATGGGTCCTATTGTCAATCTTTTCAACTGCGTGTTATTCAGTAGTCCCTATTTTATATCACTCCATTTTCTCCATAATATTTGCTGCATTACAAGTGTTACTGCAATCCTGCTAATGTTTTCATCTGCTCACAGTGGTCTCCAAGATAAATTATAAAATTTCCCCATTCTTTGTTAAAGTTTTGGTCTTCTTGGTTTCTCAGCTTTCCGGTCAGTTTTGCCATTTTGGGATAGTCTGACAGCATAAGCAATAGCCTTCCAATCAAGAGATTGCTGTTCTCCAAGTAAGAAAATTGCAAACAAAAATTCCTTCCAGCAGTATGTGTGAATAATGGTTTCATTGCTTCTACAGAGTTGTGAGAATATTATCTTCTCTTTTTTATATAAGTTTCTTGTTCTTTTAGCTTGGAACCTGAAAACATAGGTAGTCATTTTTTTGCAAAACAGTGGAGAAACCATAAAGAGTGTTGTGGGACTTCTGCATTCACCATGGCTGATGTCAGTACTGTGCTATAAGATTTCAGTGTTGTCAATGGCAACACCCAGCATAATGTCAATGAGGGCAGAGGGAGAGAAAGTGAAATGCAGCTCTGGCAGAAAAGGGCAACCCAAATGTTCACCTTTTTGGAGCTTTTCTCCTGTGAGGAAATATTACTGAATTTGGGACTTTTAGTGGGTTAAAAAAAAAAGAAAAGCTAAGGAGGAAAGTGATAGACATGTATAAAATTACACGTGTTGTTAAGGAAGTGGATAGATAGGTTTTTCCTTCTTCCCCCAAAATGCTAGGATCTGGGGTCATCCAGCATTTTTGTGTAAATTTACAGGCATACCCCCTCATGCGCATAAGTGAAATTGCATAAAGTGGGGAACACTCCCCTAAAAAGCCTCTGTAAAGCCCCAAACTGCCTATTTCCCCCTGCTCTCCAGCTCCCTCTCCCACTCACTCTCCACAGAACTCTCTCTTCAACTTGAGTTGTAGCTCAGGGGCTGGCTGGAGGCTGCGCAGGAAAGCTCCTGCCGCTTCTGCCACTGCGTTACCCTGCATGTCAGCTGTCAGGTGTGGAGACCGAGCAGCCTAAACAAAGCCCTGCTGCAACTACAGTCTTTTTGGGGCTTCCTCCTCCCTTACGGACATCCTCTTCGGGCTCTGGGGAGGGTCTCCTTGAGAGCCACAAGGACTCTCCAGCTCTCTCCTGCCATTTCCTGGTATGGTTCTATCATCTCTCTCTCTCTCTCTCTCTCTCTCTCTCTCTCTCTCTCTCTCTCTCTCTCTCTCTCTCTCATCTATCTATCTATCATCTATCTATCTATATCTATCTATCTATCATCTCTCTCTCTCTCTCTCTCTCTCTCTCTCTATCTATCTATCTATCATCTATCTATCTATCTATCTATCTATCATCTATCTATCTATCTATCATCTATCATCTATCTATCTATCTATCTATCTATCTATCTATCTATCTATCTATCATCTATCTATCTATATCTATCTATCTCTATCTATCTATCTATCTATCTATCTATCTATCTATCATCTATCTATCATCTATCTATCTATCTATCTATCTATCTATCTATCTATCTATCTATCATCTATCATGTTACCTTGGTTCTTGAATGTAATCCATTCCGGAAGACTGTTCAAGTTTTGAAACGTTCAAAAACTGAAAACTCAATACGGAAGCCTCAAAACGGAAAACTCAAGGCGTGTTCGAAAACTGAAGCATTTACTTCTGGGTTTACGGCATTTGGAAACCGAAAAGTTCATCTACGGAGACGTTAGAAAACTGTATCTATTTACTGATACCATGTGTATACGTGGTCACACACAAGTAACATGCACATAAGTGTGTGTGTGTGTGTGTGTGTGTGTGGGAGATTCCAGTAGAGACAGTTTTGTCTCTAATTCTAATTTTATCTAATTCTCAATTTTTAAAAATAAGTTTATCATATTTTCAATCAACGTCGTTTGGTCAGAGAACTGCAAATTCCAAAGAACAGCTGTGTTTCAGGTCAAATGTTATTTGAAAAGTGTGAATTTGGTTGGTTCGCCTTTAAATGTGAACTTCTCCCTATCTTGAATTGCTACTGCCAACCCATGACAACCCTGACCTCGCTGCTGCTACTGCTTCACCCCATCCCAATGAGTGCAGTCCTACTGCCATGAGAATGCCAATGCCATGAGCCACCACCAACCTTTCCTGTAGCAGCCGCAACGTTCTACAATCCTTTAGAGAAGCTTGTCTACCCTCCTCTCCCTGGTTTTCAAGTATTAACAGCACTTTTGCTCCCCGCCCCCCGTGCTGCCTCTTGGTTCATGATGGAGTTTCATACTAAGTTTGAAGTTTTATTTTTCGCTTTGCATTTGCAAACCACATTTGAAATTTGCATGCAAAGTACACAAAGACTTTAAAGTAAGTATTAAAAAATGAGATGACCACCATGTGTTTTTTTACCACATTGTGAACTACTGCTTAGCTGAAATGCAAGAAAAAAATAAACTTGCACAAACCTTTAGAAAGTTATTACTATTACTATTGAAATTTATATTGCACCCTTCAACCTGAATATTCCCAGTTGTCTGTCTTCGAAGAGCACGCTAGGAGTGTAGGTTTCCAGGAACAAGCTGAGTAGAGATTTACACATGGTAAGAAGACTTGGGAATGAGCAAAATGTTTCCAAATGTTTCTGTCTGACTCTGACTCTCTCAGAGCTTTGGACACACTGCACACATCCTGGAAGTTTTAACATCCCATGTAACTGCAGTGGTCTGGTGTATCCTTCATTGCCTTGTCTGCCTCAACACAGGATTTCTTTGTCCCAAATGCATTTGTAGGCCTTCCATCAGTTTTTCAAATGCACACTTCATCCTGGGAAAAGGAATCTATTCATTATAGTGGCAGAGTTCATTTCTTAGCAGCAAGGGACTTCCTTGTGTAAATGGGCTTCAAAGAGCCCTCAGGGAGAGCTAGCCCTATTCAGTTCCCATCGCCATAGCTCTCATTTGTGACATCTCATATTCCCTGCCAGAATTCAGAGCAACTTATTTCTTAATTAGGTTTAAACAGTCGAGGCAGGTTTTATAATGCTTGCTTTACAGGTGTTAGCATCCTGGAGTTCAACTACTGACATTTTCACAGTCATCACAAAAGGAGCTCAATTCACACCATATTACAATCGAGCATAATCTCCTGTCCGGGGGAATTGACTTTCCTAGTCCTGTAGTTCCTAAACATTTTACTAAAGGATGGATGCCCCTCCCCCCGCCTGCCCGCCACTCCCTGGTTCCAGAGCAAAAAAAGTCCATTGTTCACAACTCCAGCTGCTAGCAGGCTGTTGACCCCACATAACAAGTTGTGGTTTTGGAAGAAGAAGAAGAAAAGTGAGATCAAATTATTGTTGCCCTCCTGCCTTGTGTATTTTAGAACATGATGCTAAAGATGGCTTAACACGGAGGCAGCATAACACTGGGGAGGCAGCAGCACCACATCAAGGCTTTGTTTGGATCTCAAACCAACATGCACAGCAAGAGTTTGTCAACCCTCGGCAAGCCATTCCTGGCTTGACACTTGGGCCATGTGGGCCTGACTCAGCAGCCCGCGTTTCCCTCCAGGGCTGTTCAGCATAAATCAAGCTTTCATAACACCCCTCAGACTGCCGGGAAGGAAGGAATATTTCTTGATATGCTGCCCAGGAAGAGTGGGTGAACCGACGTACCAAGTCGAAAAACAAAACCCAGACTCTCTAATAGAGTAGTGCTTGCAGATCCAAAACTTATTTTCCACCTAAAGGACGCTACAATAAGAACGATGGTAGAATCCTTGCAGTCACTCCATATGGTTTTGCATGAATATACTGTGACTCTCTCTTTAGTACTAATTTTCATTGGGACAGGGGTTTCCAAAGGGCTTTCTAAATGTGGCACTTGGTGCAAACAGTCATTTGCCTTGAGGTAACAACCCCTGAACTCCCATCAACCTCTGATTTGCTTACATGTTCAAAGGGGTAAATCTGAGGCTGAAGTGGGCTGAACTTTTCCCTTGGATGATCAGGTAAATAATAGAAGGATTGTTATCTCTGATGGATGATAGTTCACAGAGAAACACATGTGTTTTTCATCATTTGGTACATGTGGTTGCTATAGGAGGGCAACTATCCAAAAATGGTAACCTGCACATATTCTTGTGTAGCTGTTTCCTTTGTAGGAACAATGCGGAAGTGATACTTGGGCAAAGCCAAACTCCTGTTACACTGTGGCATGCAGAATGCTTGACAGCACAGACTTTGGGTCTGATTCAGAAGGGATCTTCTTATGCACGCTGATTCAGCTGCCCAAAAGAACATTGCATTGTGTGCAGAAGCCTGCAGCGTCCAAAGAGTTAAGCCACACTAGGTTCATTCTCCTGAATTTTTTACTCAGATCTATACGGTACATTAAGGCTATGAATCTTATTAATGGCCACATAAAAATAAAAAGGAAATTAGAACCTTATGAGAAGTTCTTTGTGTGCACAGGGCAAGGGCATCCCATTCCAAGAACTCTTGCCAAAAACTCCTATATTTTTCCCCTCTGACTTTATTTCTTTGTAAAATGAAAAACATAGTTTTCAAAAATGGGTTTCAATATTTTCACCCCTCATCTCCTGTGGAACAAAAGGGTCTTGGATTGACAAGAGGAAGTGTGGGATGATTAACAGAGAACATAAGAAGAGCCCTGCTGGATTAATCCAAAGGCCCGTTCTAGTCTCATGGAAGCCAATCAGATGCCTGTGGGAAGCCCGGAAGGAGGACATGTGATTTGCTGGAACTTGTATACAGAGGCATGTTGCCTCTGATCCTGGAGGTAACACATGGCCATCATAAAAGGTAAAGGGATCCCTGACCATTAGGTCCAGTCGTGACCGACTCTGGGGTTGCGGCGCTCATCTCGCTTTATTGGCTTAGGGAGCCAGCGTACAGCTTCTGGGTCATGTGGCCAGCATGACTAAGCCGCTTCTGGTGAACCAGAGCAGCACACAGAAATGCCGTTTACCTTCTCGCCGGAGCGGTACCTATTTATCTACTTACACTTTGATGTGCTTTCGAACTGCTAGGTTGGCAGGAGCAGGGACCGAGCAACGGGAGCTCACCCCATCGCAGGGATTCAACCTTCTGATCGGCAAGTCCTAGGCTCTGTGGTTTAACCCACAGCGCCACCCAAGTCCTATGGTCATCATGGCTAGCAGCTATTAATAGCCTTACTTTCCATGAATGGTCTATCTTGGATTATTATTAATTTTCAAAACATATAATCCTGTTTTTCAAAGACATTCAAGATAGCAAACACAGTCAGAAACCACAGGCTAAATCTTGAGTCAAAATATTAGCAGAAAACCCAAAACCACAGTCACAAAACAGTCATCAAAATCAAAACATCAAAATACCAGAAAAGGCAACATTTAGTCAAAGGCTCTTTAGGAACAGCATTTCTTCACCTGCTGCTTAAAACAGTACAGGGAGGGGTACAGGTGAAACTGATGGGACTGGGAAACATATATATATATATATATATATATATATATATATATATATATAGCCTTGTGGATAAAACAATTCACAAGTAAACTCAATTTTCTGGTATAAAGCAGTAGGATTTCTGAGACTAGGGTCCAAATCTGCACTATACATCTAAAGCAGCACCATGTCATTTTAAACAGTCATGTCTTCCCCCAAACGATCTGTAGTGCTGAGAGTAGAAGACTGTTCACTCCACATCAAAGAGCTAGAATTCCCAGAGTGGTTTAGCAGTCATTCTTTCCCCCAAGGAACTCTGCAAACAGGAGCTCTGTGAGAGGTACAGGGCTCTCCTAACAACTCTCAGTACCCCAAACAAACTACAGTTCCCAGAATTCTTTGGGAGAAGCCATGACTGTTTAAAGTGCTATGATACTGCTTTAAATGTATTGGGCAGATGGGGCCTAGGTGTGTATCAAATGTCAGTAGCATGCTGAGGAAGTATCACGCGGCAGCAGAGATGGGGAAGCCCTGACCCACAAGCTGGATGCAGCCCTGGGATGATTTCCACATGGTCCATGGGAACTTTCTTCCTTAGCCCCTCCTGTTCATTCTAGGCTTCCCTGCTGTCTTTGGAGCTTCCCTTCCTCCCCAACCAGAAGGGGAATGCAGTAGAGAATTTCTTCAACTATCTCTATCTCAGGTTTGCCTTCATAACATGTTTCTGCCACTGGACCTGATGGCCTGGTGTAGTGGGCAAGTTGTCAGTCTTCCACCAAGGAGACCTGAGTTCAAATCCCCAATCAAGCAGTACTGTCTGTATTGTGGTCTTGATGCACCAAGCCAAGGAAAACAACATCGCTCTGCTGCTGGATTGCCATACCCTGAAACACAAACACCACAACACTATTCGTGTCTACCTGCATGTTAAAATTAATGTCTTCCTGTGCAAGAAACGGTTGGCCACCACCAGGCTGTGACTCATAATGAACAGCTGCTAGAGGGATTCCTAAGCAGCTGGTGAAGGCAACCTCTCCTGCAACCCCAGGGGAATGACAAGGCTGCGCCTGCCAAGAGTGTGGGGCAGCGGAGCGAGAGTGGCAGGTGACACACAAGCAGTGATTAGTACAGCAGATGGAAAGTTGGTGCTGGAATGTGATTGTATGTCGAACCTATTATTTATGAAGCTCTCACATTTGTCATGTCTGGAGATGACATCTTATTAAAGCAACATAGCAGAGTTGCATACTTTTCAGTGCAGATGCGAAGGAAGGCACTGCCTAATGATCACTTGAAGAATTGCAGAGGGAGGGCCATGTTTCTTCTTCTTCTTCTTCTTCTTCTTCTTCTTCTTCTTCTTCTTCTTCCTCTTCCTCTTCCTCTTCCTCTTCCTTTTCTATTATTATTGTTGCTGTTGTTGTTGCTATTCATCACTTTTTCACAAAACCCTAAGAGTTCATTAGCCTTTCCATAACTGTGAATTATGGATTAAGGTGCTTAGGGGCCCTGGTGCAGTACTCCAGAATTTCCTGTACGTAGCTGGGATTCGCCCGTTGAAATTGGCATCCAGGTGGAATTTTCAAAAAGTGCCTAAAATGTCTGGGAAAACCTGGGCGTATGGCAGACCATATCAGAAGTATTGATTTTTGGGGGGATTTTCCTTAAAAAAGGGGTAAAACAACTCCATTTTTTGGGAGAAAAAGTAACCAATAAAATAAGGTAGCACAAAATAAGTCTTGTGGCAACTTAAAGATGAATGCATTTATAATGGCACAGGTTTCTGTAGACTTCCCCAAGCACATGCAGTTTCACAACTCTCAGGAAACTACAAGCTGCTTTTTTTTTGCCAATCTTGATAAACAAAAACAAAAAGCAAATCACATTCTGATTTTTTTGCAGGTTATGAAATGTGCTCATCAAGTAAGGGTTAGTCCACCTTTCCCAGTGCATTTCCCTATCACAAGAAAAACATAAGAATATGTTCTTGTATTTTGGAAATGCCACCTAGTTCTGCAAACATATAAGGGAAAAAACAGAGGAGAGGAAGAATTAGGGATGTGGAACATAAGAAGAGCTTACTGGATCAGTGCAATGGCCCATCTAGTCCAGAATCCAGTTGTCACAGTGCCCAGCCAGATGCCTGTGCGAAACCAGGAAGCAGGACCTGAGCACAAGGCCATGCCTTTCTGCAGTTTTCAGGAAATGGTCTCAGAAGCAGGCTGTGAAAATAGCTGATTGTGCAGCTCCATTAAGGTATGCACACTTCATTTGTTTATCCTTGACCCCCACAGACTCCTATGGTACTTCTCATAGATTGGTACCAGGAGGCTACAGGTAGTCTGTTGAAGAGATGAGCCCTTTTGGGGAGCTGCGAGAGCAGTATGCCTGTCCACTTTACTGGTGAAGGAGGAAAGGCTTCTAATATACTTCTCTGGGGTGGTGAATCCTGAGGCCTCTTGTTGCCAGCCTATCATAGTAGCCATTTCCTGCTTCGCTAGAAGTGTGCTTTGCAAAGGCACACAGTCCTGGCTCACCAGTTTGTTGATTCCTATAGTGACCCGTGAGGTTCTTTTTCCGCCCTTCTGAGAAGTTGGGCCGAGTGCTGGTTGGACTTATAAATGATTTCCCTAGCTCCCTTTCCCCACCTTGAAAAACAAACCCAAACTAGGGAGTCCACTAAATCTGATTCTTTTCCCCTTTCAAAAACAACAAGGCAATCCCTCTTGCTCCCTTTCCTGGCTTTCATATAGCAGCCCTAATGCTCCTGCTGACCTTCTGCCCATCCACTTTCTTGAATAATGTCTTCAACACTTAAAACACCACAGCGGGCACATTCCAGCCACTGACCCCTTACACACGTAAATATTTGGCTTTAAACTTGCATCTGAAAAAGTGCTGAACCGTCCCTTGTCACAGGCTTGGCACAACCTCCATAAAACCACCATCCCCATCTCTGCTGCGGGCTGGGCTCCTTCACTCTGATCTGTGTGCCTCTGCGCAGGCAGAAAACAATTATTCTCTTGCCGTCATCTCCATCCAAATCCTCATCCTCCACAGCGTGATCTGTGGGTGCAGCATGGAGCAATGTAAAGAAAGCTCTCAAATATCTGCCAGACAAATAATGATCAATTCAGCTGCATGTCTTCCTCCCGCACATTCTTTTGTCCTAACAGCTTGTCTCCCCGCCCCCACTCCCATTTTCATGTACAAATATTGACTTACCTCATACTCCCCACCTTGTGATTCTTTCTTTCTTTCAAAGAAAACCCAGCATTAATCTTGGATTTAGTTTGTTATTTAATGTTCCGTTACTTGGAATAGGTTTTCAAATTGTAGGTCCACATGGGCGTGCAGGCTGTAGTAAAAATCCTCCTACTAAGGTTCTCCCCATCTATTTATTTAATTTGATGATTTCATTTGCACCCTGACTTTCATCCAAGGTGGCCTGCTGGGTTCTACTTCTCTCCATTTTATCCTCAGAACAACCCTGAGAGGTAGGTTAGGCTGAGAGTCGGTGGTATCAAGTCACCTTTAAAGATTACTGTATTTTCAAACCCCTCATTTCAGCTAGTGTTATAAGTTTGGGTTAAGACTGTGGCATTTGTTATGTTTCAGCTGCAAGTGACATTAACTGAATAATTTGTTGAAGCACAGAATTGTAGAATTTGACAGCACCCCAAGGCTCATCTAGTCCAATCCCTTGCAATGCAAGAATCTCAACTAAATCATACAAGAAATATGACCACCCATCCATGAAAAAGCCTGCTAGAGAGAAGTATAGCTGGACATAGAACCTGGAATCACTGCACATTGCTTCATAAAGAGGAAAATCACAGGCCAGCTGTGCCCCTATCTGTGCAGGGACAACCTAACTACTGCTGTCTATGCTCTGGTAAACTCTAGGCTAGATTATAAAAGGGTATTCCCAGGGTATTATAATGCCTTTGCTATCACTAGAAGGATCTTCTCAGCTGGTCTTTTAGGATAGCCATAGAACCCAGGAGAAGGTGGCTTTTTCAGTAGGTCAGGCACAAATCATTTAAGGTTAATTAAAGGTTATTTAAGTACTGTACTGATTATAGCCCAAATGCAATCTTCCCTCAACCTTAGTGTAACTGGATAGAGGGACCTAGATTGTTGGATAAACTATTACCTGAGAATTATTTTAACAGCCCCAGTCCTTCAGAATGCTTGGGATGCCAGAAAGGATCTTCAGTTATGATGGAGGGTCAACACATTTGTGCAGTCTCGGGGAGACAAAGGAGGGTTTCCTTGAGAACAGTGTCTTGTTCGCCTAACCTTTGCTCTCCAAATATTTGGGATCGCACAGCATGCATAGAGAGGCTTGTTCAGTTTGACTGCCATGCCATTTGCCTCTCGTCTTCAGCTGTCCCTAGTAATTTATCTCCCGGCTTGCTGAGTCTTCAATTTAGGAGCGCCCTCCCACACACCAGCACCACAGCTCAGAGCGGAGCAGGCGATGGCGCTGACACCCTGTCATGTCCCATCTGTTCAGGCAACTTAACCGATTTGCACCCTGGTTTGCATTTCATTTTATGAACACCTCCCAAATGATTTTTTTTTTTGGGGGGGGGACAAATGGCTTGATAGGCATCTGGGAGAGGGGGTGGAAGAGCACACAAAGCAGAAAGTATTGGGAAGCGGAATGAAAAACAAATATTTTTACAGGATTGTTCAGCTTCTGTTCCAGTGCAGCTTTTCAAAATAGCTATATGGTAGCCAGAGGGAAGTTGATGGGCCAAGTTTTGTCTGTCTGTTCGGCAGTTGTCCTTATGTCCCGACTAATAAAAACGTTAGAAGGGAATGGGACAAAGCTGGAATGCTTTCCATTCGAAATCTGATTTCCTGTTTCAAGTGTAGGAGTAGCCACATCCAGCAATATCTTTCTGTTTTACTATGTCTGGAAGTACAGTGATACAAGCAAGCACAATCTCTTGCCAAAGTCTACTGGCTCCCATATATCCCAACCCTATAACAAGGCATGCAAATCATCTGCAATTATTTTAAATGACCACGAAGAAAACTTAGAGATCCTCAGAATTATAAGTAACACAAACATGGTTATAGATACAGGATGAGATACAAAGCAATTTGAACAGGTGTCTGCTCATGCAACGGGCTTCTCTTCCCTCTCCTCCCCCTTGCAACCTCTTTTGCACTCCCAATACCTGCCAGGTAGATTGGGGAATGCTCCAGGAAAGCCTCATGGTGCAAGTTATTTTGTTGTTTCATGAGCATTGGATGCCACCCACAGCATTGTATACGGATCTGGATTAATATCCTTTTGGTTCATGATGAATCAATTCCATATCATTAGTGACTTTGAAGGCATAGACTGTAGCCTGCACCAGGAGAAGCAGGGCAGCCGAGCAAACCAGATAACTTAAATCCTCCTACTGTATGAGAGCCCCACCACTGCCACCAAGTGAACATCTTTCATTTCCTGGCTCATTCACACAAATAGCTGCTTGAACTATGAAACTTGTTTACGGGTATAGTGCTGGGTAGTGTGGAAAGGCAAATAGGTTTTGGGTGAAAATGAAGGCATCAAAACAAGGTTAAATTAGCAACATCTGAAGCATTCCCGCCCTGTGTATGTGTGAAACTGTACAGCACATGTCTTTTCTACAAGAAAAAAATTCAGTTATTCACAGCTGTGCAGGGTTTATAGTGCTACTCCTCCTCACCATCTACTTTTATCTTGTGAACCACCCTGGTATATAAATTTGATAAATTATAATAACAATAATAATACTTTATTCATACTCTGCTTTTAACCTGACTCATTAGCTATGGTTAGAACCAATTCCCAGGCCTTCCTAGAAGTAGGCTGGTGTCATGGCCCCAGGATCAGATCCCCCATCTTCAGGGGAGAGGGAATTGTCCTCAGGAAACTAGCCCCAGTATCAAATAGAATGGGAAACAGCCTTACTCAAAAAACTAACCAATGAAATGAAACTTACATGGGGACAAATAGAAGAAGCCTTCACCCCAGTATGGCTCCCCTTTATCACATACACAGCCCAACAAGACAACGACAAGAATCCGCCAGAAGCATATGAATCAATATGGCTAACCTAATACAAAAACACCCACCCACCCCACTCACACATGAAAACAAAGTTCACCACAGCCAATCACAAACAAACAAACACACCCTAGGCCAACCCCAACCTCTCTCACCACCAAAGGAACACAAGCGAATAGTAAAGAGAACCCGTACAAGCGACGTGGACACAAAGCCCCACACATACATTAAGTAGAATAGAAGCATTGCCACCCGACCCCAACCCACTCACCATGCCCCCTCCACCTCTTTCCCCCTTTTCTTCCTAATGTAACATCAATGTTTCAACAAATGAAACTGATCCGTAGAAAATGTAACCTGAAAAAAGAGACATTGCACATACTTTTGTAAACCAAGAAATCTTTAATAAAAAATATGTTTTTTAAAAAGGAAACTAGCCCCAGATGTATAAATGGACCCTTTTGTAAGAAAGAAGCTGCTCTCACAGAAGGTAGGGCTAACTACTTGCAGTGTGGTCCAATGCACAGCCCAAGGGCCGTATGTGGCCCTCAATGCCTTTATTGGTGGCCCTCGACAACATTTGACACACACCCTCAGCCCTCATGCTGCCTTCCCAAAGCCAGCTAAGACAGGTGTTGGTCTTTGGGAAGAAGGTGTGAGGGCTCTGGAACCCTACTAGAGACTTGTGCTTCCTTCTCAAAGCCCAAGGCGTCGCTTAGCTAGCTTTGGGAAGGCAGCGCAAAGTGGGGGAGGATCAAATTTTGACCTTGTTGTCCCCACCCCACGCAACAAGGCAGTGGGCAACCTGTGGGTTCTGTGTTGAAGCGGCTCACTTGGTCTGGGAGGTTGGACCGCCCCGAGTACTGCAATTTCTATTCTAGAATGACTGCTGCTGAAACAACATTCCAGTTCTGCTCTTCTTGAGCCTCCAGCATGAGCTGTGGACGGAGCTTCTCCAGGGTGCCACCGAAGTCTTGCCTCACTTCCATACTGCTGAAGCTATCAATTAAAACAGACCAGCAGTAGCCTTCAAAGCAGGGCATCTCTGTATTTAAAAGGGTCCCTCTGGCACAAGTAGCTTTCCTGGATCCATGCCTTACTCCACCTTTTCCACTGTGATTGGCCACTGCCTTTTGCTGATAATATGAACACTCCCTTTCTGATAGCAATCAGTAGGCAGCCGCTTCCTTGCTTGGACTCTGTGTGTACCTAGTTTGTTTTCACTCTGCCCTGGTGAATTCCCCTCTGTTTTTTCCTCACTGGCAACCCACCTCATGCTTCTCTACCTGCACTCACCTCATCATCCTGTTCAGCACTGATCTTCACCTTGCCTCCGTAGCCTACCATTTTGTTTTACCCTTTCACCACACCATCTTGCTATATGAACAAAGAACCACACACAATGACCCTGGTATACCAAGGAATGTAGAAGTAAAACGGGGGTCTATAACTAGAGGAATTAGGGCACCTTCCATTATGCTGTAGCTGTTTAACATGAATGCACTGGAAGCACTGAAAAACTGTTCAAAATATGAAGGAAAAATTATAGCTCTGAAAGCTGTCAGAAAGAATGAGATTGTGTATTTAGTGTTTGGAAAAAGAAGTAGACATGAGGAATTAATCTGTGAAGTTTGCTTTGGCCAGGGAAAAGGATTCCTGCACTATTTTGCCCATCTCCTTCCCCTCCATGTGAACCCCTAGACCCTCTCCTCTGCCCTGTGTGCTGTGCATTAGAATGGCTCGCGATTCCTGTTTGAAAATTCACGACAGACCAAAGAAAGAGCTTTTTCACACAATTAATTCACACAATTAATTCAGCTATAGAATTTGCTCCCTCGGGTTGTAGTGATGGCCACCAACCTGGTGGGCTTTAAAAGAGGATAAGACAAATTCAGGGTGGAAGATGGGGACATCAGTCGTTGCTGGCCATGAAGGCTATGCTCTGCCTGCACTGTCAGAGGCAATGTGTCTCTGAATGCCAGTTTCTGGGAATCACAAAGGGCAGAGTGCTGCTGCACTCAGGTGCTGCTTACAGGTTCCCTGTAGGCATCTGGTTGGCCACTTTGAGCACAGGACGCTGTGCTAGATGGACCTTTGGTTGTATCCAACAGGATTCTCCTTGTGTCCTTCTGCACCTTTTTACTTATACAGTGGTACCTCGGGTTACATATGCTTCAGGTTACATACGCCTCAGGTTACACACTCCGCTAACCCAGAAATAGTGCTTCAGGTTAAGAACTTTGCTTCAGGATAAGAACAGAAATCGTACTCCAGCGGCACGGCATCAGCAGCAGGAAGCCCCATTAGCTAAAGTGGTGCTTCAGGTTAAGAACAGTTTCAGGTTAAGAACGGACCTCCGGGACGAATTACGTACTTAACCCGAGGTATCACTGTAAGTACTTATACTATTTCAAAATAGTATCAGTGAATCAAACCCCTAGGTAGTACAACGGAGAAGTGATACCTTTCAAAAATGGATTAGAAACACGTCAAACTATTCAGTTCAGCATAATTGAATCTCATACAGAATTTGAATATTCTGGTTGATAAATTCTCATTTGTATTTTGTGGAAATTTACCCCCACTTTAAATTCTTGCTATAGACGTGCCCTTAGGTACTGGTTCTGGGAGGCATAAGCGGCTGGTCCCAATTTGTGGTCTTATGTAATGTTAAAGACAGGCCAGAACACCCCCTCCATTCCCACCAAGTATGTAATTTCTATAGTTCCTTTACGTTTCGTCTATAGAATGACAGATTTTCTTTAAAAGACAGCAATGCTCAAAAGACTCCCCTTGGATCCATCCAGTTATAGGTGACAGAATGCCTCTCATTCAACAATGCCTTTAATGACATTTCAAGGTTGCAGGAAAGACAATGGGGGTGTTTACTGCACCTGACACCCGTTCATCTGTTCAGAGTGCACATTGCACCCTGGGACCTCTGGAAAAGAGACCACACAAGCAGACCAGGCTATGAGGCTGTTAAACTGGATAAGATCATTCCTAGTCTCAACAGGGGAAGATATCCTACAGGCAAAGGTTCTTTGAAGTAATAATCAGCACTGGTCCAGCGTGTGTATTCTGCAGGCAGGAAAATCTATGGCAGAGGGAGATGCGGGTGTGACTGGCATGTGGGGAATGAACTTGTATCACACACTGATTATCAGTCACCCTGGCACCACTATTTTAATGGCAAATTTTGCCCGTGCGCTATAATGGCTGCTTACCGTCCTGTGAGCAGCAGTTGCTGCCTGACGCAGCACTACTCCTTTGCCCAGGCATGTCCAGACATTCCCTGTCCCCTTTAGCCGCTGCAGAGGCTTACGAGTTCCTGCCAAACCTGTCCTTTCAAATTGGCCAATCCGCGGCAGCCCTAAGGGGAGGGCAGGGCATGGTGAGCGGACCTGAGGGAGGCAGGCTTCTCTCAAGTCTGCTGCCTTCTATTTAGTCCGGCTGACCCCCGAGTGCAGCATTCAGTCAGCTGGGAGCATCACCCACCCCTTTCCCCTTCCTTCATTAATAGTACATTACCGCTCTAACCATTTCCTTTTCAGCTATGAAGGCTTTGCCTTGGTCTGTGGATGGTTGCTGTATTTGGAGCCAGGAAGGAATTTCTCCTGCGCTGCAGGTTTCGTCTTCCCCATAGTGCTAGTGACAACTTTGGTGGTTTAGGCCTTGGGCAGAATCCAACAGTCTTTCACCCCTTGTTCTCTGCAATGGCGATATCAGGGTACCCCATTAGAGGGGTCTGGAGGGAAGTCTCTGTCCAAAGAGCCAGTTGCGTAGGGCTAGCAGGCCATAGAACTTCCCTCAGTGTTTGGGGGGGCCATCCGTGTAAACGTGCATTTTGCGATGGAACCGCTCCTGGATAGACCCTGTCATACCTCAGTCCCCCACCAGCAGAGGGCGCTGAGCGGGACACACACCCAGTACCTATGCCAAGGCTTCCTACAACTGAAATAAATAAAGCTGCGGCCATTTTAAACCCCAGACAGTTGTCATGTCCACTCATTTGCCACTCAGTAGTTAGGTGCGACGGCTGGGGGGGGACCTCTGCAAATGAGCAAGCATGACTGAAAATGAATACGATCCAGGGAACCTCAGGAATATCATGGAGACTGTTCTACATCCCTCACATTTACACAAAGCAAAGACATATTTATAATATAAAGGCAGCACAGATAAAGTGGTCATATCAAATGAAGACACTTAACATGATTTTATTCTATAGCTAGAAGTCTGAAGTATTGGAAATCCATCTGCACACACAGAAGCAATAGTTGCTTCAAAACCAAAAGATACATAAAAGATAGTATAAAAAAACAGGTAGCCCCTTGTGCCATAACTTCTTGCATTTTCAAAGCCAGGATCTTTGTGACAACTACCATCACAACCTGGCCATAATTTAGAACGTTCAAGCATCAGGAAATGTACTAGGCAGGGACACTGTACAAAACTTAAATTTTAAAAGGTTCCTGCCTACAGTGTGAATCCATGGCCATTTTCATATTTCACATGTTAAAAAGCCTCGGCTGAAGTGAGAAAAGAATTAGAAGCTGATGGCAAATGGACATTTCAAGGTATGAGCAAATGACTCAGAAGCTTGGAATGACAGCTGGATTTCCACCATGATTATATGGAAAGCAGAGTGAAACTGACCACTCTCCCCCACCCCTGCGCACACTATTCTTCCTGCTGTAGGAAATGGAGAATGAGCAGGTCAGGAACAGGATAGGAAAGAATAAGAGGAAATGCAAAGAGCACCATGAAAATCAAGAGCAGGGAACCTGAGCCCTGGAAAAGCTGAGAATTGGAAAGCCTTACCAGCTGCTATATTCATGTTTAATTTTCTTGGCTTTTTGTGTTGAAGGCACACATTGAAGCAGACTTAAGCAGTGGAAAAGAAGCCACTGGAACCATAGAATTCTATGATTCAACAAACCTACGGAGGAAAGAGAACCATTTTAGGTCCTAAAACCTACTCTGTGCAATGAAAGAAAACAACTAGGGCTATTTTCAAACAGAGTTGACTCTTGTCGCTGAGATTCTTGGCTCTCAGATGGATTTTTGTTTCTTAGGTCAGCCAGAGAGGGCAATGAGTGGGCATCTTTAAACCTGTGTGCATCTATTTGAATTAATTCATGCCAACGGGGAACAACTGTAGAAAGTCATATGTCCCTTATCCATTGAAGCTGAGAAAGGGCTTAACCTAAACCAGAGATCATCAAAAATTGCTGTCAGTACTCACCATTAAGACACAAGTTTAAAAGTGAGCAGGTGGCTCACTCTCTGAAGCATCTCAATGTTGATATTATGGTGTAAATGGGCTGTTTCATTGGCAGCTGCTGCCACTGAAGACACATAATTTAGGATGAGTAACAACATTCTATTTAGAAATAACAGGCATGTGGGTAAAGGGTTTAATAGAAGAAAAACACTCCAATGGGGAGAAATCTGCAAGCCATTCTCTTCCTCTAAGACGAAAGCATACTTTAGGATTGATTATTGTACATCAATCCTATTCTCAAACAAACTGCATGGATTTTATACGAAGCTTTATAGGCTTCCACATGAGGCTGTCTAGTTGTTTTCTTTTTTGGCACTTGTCTGGTTTTATTGCTCAGGACCATAGTTAGGTGCAAGAGATATGTGACAGCAAGGAGTCAGCGTTGCCAGCAAATCCATTTTGGGCTTAAGTTTTGAACTGTCTCAGGTGAGGGGGAAAAAAAAGTCAACTAGCAAAGTCTACCCCAAGTGTCAACTCTGACTGGCAATCCAAATCCCCATCTGTTAAATTACTTGAGATAAGAAGAATTTGACTTGGACTCCTCTGCCTGCTGGAAACAAAATGTTTGGCTATGGCTTCAGAGCCCACAGTGAAAGCATTCATGGTTAATGTCGACTGTGAACTGCCTTGGTTGGATGGATCTCCATGTTGGCCTCTGTACTGCTCCCCCAGGAGGTTTATTGTGCTGATTTCTAAACTAGAAAAGGAATACCGACAAGATACTGCCAGCTCAAGAAGAACAGGCTGCCCCAGATTTCATTCTGTAATTACAAGGCACTTGTCTAGCTCCTGGCTTTGGTTACTCCAGAGACTGCAGAGAAGAGAGCCGCTTACCCCTCCAATCATCCTTGCAGCTATGAAGGTCAACTGGAGAAGCCAAACCACACAACTATTGTTCCAAGCTGTGACTTGGCATTCAGTACCACCTTGCTGAGCCGCTGGAGAAACCCTCTCCTGTAGCTCTAAATGCTGGTGCCCCCTGATTGCAGGGTTCAATCTTCACTCCCCACCTCTGGTTTTGGGAAAGACTGTGTTCCAGGTAACACATTGCACAGCTCCCATTCATGTCAAAGCGGGCTGCACAGCTCAAGAGAACACACCTGGGGAATATGGGTTTTTTTGTGTGTGTGGGATCCAGTGCCATTTTTCATCTAAGCAAATGTGATTTCCTTTGACAGGGAAAGACAATAACCTAATACAGTGGTACCTTGGGTTACATACGCTTCAGGTTACATACGCTTCAGGTTACAGACTCCGTTAACCCAGAAATAGTGCTTCAGGTTAAGAACTTTGCTTCAGGATGAAAACAGAAATCATGCTCCGGCGGCGTGGCGGCAGCGGGAGGCCCCATTAGCTAAAATGGTGCTTCAGGTTAAGAACGGTTTCAGGTTAAGAACGGACCTCCGGAACAAATTAAGTACTTAACCCGAGGTACCACTGTATTGTAATATTACTTAAAGTGACACCTTGTACCTTTAGGTCGCCCCCTCAAAGAATCCTGGTGACTGTAGTTTGTAAAGGCTGCTGGGAATTGTAACTCTGTCAGCAGGTAAAGTACACTTTCCAGGATTCTTTGGGGTGATGTGCTTTAAAGGTAGAGTCTGTTTGCAGCCTTACAGCTGCAGGAGCATCCATAGCATTCTGGGCTAGAGGAAGTGACAGATGGGACAGAGCAGTCAGATGCTGCGCATGGGACAGTATGGGCTTAGGTCAGGGGTGGGGAACATGTTGTTCAGCTCCAGATGTTGTTCAGCTCCATCAGCTGCAGCCAGTATGGCCAACCACCAGGAATGATGAAAGTTGTAGTCCAGCAACATCTGCAGGGCTACATGTTAGGCCCCACTCGACCTTAGATGAAATGGTTATGTTATCACTGTAGCTTACTTGTCTGTGTTATAATAATAATAATAATAATAATAATAATAATAATAATAATAATTTTGTTATTTGTAAGCCACCCATCTGGCTGGGTTTCCCCAGCCACTCTGCTTCCAACATATATAAAAATAACAAAACATTACATATTCAAAGGCATCCCTATAGTTACTCATCTGATGGGATGGGTGGGTGCCACTACCAAGAAGGCCCTCTGCCTGGTTCCCTGTAGCTTCACTTCTCACAGTGAGGGAAACACCAGAAGGCCCTTAGAGCTGGATTCCAGTGTCTGGGATGAATGATGGGGGTGGAGATGCTCCTTCAAATCAAATCAGTGCTTACTATTTTTAAGTAAACTGTTTTCCCCCCCTCCTCCAGTGATGGCTTCCCTTTGTTGTACTCCAAATGTATACATGTTTACTCAGAAGCAAGTGTCATAGAGCTAAGAAGGAATTACTTCCAGGTCTGGAGCACATAGGAGGGCAGCCAAAGACCTTCCCTTAGATTGCTGTGAGTTCTCTCTTGAAATATAGATGAAAATGCCTTGTAAAAGAGGATTTCCTTGACCCTGCTCCTGACTCCTGTATCTGTTACATGTATCTGGCACGTATCTATGTACTGCAGCCCAGCTATTTTGAAACCAGACACTTTATAATGTTTGATTGGTATGTTTGACCTAGTGTTAATTATACATGTCAGTGATATTTAAGTAGGGTACAGTGGAATGCTATGCAAAAAGCAAGCCTTTCTTTGCAGGTCTGGGTTTTACTAGCTTAACTGAACGCGATATTAATGCATGGAAAAGGGGGGAAAAAATCCTCCGGCTGCCACAGCACCGGAGAGCTGAATGGGGAAACTTAACTGAAAAGCACTGCAAGCTGCAACGTTAACAAAAGAATCCTCTCATTATACTGTCCACCTCTTGAAGGAAATTATAAAGCTAGCGGAGGGAGATAACAGCGAGTGTAATAACAGGTACTGCTGGATACATTAGCGGCACTGCAGAATAAGGGAGGGAAACATTAATCCAACCTTGCCTGAAAGCAGTGCTTTAAAAGAAGAGCTTTACTTTGAGTGAAAGAGTTTCAAAGAATATCCAGGGGGCGGAGGGCATGAATGCACTCAGGGAGAAGCCTTCGCACTTGTGCTATCATGTATGCATGTGCAAAGTATGAGGCCATCTAAGACACAAGCCATTTACTCTTATTGAAATCTTAATATCACTTAAATCCATGGGTTGGACTTTTCCAGAATGAGTGATTTTTTTTGGTATTGGCTTATGAATGAGTTCAGCATGCCCATGGCACAGCATTTGTGGCAGTCCATGTAAAGGATAAGGAAGTGAAGTTTAAGCCACACAACCTGCATCTGTAAGGCAATAAATTATCCCAGTCCTGAGGTGGCTGTCAACTGTGGGTCATGCTTATGATAACCATAGGCTAATGAAAGTGAAAGATGTTTGTCAGAGAGGGCACAGGAGCAAGGGGAGGGATGCTTATTTATTTCATAATGCACATCCTGCTTTTTTCCTTAGCTGAAGGCAAACCCGATGCAACTCATAGGTTAAAATAAATAAGAACATCATGGGAGCACACACAAAAGAACACAGAAATAAAAATATCAACATTGAAATATCATTCTGTAGCAGCAACAAATTGAAACAGATCAACATAACCCAACTCTCAGCTGCAGAGTGAGCTAGAGTGGTTGACAAAGTGCCACTCCACTATTTTTAGGGGTGCAGTGTGCAGCATAAGTAATTTGTGTGGCATCCTCTAACCTTGCCAGGGGGCCTGGAGCACAGCCCTTGACTCATGTGCTGTGTGTAGAAAGCAACAAAGACTCCTGGGGCAGTTTTTCCTCCAATGTGAACCAGAGGCAGAGGGATAGTACAGACAATTCGGGATTCCAAGGAATGATTTCTAGCTTCCCAGAAAGAAGCAACAGGCGTTGTGATCTGAGACCTCCATTTACCATACAGCCAGATAAAATTTGGTGCCATTCCCCAGGTGCAGGAATAGGGGCTGGGATGGAGTAATGGAATTATAAAAAAGTGAGGAAGGAAAAAGTGGAATAGGAAAAAAGAGGGGAAAGCAGTGTAGTGTAGCAGATGGCATATTGGACTAGGATCCAGGAGGCCAAGGCTCATGTCCAGGGCTATGAAATTCACCTGGGCCAGTCAGTGGCTCTCAGCCTGATTTTGGCACCAACTTCCATCAGCCCCAAGTGGCATGGTCAATAGTCAGGGATGATGAGAGTTGGAGTTTAGCAACATCTGGAGGCCCGAAGGCTGGCCACTGCTGCTTGAGAGCTGTATGGTTCAACACAGATGAATCTATTTTTAAAACTATCTAAGCTAGTGGCGTTCGCCATATTTGTGGTTGCAAATTCCATAAGTTAATTATGCGTTTTTGCATTATTCTGTGTGATGAAAAAAAGGAGGGGATAATATGCCTAGGTTGTTTAATGTGCTGCCCCAGTTTGCACATTATGGTAAACTATAGTTAAGGATTTACTGTGAACATGGAGATGGATTCCACTTTGCTTCTTTCCCTAGTGTGAACCAGACTGTCAAACCAAGATCCCTGGCTTGGTGTTACATCAGAACCAGAGACTGCTTTGTTTCATTTTCTCTCACACACCTTGCCACAGTTGGTAAGTTATGAACAAACCTTGGCTTAGCATCATGGTTTCTTTGAAGCAAAACAAACCACAATCCCCAGTTCAAACATAAGAGTAAGACAGGGAGCATGGCTTCTTGCTTCTGCTGGCTAGAGTGGAGAAATGAAGTGGGAATGATCTCCATATTCATGGTAAACCATGAACTATGGTTTCCCATGACATGTGAACTTTGCTACTGAGTGTTTGCATGGACTTTGGGGAGAAACCCCACTATGTGCAAATAACTCATAAGCATTCCTAGCATCCTTGCAATGGTCAGCTGCCTGTTGTATGTGTGAACCTTTTGCTCATAAAACAACAGAGCCAACTCTTAAGTGTATACACAATTCTATACAGTTCTTTTTTTAGGAACTGTATGAGGAGGGGGAACCTAAAACCCTCAGTGGAGAAAGAAATATCACCTCCACCCACACAACCCCCCAAATACTGCAGCTGGATCTAATAATCACTTTAGACAAACAATAAATGTTCATTAAGACTAAAGGCGATTTTAATTTCATTGGAATAATGTTGGCAGAGGAATAGGCAGTTCATTCTGCAACACCTAATGGGAGGTCTGTGTTATATATGGAAAAGTTAACAGCAAGCAAAAAAGAAAAAAGGAGAGAAAAAAAGGTCAAACAACAGAATCAAACATGTTGCTATTAATTTCCATACAAACTGCTTTAATTTATTGGTCTCGAGGTTTGACTACATTGTCATGCTATTTTCAGAAGAGTACATCTCTTCATGTGGTGGCGCTTGGGAAGCTGGTTGGGTTTCCCCCCACCCCCACTAGACTTCTCCCTTTCTCAGATTCCTGCCAACAGAAAGAAATTGTTATGTCCTGATGCGAGGAGTGGAAGAATACAATTCTACAGCTCACTGGGGAGCACCTGGATTCCAGCGCCTGCACTGTTCCTCATCTGCTCCCTGGCCACTGTCAACTTTTTAGGTTGCTGCCTCTGGCCACCCCTCCGCCTTTGGTATGTTCCTCTCTCCTGCTGTTCTTACTGCAGATCAGCCTTCACCATGTGGGGTAAAATTAATGCAGGAACATAGCTGGCTGGCTGGAATGTGCCCTGTAATTGAAGATGGAATCGGGCCCCCCCAGGTTGGTTTCTTAGTCCAGACCACAGTCAACTTGCAGAATATGGCTTTAAAAATATTTCACCCACCGTGCCTCCATTTTCCCTTTCTAGTTCCTATGTCTGGCCCTTATTTTAATCACATGTATGGTATTGTTCACTGATGCTTGGAGGGGCTGGACCAGAGGCAACAAGGATCGTGGTGGCAGCTCTCTGGCTTTGTCTTGGCTAGGACCTCTGCACAAATTTGGAAAGATAGGTTTGCCTCCAGTGGAATGACTATTACATCATGATTTTCTGGACATTCCTAATACTTCTTGTTCATTGCATGCTCTTTCTAAGTGACACTGTGGTGTGCTGCTTCCCTGTCTCAAGTTAGTGTTGGTGTGTACAGGGAACTCACATGATTTGTGTTATTGTGGGTTCCCCAACTTTAGGAGCAACACCTTACATGGAGATCCAAGAGAAGGGCTTCTCCATGATGGTGCCTACCTATGGAATACCCTCTCCACTGAGGTCTACTTGGTGCCAGCTCTAGCTTTGGTTCAACACCAGGTGAAGACCAGGTTTATTTAATCAGGCATGTGGGTGCTGTTAAATCTGTCGCCTACTATTGTTTAGTGTTCTAAGATTAATGTTGGTTAATCATTGATCATGTGGGTTATTTTATATACAGAATCATTTAAAATGAATTATCTATCCTGCCCTGAGATCAAGTATTATGAGATGTGTAATTTAAAACAAACAAACAAACAAACAAACAAAACCCCTGATAAATACATATACAGTGGTACCTCTGGTTAAGAACTTAATTCGTTCTGGAGGTCCATTCTTAACCTGAAACTGTTTTTAACCTGAGGTATCACTTTAGCTAATGGGGCCTCCCGCTGCGCGATTTCTGTTCTCATCCTGAGATAAAGTTCTTAACCCGAGGTACTACTTCTGGGTTAGCGGAGTCTGTAACTTGAAGCATTTGTAACCTGAAGCATTTCTAACCCAAGGTACCACTGTATTGGTCCAAAAGTCACAGAGATTATGTTTCCTCATTGTATTCAGCTAGTGAAGCCATTCCATCGCTAGTGTACTTAAGAATGCTTTCTCCTATGGCAAGTTCTTTCCCTGCCCTAAAATTTACAAGTCCTGTCACATGACTTGGCTCAGTGCATGGTGGGATGGAATCATGTGGGGCAAACTTGCAAATGTTCCGAGTTTGCAACATTCCAAGTTTAGGGAAGGGAAGAGTTTGGCATTGGGGTAGCATATTTGTCAGTATCCATATGGTAAACCTTAACATATAGACCAGCTCTGAGAAGGAGTGTAAATCCAATGACAGGCAAGTTTTCTTAATAATTGTTTAACTTTTTGGCCACAACACAGCGCAGAATTAGGCAACGTGTCAGCTAATTCAACTCAATGGGCTCAAATACTGGATTGTATTTGCCTTTCCCTTGACTTATAATATTCTTACCCCACCAGGTTCATTGTTCTGTATTGCAGTTTTATATTTTGTTTATTTTTTTCTGAGCTGCCCAGAGAACACATTTTTTATATAGCCATACAAAATGAAAAAGATAAATAAACAGCACTTTCACGTTGAGGTGAAGCTGCACTCTTAATGTTGTCTTTCAAACCTATCTAACAATGTATCCAGCAGATCTGTTAAAGGCAGCTTCATGATGTACTAGACACATGCAACTAAGTACCCTCCCAAAAGTCTTTAAAAAGAAAAGAAAAGTTAAATAAACAAGCTGGGGATGAGAAAAGGAAGTAATTTCTGATGCCACAACCCATTCTTCCCATAGTAACTTGAGGAAAGTATCCTGCTCCACAACAGGAGGGAAGTGGGGTGTGCATGTGTGTGTGTGTATATGTGTGTGTACACAGAGTTTACCATGGAACAATCAGCATATAGAAATATGAGGATGATACAAAAGTAGATCAGGTATCCAGAGGAGTTGGTTTTCCATCTCTAAAGGCATACTGGAACTTCACTCATTATAAATTGCTTTCTTCAGGATTTTTCTTGTCTCATTTGGACCAAAACTCCCATTAGTTACAGTTGGTTCTGGGACCATTCTTGACATTTAATGGCCACACTCACCCCCCCTTTTTTTTTTTTAGTGAGATTTTACTCAATGAAATCCAAGTTGGCACTTCACATTCCAGTCTTCCATAGGCCAGCACTTGCTCTTGCCAGCCCCTGCCACTCTGATAATATTTCCATTTTTGTTTCAGCCCACCCCAGTCATCTTCTCACCCTCCCTTTCTCCTAGACCACCAAGGATCCTGCCCGCCCCCTGCAGCCAGCTGACTGCAGCCTGCAGCCAGGCCACTCATGTCACGGTCAAGCTGGTGTTAAACATTTTCTTTTTGTTAGAGGAGCTGAGTCAACATCTCTTCAAAAAGCTACCACTGTGATTTTTTTAAATACCCCCCCCAAACCTGGTATCCCAGCAGGGACACTGTTTTTGGGGGGGGACCCAGGGGGCTCAAACCCAAACTTTTATGGTGCTGGGCCCCAGATCTTCTGCCCACCCTTGAAAAAAATAAATCTAAATTTCCCCTTCTTTGCTTTCAAGGCTGCTGAGCGCAGTATCTTAATTTGCTTAATTTATATATATACACAAATTAGCACATGTAAATGTTATGCATATTTTTGTCACGGCCCTGTGCCTTGAGTCTTTTCTGGGATAAAGATCCCTACATCCCAGGCAGAAGGAATCTCCAGGGAAGAGAGCAAGCTGTGCCAGCTACTTAATAGGATTTGACTGTCATTAGCTCCTAAAGCAGATCATACATAATAGCAGAAATTACTGCTAATCTGTTTCATGGCAGAGATGCTGCTTGTGAAAAGTCCTGAGTGCCACATTAGTCTCTTTCTGGCTTCTCGCTCCTTAAGCCCATACTGGAAAAGGAAGCTGTACTTCAAAGGTTTCCCTTCCAGGGTAATGATTCGGAAGAATATGTGTGTGATCTTTCAAATCACTGTTAGCTGAAGAGCCAGTTGTAAGGGAGGAGCTGAAAGAGAACATGAAATATTCTCATCCAGTGTGTTAACCTGTGTTTGACTTTGTGATCTCTCAGAACCACAGCCCTCAGGATGGTAATTGGATAAAGTGGCATCAAGGTCCATTAGCTGCCAACATCTGGACCTTTGACAGGCCAATCTTAGAAAGTCTGCTCAAAAGTAAGCCCTACTGAGCTCAGTGAGGCTTAGTCCCAGGCACGTGGGTGCAGGACAACAGCCTTTAGAAACTAGTGGAAACACAGATTACATTTTTATATACATTACACTCATTTTGGCGACTAGATTTGCACCATCCCTTCCCTGAGTATGGAAACACTCACAGAATGTTGCCTGGCATTCCTAACTCTTACATGTGAATATTGACGTTTGGTGAACTTTGGACATTCACCAAAACATATCTATGTATAACATCTAAATTAATTAAAAGTATGAACTTACACAGCTGGAGAAGGGGAAACATAACTGGCTGAGAACTTGCTGCGTCTGGACAGTGTGATTCGTCACTCACATTTCATTTGTTTAACCTTCTGTTTACCAGGGAAACTGTCATGGGATGCTGTGGATCAAGTAATCTGGAAAACACATGCTTTCCTAGTAGCCTTAGTATCTCTTCTCTCGCTCAATCACCGAGTGCACTGGAGTTTGAGTTCTGTTTCTTTTTTTATCTGCCCTGAAGCTATCTCTGTGTGCTAGAGGAGAGCTGTGTGGTGATATGGGGGCGGTGGCTGAATCGAAGGAGGTCTCGGGAGCAGGTGTATGCAACAGGAAGGAAATCGCACTTGGAACATGCATATTACCCAGATGGAGATGAGTGCTGGCTGCTGAGCAAGCACGAAAATACTGCGAGGGCAGGAGAAAAAAAAAAAAAGATTTCTGAATGGATTTCAAAAATAAAAAGTGTGCAGAAAGTCATGCATAACCAGCAATTACAGCCCACGAGTAAAAACCATCTGGGGGCAAATGAGAAGGGCAGACTTTTGTGGTAAGCAAGGAATCAAAAGAAATACCACTTCTGAGAGAGACTCAAAAAACCCTGAGCAGGCAACATGAAAACTGGGGATGGGGAGAGGGGTTGTGCCCTGCTGCTGCCACTTCTGACCTCCATGTGTTGATTGGGTCTTCTACTGTAGCTCAGTAGTAGGGCTCAGTGGTAGAACACCTGTTTTGCATGCAGAAGGGCAATTCCCAGCATGCCTGAAACTCCAGAGACCTGCTGCCTGTCAGTGTAGGAAATACTGACTTAGATAGACCAATGGTTGACTCAGTATAATGCCGCTTATGTTCCCACACAAGTCACAGGCTTTCTCCGTGCAATATACAGTTAATGTACTGAATGGTTAGAGAGAACCTCTACGTCTGGAGTGACCAATCCTGGCTGCTACAGATGTTGCTGGATTCTAATTCCCATCAGCCCCAGCCAGCATGATCAGTGATCAGGGTTGGACATTGTGGTGCAACAACAGATGGAGGGCACCAGGTGAGCATGCTTCTATATGGAGATTCTGGACAAAATACAGTACCTGATTAAGGTAAGAAGTAGGGCAAGTGGGTGTAATTCAACTATCCATTGAATGCATTGATTATCCCTAGATTTTATGCAACCTCAGGGGTGCCACCTCCTGGGGGCTGAGGTGTTTTAGGCTACCTCAATATCTTTTGGGAGGTGGCGCCTCCCCTAGTGTTGAGAGGGCAGAAGGGGCTGAGCGTGGAGCAGAGCATGGTGTGGATCCATGGCCAGCTCCTCCTCCTCTTGCTGCAGAGGGGAAGGAGTGTGGAAGCAACCTCCCTCTGGTGGCAGTGCCAGGAGGCAGCAATGGAGGAGCCGCCAACCATTGAAGCCATGTGGCCACTGTGTCTGGCTCCACCCCCAGTTCCTCCTGACATCATGTGTGATGTCACACACACAACATTGGCCCTTGCAAGCTGGCGCCTCTGTGCAGTTTGCTTAGCTTTCAGTGGCGTGTCCACATGGCAACTCCCCACATTTAATTTTACTAGTAAGTGCTCAAGCCAGTTAGCTTTGCCATGGCCTGAAGATCACTGGCTTGTGAAACATGGAGGTGGGCTTTTCCCCTGATGACAGCAGTGATCTGGAATGCTCTCCCTACTGAAATACGAGAGGTCCTATTGATATTGGCATTTCCCTGGCTCTTGAAGATAACACCTGTTTAAGAAGAGCATTCTCCTGATCTCCTGAGCTGAAGCTAATGATTTAATTGTTTCATTTGCTGCTTTAACTGTTACACTGCTTTGATGAGCTTGCTTATTGCATGTTTTAACTGTGAATGTTTATTTCATCATTTTAATGAAATTATTTTATTGCACATTTTAATGAGGTGTGTGTGTGTGTATTCAGTTTTATATTGGGAAACGGCTTAAAAAGCCATCTTGGTCAAGGAGGTGGTAAATAAATAAATAAATAATAATAATAATTGAGGATTGTTATAGCACTATGGAGTGAACAACATAAACAACAGGCTGTATTCCATGTTAGTTCTTCTCTGAGAAGAACTTAGCTGGATACAACCCAACTTGTCCAAAGTCTGACTCTTTTGTGATCCTTCTTTGTCCTTCTGGAGTGCTGCTGTTTTGCACTCTCAGTTTGCCCTCACTGACTTATGCCAGCCCAATGCACATTCCCTTCCCCGAATCTCAGGTTTCCTGCTTGCAGTTTGCCATCGCGGCTACAGCGAATCCCTCTAAGTCTTGCTGCACTTGGCTGACTTTTCTTCTTCTTCATTGGAACAAGTGTCTGTTTACAGAGTTTTAAAGAGGCAGAAACACCTCCGCAATTTGATTTTGGCAAACAGCTGTGAGTCAAATGTGGCGAAAAAAGAAATCCCTGTAAAAATCGGAGAAAATGCCTGCAAATTTCCACACATTTCACAGAGGCACTGTGGTCTGAGAGGCAGCTGGGTGGTCTTGGAGATAAATTAACTGTGGGGCAACGAAACAGAGATGTCTAAAGCCTAAGCTGCGCCCTGCCACTGAATGACCACATGGTCCTGACTAAATCCTCCCCCACCCCACTCTTTGCTTCTCAGTTTTGTTACCCAGATTTACAATGAGAACACTGGCCCCAGTTCTGGGCTGTGGCCAAGTTGAGCTTGGCAAAGTACAAGAAAGCAAGGAGGACAGGGCAAAGGTGGCTGAGATCCCAGATTCTGAAGGCAGCCTGGGACTGGCTAATTTCCAGAGGCTCATTTCATTGCACTGTGCTGGTTGGAAGCCTCAGTTCTGCCTCATGAGGGACTTAAATTGTCCCTAAAGGAGTATCATAAGGTCAGCAGGACACTCAGTAGTATACCCTACCTGGGCCCTGATGCAACGGAACCTAAACACAGGGCTGGAACAAACTCAAGGGAGTTTTGGTAAAAAATATTTGAGTTTTTACATGATCTGGGCTTTTCAAAACATTCATCTTCAGGCAAAACTTTTCCATGCCTGATCTTGGTCCCCAAAGCAATTTACTTTTCAGCACGTTTGAACAAAATCCCCTTTAGCTTTGTTCTTAGTCAACAGAGGGTGAATTAAAGTGTTATATATACATGTACGTATGCATTTGAGAAGGAAAGTATTACCCAATGTTTTATATAGTGCTGAATTTTAACATTTTGAAGTTCTGCGGACCCCACAGAAGCCCTCACAGATCCCACAGATTTGCCTAGAAAGGAATGTTTTTAATTTAACAAAGCTGACATGAGGAGGCATGAGGGGAAGCCAGTGCCAACCAAAGCTTCTTAGGAACCTTAGGAGGTACTGAGATTTGCCCTATGACATCTAAATAGAGTGGGATATTAATTTTGGCCATAATTGCACGAGATACATTCCCAACGATGAACATTTCCTTAGGTGGCAGAGTGCAATTATTCTCCTTGAAGAGTTGAGGAAAACAATCTGATCAGCTTTTCCTAATATGGGACCAACTCTGTTGGTCATAAGATCGAAGTAACCAAAGCCTGTTGAATGGACTGGAGACCTGTGGCCCTACAAAAGTTACTGGACTTCAATCCCCATCAGCACCAGCTAGCATGGCCAATGGTCACGGATGATGGGAATTGGAGTTCAGGAGCAACCATAGAGGCACAAGCTCCCCAATCCTGCCATGTTGGTTCTTCCCAGGCATAAGGCCTGGGAATAAGGAATGGCGGAAGAAATCTGAAACATCTCTTACCTATGATTGTAAAATTGGAAGACAACTTATTAACAATAGGTCTTCTTTGCCAAAGACATTGTGGGCTGTATCCAACTAAGGCCTACTCATAGCTCTTAATTCCAATGGGTCTACTCTGCATAAGGTTAGCATTAGATACAACCCCACACCCCATGCACCAAATCTGGCAAAGTCCCGCATGTTTGATAAACATTGGGTGGCCTGAGAAATTTGAATAGCAGCAATACCAGTAACAAAAAAGTATTCCTTTAGGTAAGTGCCTAAGCTTGTATGTGGTAACAGAGGCATGTTTCCTGAATTTGAGTATTTCTCTATAATCTGATGTACAAACTACAGAATGATAAGCAACATATGCTACGATCTAGACTTTTTTCTCATCCTCACTTATGGTCCTCCTCAACACCCAGCGTCCCATTGCTTCCACAATATTGGCAACACCCACAACAACATGAAATGTCTCTCCCCCCCCCCCGTTCATCTCATTCTATGTGCTTTGTTGAGTCTCTATGACAAATTTGTTCAAGCCACAGAGAATGAGTCATGTCTTCAGTTATGGGGACCATAAACTCAGTTTCCTGTGCGTGACTGAAAATGGCCACATATTTATGTCTGAATTTCCAAATATGATGGTGGTGAGCATCTTAGTTCAAATGATAAACAATGACTTTTAACATAAGATGAGTGAATCACCACATCTTCAATTCAAAAGACACAGATTCTCTAGCCGAGCTATTTCACATTTTGGCATACCCTGCAGCATAGGGGGAAAAGAAGCAAGAACATTACTTAAATAATTGTGTGAATGTTGTTTTTAAAGAAAAGCGCAGTAGACAGGGGGGCTGAAACAGATGATAATAGTAGTTCATAGGGGAGGGAGACTTTAACCCTTTGATTCCAGTGTGGTCCCAATCTGGATCAATCTCTCTTGCAGCTGCTATTTAGATCAGGAGAAACCAAAGAGCACAAGGCAAACCTGACCCCCCACATGTTGCTTTTTTATACACCATCCCACATGAAACAATATGGAGACTGATCATCCATAAAGGGCTCAGGTGGGGCAGAAAAGACATACTCCTGCCCTCCAGTTCATTACCTAGAGAACAGAGTGGTCATTACAAATGCAGAAGATGACCAGCTCGACTTCCTTTCAAATTTGAATTTGGCTCTTCATCAGCTCCTGGTCGCAGGGCAGGTTGAAGAGTAAAAATCACAGCATCAACTAAGAACACCACCATAAACTCAATGCAATGTTACAATATACAGCTAGCAGATGGCAGCTACTTTATAACTGGCAAATCAGCTCAGTCCTCCACAAAAGAGAGACTGGTGAGATTTGGAGAAAGAGCTGCATTGTGCTTAGGGCACAAAAACATGTAAAATCGATGCTGCTTGACTCAAACATAGACTGTGCTTAATTTATATTTTGACAGGTTCTTCTAGTTAACATTCCATTATACCACTGTGACAGTGCACTGTAATCCTAAATTTAAGTATCTCTTTCTTATTTAATACTTAGAAGCAAGCAGAGACACCCTCTCCCTCTCCCCCTCCAAGTCCAATCCGCTGAAATGAGCTGGGGTGCTTCCATTTGACCCTTCTTGCACTTAGGCTGAATGAGCAAAGGCTCCCTCCCTAATGTTTCCACCATGTTGACTTGGAAAGATTCCTGACATGAAATCACTACTTCTGAGGAGTGGAAAGCCAAATCCTGTCCTGCCAAATGGTCGTATTATGTTGCAGAGATTTATTTGTATTATTTGAGGCAGAGATTACAGAAGGAGAATAGAAATTTGGGAGGAAGAACAAAAGTAGCGTTGGATCATCTAATGATGATGATGATTGTTATCATTGGCTTTAATTAGGCTTCCCCTAGTATTACAAGTTGATAGTTGTAAAAACACATATCTCTGATTATTATTAGACTGAACTATCAAGTGCACACATTCTTTATTTTAAAACTATAATTCCGTTTCTTTCTCTTGGAAACTTCCCACTCATCCCCTTTCCTGTTTTATCTTTCCTCTGTGTGCTTGGAGACATTCCTCTTAAATTTAACATGAAGGCATGAATCCAAATATTGTTGGACTCGAGGTAGTGGATCTGGAAGTTGATGTTTAAAATGCACCATCAAACTCTGTGACCAGAAAACTCAAAATATTGCTATCAGACAGAATGCTGGAACCAAATTTACACATCCACCCACCCGTTATTTAAAATATTATTTGTTTCATCTTTTCTGTAACCTGCCCTCTTGTTCTGAAGAGCTCCCAGGGCATATTACTAGTTATTGAACTTAAATAAATACAGGAGGGTATGTTCTAAATTTGTTCTAAATAAGGTTAGAACAAAACTTACCCATTCATAAAAGCAGCAGATCAAACATTAAAAGCTAGCTGAATTAAAAAATAAAATAAAATTCACCAGCTGTTCCCACTAAAAAAAAAGTAAAAAAAGAGAGCCTGGTGGCTTTCCACTGGAAGGTTGCTCCATAAGTTGGTGCCACCACCAAAAAGGTCCTGCCAACCCAACAGTAAATAAAAATGGGACATAAAAATGGCTGGAGTTCTAATGCCAACCTTAAAGGCAGGTTTCATACAGGAGTAGGTGGATTCTGACCTAACCAAGTCCAACTGCACTGAAGGTCAACACCAGCACTTTAAATTGTTACTAGAAATAAGTGGCGGTCAATATGTATGGAACAAGATTAGAGATATATGTTTTGATCTCCAGGTTGTGTGAGACATGTTTTGTACTACTTGAAGTTTCCAGACTACTTTTTAAGGGCAGTCCTATGTAGAAGGTATTACATGACCAAGACACGTATAAAAACTGTCTCCAGGCCTGTCTTCATCAGGTAAGGCTGCAGCTGGTGAACCAGTCATAGCTGGTAAAAAGCACTCCACTCCAGATACGGCTGGATCAAGACTAAAATGTGCACCTGCAGTGCAACCTCTAAGAACACGCTATGTTTCCTCCTCCAGCTCATCAGAAACCTTCACCAGCCACTATATCTGTCTGATCTGGGTAAATGTCAGTTTATCCACCTCCATCCATTCCCAAAATGATCTTAGATACTGATTCACCACATCCACTGCCTCCCAAATCAGAGGATAAATGAGAGATACAGCTGTGTGTCACCAGAGAAAATAATTGGCTTCAAGTCTCCTGGTGAAAGTAAAACAAACAATAAGAAAAACAGAAGATTAATGTTAAAACAGGAGAGCAATAAAAGTATCACAACATAAAAGTCATAGCTAAACTGTTTAAAATATTTTAAAGCCTGGACACATAAAAAGAGTATTTACTTGGTACAAAAAAGAAATAAGCCTACCTTGGGAGAACATTTTTTTCACAGAGAGTTCTTAATTTGCACCATTTGTTCAGTTTGAAAACTGTGGAGAGTACAGTATTATTTCAGTGCTGATAGAAACATAGAGTTGGAAAGTGCCTCAAAGGCAATCTAATTCAACCTCCTGCTGATGCAGGAAATTATTTCAAGGGTTCTCAAATTGTGGGTTTTGGACCATTAGTGGTCCATAAGCTTAATTCAAGTGATCTGCAGTATGTCTGCAATAAAAAATCCATTCTGATTTTTAATTGTATTTGTATTGCTTCTTTTATTTCTTATATTGTATTTTATATATTGCAATTCCATTCAAACTGCAGTACAATAAAATACAATATAAGAAATAAAGGAAGCAATAAAATACAATTAAAAATCATGCAGCATATAGCACAACATATTACAATTTCTACAACAGGCAGAAAACTCATTAAGCAGTCTGCCAAGCCCATCAGCAATTTTCAAATGGCCCATGGGGGAAATTTTGTTGGGAACCACTGATTTATTTCATTGGACATAGATCTTCCCACCCTTTCTCCCAGGGCAGTCAACAACATAAAAACCACTATATATAATAAAAGTTAAAATATCACTCCAAACATAAAAATATAGCAGTTAATGCCTTCAGTGCAACCCAGATACCTCTAAAAAGTCTGGGGAAAGAAAAAGGTCCCAGCATTCTGCCTGAATATGGCTAAAGTGGGCCATATGGTTTGATAGTTCCAAGTTCTAGGCTTGTTCCATAGTTCTCTTCCTAGCCCTTTGCATGGATCACTCAGCTGTGTATTCATTCTTATTTTGGTCTATGAAGATTTTTGGAAGCACATGGTACTCCATGATAATCTATTCTGGCCTCTTTTTTTTTTTTTTACAGGCCACAGAGTTGCACCTAGTGGGTTTTCAGCACAATCTACTCATTGCTTTTCATCATGCATTCTTCATCATAATACAGTGGTACCTTGCTTCTCAAACGCCTTGGTTCTCAAAAACACCGAAATCTTGTAAGTAAGTGTTCTGGTTTTCAAATGTTTTTCGGAAGCCAAACGTCTGGTGTGGCTGTCAGCTATTGTTTTTGGGGTGCCTGCACCAATCAGAAGCTGCGCCTTGGTTTTAAAACATTTCGGAAGTCAAACAGACTTCTGGAATGGATTAAGTTTGGTGCTTTTGTTTTTGCTATTTATTTTGCGTTTTTGTTTTTGAGGACTTTTCGGTTAATTTGTTTTTGTGACTGTGGATAATAATTTTTGTCATCTACAATACTGTCTTATTTATTTTATTTTATGGATCAATGGTCTCGTTAGATAGTAAAATTCATGTTAAATTGCTGTTTTAGGGGTTGCTTTTAAAAGTCTGGAATGGATTAATCTGTTTTGCATTACTTTCTATGGGAAAGAGCTTCTTGGTTTTGGAACACCTTGGTTTTGGAACGGACTTCCGGAACGCATTAAGTTTGAGAACCAAGGCACTACTGTACAGGAGTTCTTTGGTTCAGCTCAGGTTTCCATTCTGCATCAAGCGCTCCTAATTGTTTGTTGCGATTGTAAACAATGTTTATTCTTTGCCATTAACACCCTACTTTATCCTCTGATGTTGCAGCAATAATGGCTTTATTGCTTGATATCATAGCCCACAGCTAAATTTCTGCCCCATGCTCAAGACTTCGTGTTTCACAAGAAATTCTTTCTGATTGCCAGACATGCCCAGCAAGCTATACCTTGTAATCCTGTTTATAGATGGTATCCCCTGCTGTGTTTACATGGCTTTCCCGTTGATTTCTGAGCTGCCCCAGTTTACAGCTAAAGTGAGATAGATAAAATATTCTTGATTTTAATTAAAGCAAACTCTGTTTTGTCATTTCACTAGACAGCCTTGTTATTTCAGTGTTTGACAATAAAGTTATACAACACCCTCTGGGTCCCTATATTTGCATTATGAGGTTACTTATTCACACATCTGCTTCTCTGCTCTTTAAGTTAGAATCAGGTTAGTTGGTGAAAAAAAAATCCTTTAATTGTACCCGAGTTTCCACAGGATCCAATTTAATGAAAAATTGTTCTGTTAATGGTTTTTGTAGACCACTATACTTGCTTCATCTCCTGTGCCAAAAAAACTGGCTTCTAATGACAAAACTGAAAGGTGGGGGCTGCAACAAAACATTGCAGCATGGAGTCTTTCAGCATTCCACCTGTTCCATTCTATTATTTCCCCACCCATGACCTTTCATTTGCCCCAACAGTCACTCAGCATTCTAGGGCCGCTGAACAGTAGCCCTCTTTGGACAGTTCTTTGTGCCCCCCAACATTAGGGTTTTTTAAATATATAAATATTTCCTATACTTCCCCACACCCCACTGAGTCTGATGATAGCACTACCCATGTGAGGGAGGTATTTTAGGTATGTCAGCAATGGCACTCACAGCTTGAACATTGGAAATAGAAGGAATGATGCCAAGTCAAAATAGAGAATAAAGGAAATTTTGTTTGAAAAAAGAAAGCAAGAGTTACTTGGTGCAACTCCCTCTATGGAAGCAGGGTGCTATCCCCTGACCTTTAAAGCGCTAAATGGCCTCAGCCTCGTATAGCTGAAGGAGCGTCTCCATGCCCATCGTCCAGTCCAGCCACTGGGTTCTCCCAAGCATGCTGATTATGTCCCCGTCTCCAGCAGCCCTGTTTGGGCTCCACTTCTGTTGAGACAGGACACTCAGTTCACTGTAAGTAAAAGTGATGCCTTTAGATCTTGAACAAAGGGAAATTCTGAAGCATCGATGGTTTCTTACAGGGTGTATGTCTCTGATTAAGAAAAAGTTTGGAGACCACAAAATTTGAGTAGAATTCTAATATCTGAATATGCAATATGATATTGGTTTGCAAACACAGATGCACAGAAAACGAGGTGCCTAATTCTGTTTTATTATAACATTCTGATGGATCATAAGAATGTTCACATTTGTTTAATATTAGTTTGTGAGTCTGTAAGAGAGAATGCAGGCAGTCAATACTTTGTCTTTCTGTTCACCCTGTAGTACTGATCACTTATTGCTCAATCTCTTGTCCCACAGACAATGAGCACCTCAAAAATTCTGCCCCAGAGAAGTAAACATTCTGCAGCCAGGGAGCCTTTTATCTTGCAAACTGAAAATTCATGTTTTGACAGCAGACTGATAGCCAAATTAAGACTCTTCGAAAATTGCGTAATTAGAGTGGCAAATGTATTGCAGAACAACTGAATGCGAATTTTTTCATCAAGAAAGCAAGTAGAGGTGGTGTAGAGCAAACCTTAAGGCATGGAGGTGCTGTGAGTCATGTACGCACACAAAAGGTAATGTGGAGGGGTCCTTAGTTTAAAAGAAAGGACTCAGTAGTGCCTTTGGAATTAAGCTGCTTGACCATTTGGCCGTCACAAGAAATTTGCTGAAACTTTGTAATGGCCATCAGATACCACAAACTGTCAAAAGAGGGAAAGAGAGATTGTGTCTGCGCAGACCCGGACTGTAATTGCACCTGGTGCTAATACAGCAGATAAGTCCCTCCAGAACTTCATTTGCTTTACCAATATAAATTGGTTTGTTCATGAGACATATATGTTGATCAAGAATAGATTGTTAATAGTAGTAGGAGTATCTGACTGCCCATCTGACTGACCCCATCCTCACCCAACAACCCAATGAGCTTTGAGCATGCTCAGTGGACACCTAGAGATGGAGAATATTGGGCATCAGTGGGAAGATAACTGGGGTGGGGGGAAAGTGGGGGGAGAGTGGAACATGCCATGCTAGAACTCTGAACAGGAGCACTCCTATTGGGGAGGGGGTTATACAGAGCACATTTTGATTCTCATCCCACTTGCAGGATGATATTGATAACCAATATTTTCCAGATGCACCCTCCCCTGCCCTTGGCACCACCACCATAAAAAAAAAATTGAACCTGCGGAATGTTTAGCTTTCCATACTCAGAGTGTGTCCCCTGCTGTGGTCCACATGCAGATAATTGAAATTAGCTGTTTGCATGCCAAGACTGCAATCCAGTACCCACGGGCATAGCCAGGATTTTTGTGTGTGTGTGTGGGTGGGGGGGCAGAACTGACACGACTGGTCAGTTAGTTAAGTATTGTTTAACATGATGGGGGGGGCATTTGCCCCTCGCCCTCCCTGGCTACGCCCATGCCTATACCCAATTATTTGGGAATAAGCCATATTAAATTAAGTGGGACTACATGAAGGGACATGTATAGGTTGGCAGTGTAAGGGCTGACAATAAATGGGGTTGTAGGGTTGTCTGTCCCCCCCCCAACAGCTCTGTCATGGTGATGGACATTGAAAAGGAGATGTGGGATTAGTTGTCCTCCTCCCTGCTTCCTCCTAAGACTTTTTGAAATACTTTTAGCATGGCTAAAAGAGAGGTCTGGAAGGACCCAAGCTTGGGACAAAAAAAAAGGCTGAATATTTTTATAAAGGGTGAGAAAAAGGAAGCCAAAAATTACAGGATAGGACTGCTGTGGAACAGGATAAAAGACTTCATGGTTGTTTTCCTCTGGATCACTTTGCTGTTGTCTCAACCTCAGGACAGCGGCTTTCAGCTTTGCTAACTTTCATCCTAAGTACTCATGGTAGGTTAACATCATTAACTTACATCACACTTCAATTATGTAAAAATATGTGCTTGCTTTATGTCATTTTATCAAAGCTTGGCTCTCCACCAGTGTTGTACTGTATTTAACCTTTAATAAGTAATTGTGTGAGTCCTTTTGTGCAGTATGACTATAACACTTGCCTATGTACTGTAGAACAAAGAAAAGTCCCAGAATCCAGGTTCATAACGATTCCAAGAAAGTTTGGTTAATGCAGTTTGCTTCATTCTTGGCTCAACCTTCAGAAGTAGCCAGAGGGGCAGAAAATAATAGGAAATGATACAAATGATATCTTGTTGGATAAAAGAGATCTCATTACAAGGCTTGTCAACATTAATAACTCACGTCTGCCCTACAATACAATGAACTGTTGATTGGAAATTGGACAGAACCAAGATAAAAATGACTTGTCAGAAAGCAGATCATATCAGCACGATAATAGAGTGAATTTAATTTATGGTGCAATGCTTTCCCAAGTAGTGTTGAAAACTGCACTGGGATAGAACTCCTTTGAGCAAGCTGAAGCTAGGCAATAGCTACAAATGTTTAGTATTAAACATGGCATTTGCAATTGGGGTGTGTGTGGAGGGACAGTCTAGATTTTGAGAATGGACCAGTCATTACCTCTCAGCTTGATCTACTTTGCAGGGATGTTGTGAAAAAGTAATAAATAAAATAAAATAGGTGAGATTGTTTTCAAACCTAGTGGAAAACCACAACCTCTCACCTGGAAGCAGAGGAGGGCAACCAAGGGTCTGGAAGCCAAGCCTTATGAGGAGCGGTTGACGGAACTGGGTATGTTTAGCCTGGAAAAGACTGAGAAGGACATATGATAGCCATTTTCAAGTACCCGAAGGGCTGTCACTTGGAAGATGGAGCAAGCTTGTTTTCTCTTGCTCTGGAGGGTAAGACTTGAACCAATGGCTTCATGTTACAAGAAAGAAATTCCAGCTAAAAACCAGGAAGAACTTTCTGATACTAAGAGTAGTTCAACAGTGGAACGGATTCCCTCTGGAGATTGTGGACTCTGCTTCATTGTAGGTTCTAAAGCAGAGATTGAATGGTCATCTGTAATGGATGCTTTAGTTGAGGGTTGAACTAGATGACCCTTGGTGTCTCTTCTAACTTTATGATTCTATGAAGCCAGATTTCCCTAATCCCATATTTATTAATTTTTTTTTGGGGGGGGGGGTAAAATTTGGTTATAGAAAGATGAAGGATATCCATTGCAGACATGCTCAAATGCATTCTGTTATTTATTTACTTGCTGAAAACACTTTCTCCCAGCTCTCACACAGTCTCCACTGGATCATAAGCCTAAATCCATTAATGCTCTCTAAGGAGCTACTCTAGTGTAAGTGATTTCAGAATATCTGCAATACAGGCTACTCTCTATAGATGGCAGGCACTGTATGCATTCATTGTAATATTCCTGTAAGATATAACTGCGAGCAGACAGTTAAGTCACCTTCTCTAGCAAGTGCAGAAAATGTATGATATTGGTCATGCTCAAGACAAAGATTACATCTGTAGATCTGTGCATCTCTTCAGAATATTACTAAACTGGATTGCCAGAAAAATATATTACACAAAAGTTTTCAAACTAAGAAATGATTGCCCTTTTCGTTGATGCTGCTGTTGTTCCCAGTACCAAATCTGATCACCTGCACACTTTCGGAATAGCATCTGGATGTTATTCATGTTCCACTGATGCTACCGGTATATTTCATGATGCACAAATATTAATCCCATCTCTATTGTGTGTGTGTGTGTGTGTGTGTGTGAGTGTGTTGCTCCTTTTTTAAAAACAACAACAACAACAACACCTCTTTAGCCTTAGTGGTGTTCAATTTCAATTTAAGTTTGACCACAAAAAATCAGCAATTCAAAACCAGTTCATCATAAAAATCAGTTCAAAATAGTGCCTCTGCATATTTATAATAGAAATTAATTTTCAGTAGCTCCTAGAAGCAAAAATGTTTCCATGCAGATGATTTTCTGAGTTGTAATCTAACGCAGCTGTCTATGTATGTCTCAGTGACTTTTGGAATGTCCACTGGAGAAAAAGGTATTGGATCAGGGGTAGATAAGACTCAGTCCTTATTTCAGATCTCCCAGCCACATTCTCTCACTGTAATATAATATTTTATTATTTACATAGTTTAAAGTGGATGGGGTTCAGAGTAGGGATACTCAAGGATTCAATCCAGTCTGCATATTGAAGGACTCAACTCTACAGCTGCAAATAAAACGTTTTAAGTGTGTTGTAAAGTGCAATACACATGTGACACTAGATGGCGATGGTGAGCTATGGCAAATTCAACATATTTTTTGAACTTTTTTTAAAAAAACATTTCCACAGCGCTTTTTAATATGTGTGTAGATTCCACCTAGGTAAACTGACCTGTCTTACTGGCATAATATGCAGATTGGAATGTGGTTATTCTTCAATGTTTGCACATCTCTGAATTTTGTTATATGGTCATTGGCTCAAAAGGTGTATCAAAGCATATGTTTTAGGGTAAAGTGTATAAAAAATGTATATTTTGTTTTTAAAAAACACTTTAGAAGTAGTGCAACTTAAGTACAGTGGTACCTCTGGTTACGAACTTAATTCGTTCTGGTGGTCCGTTCTTAACCTGAAACCGTTCTTAACCTGAGGTATCACTTTAGCTAACACGGCCTCCCGCTGCTGCTGTGCTGTTGTGCGATTTCTGTTCTCATCCTGAGGTAAAGTTCTCAACCCGAGGTACTACTTCTGGGTTAGTGGAGTCTGTAACCTGAAGTGTTTGTAACCTGAGTTACCACTGTAAATTTACAGATTGGTGCAGCAACGGCACCTGTGAATTGACATGGACCAGAAATAGATCAATATGTTCACCCCCAGAACATAGGCCCATGTGGCATATGTGCATACTCTGAATCTACCAAATGACATGAACATTTTGGAAATGTGCAGACAGAGGCTTGAAGAACAGGCAGATGAATAGCGGTTTGGAGAGCTCTGTAGATTACTTTGTCTCAGTGCTTCCTGCAGTATAAAAGCTGAGGTGCATAAAGGTGGCAGGAATATCATTTAAGCAATGCATAAGTCACCTTTGCCGTGGGTCTTTAACAGACATCTAGTTCATACATATATATTTTAATCATAGAGAACAATATTTTAGTATGTTCTGTTCAGCCATCCAGCTTTTGTGTCAGAAACCTGAATATCCGCCCCCCCCCCCGCTTATGCATTTAATATACTCACAACTTCTGCTAACAAATGGCACACTTAATTCACTATTAAAAGAGCCCCTTAAAATGGCATTAGAGGCATAAACCCAGCTGTTACAAAGGCCAATAATTTGGATCAGGTATCCCCTGTTTGAATCTGACTCTCTCTTTGTGTGTTCAAGTTCTTGACCTCAAAGAAAGCTTTCTTTTAAAAAACAACTTATTGATATATTGCATTACATCAAGTTCATTAGAATTAGCAGCATTTCACATCAGCCCAGCACGAGCCATACAGAACACAGTTTGATGGATCAGAAAACATTTACTGTTTCAAAGGTTTTGTATTTTTAGCTGACCACCCACAATCAAGTCATTCCCTCCCTGAGTTAATGCTAAGTGTCGGCTGTTACCATTACCCAGAATACCCTCCACCTTTCTCATGCTCCAGTGCACCTCCCTATCCCTTAGCTCTATCATGAGAACATGTCTCTGAAGAACTGACTTTTTAAAAAACTGGACAAACCCTTCAGCTCTGTTTGAGCAATAATGGGGAAAAAACCTATAAGAAAAAGAAGTCCCATCTGAAAAAAAAAAAGTGCAATGGAAATTTTATCTCACTGTACTAAGATGTTTCTAGATAGGGTAAGGACTTCTAGATATGATGTTCCCTCAGCAACAATAATCCTAAATGGGAGCTGGGGACAAGGTACCTCAAGGACAGTCATGGGCATAGCCAGGATTTTTGTTTGGGGGTGCATCTGAAGGCAGCCCTGTTTAAGGAAGCTTTTAATGTTTGACGCATTATGGTATTTTAATATTTTGTTGGAAGCCGCCCAGAGTGGCTGGGGAAGCCCAGCCAGATGGGTGGGGTATAAATAATAAATTATGATTATTATTAGGGGGCAGAACCCCAGTTAGCTATGTATTTTTATTGATTTAGGGGGCAGCTGGGCAGCTGGGCAGGGGCGTAGGAAGGGGGGACAGTGGGAGCAGTCCACCCCGGGTGTCACCTCTGAGGGGGGGGTGACAAAAAGGCACACTGTGGAGGGCTCCCCCTACTCCCCTGCACAGCTCTCCCCACCGCAGCCACAGCGCATGATGGATTGGGGATCGCCTCGCCCCCTGCACAGTGGATAGCCCTCCCTGGTGTGCATGGCATGGCCACCACTCTGGGCACTCATGCAGCTAACTCCACCACTGCAGCTGGGCAGCTGCCCCTGCCGACTATGCCCATGAGGACAGTGATTGTATACTGCACAGACATGCAAACATATGTAGCTGGCTTTCATCTGCACTCATCCCACACATGCTGGCAGATGGGAGTTGGCGTTCCCAGATTCCCTATTCCTGCTCTGGGAGTGGGAGAAGAGGCACCAGCCAGAGTGAATATTTGGAATTAGAATAATTCATTGAGGGCAAAATTCTTCCACTGTCTATGTCCCAGCAGCAATCAGTGCAGGGAACCAGCACAGTCACTCAGTGGCTTCTGGGTACCAGACAGGCTGATTCAGATTACCACCTATACTTGTTCTATGAACAAACTGATGTGAACTTCTGATCCTGTGATAAAGATGGGTAAATATACATTATTCACCCATGGAAGGATTCCCAGTTGGTATAACAATTCCAAAGCTTGATATATGCATGTGCAAGCACTGTAGCGGGCTGTTAAGGGACAAGAGGGGCATGCCATCATTATTAGTACAGTGGTACCTCAGGTTAAGTACTTAATTCATTCCGGAGGTCCGTACTTAACCTGAAACTGTTCTTAACCTGAAGCACCACTTTAGCTAATGGGGCCTCCTGCTGCTGCTGTGCTGCCGGAGCATGATTTCTGTTCTCATCCTGAAGCAAAGTTCTTAACCTGAAGCACTATTTCTGGGTTAGTGGAGTCTGTAACCTGAAGTGTATGTATCCCGAGGTACCAATGTATTTCTTTCCCAGTCTGCTCTTTAAAAAATAACAATACTGTATGATTAAACCTAAAGCTAGCAGGCAATAATAGGGCAGTCAAATATTAACTCTCCCATATCCCTCTCCAATCCACTCCTCTGTTCAGTGAAGGAAAGTGATGTCTGAACTCATGTTCTTTGAGGGAAAGGATTGAACAAAGATTGGCGGGCAGGTACAGAATTTCCCATAATGGTCTGGAGCAATGTGCTAAGCGGAGGAGAGAAGAGGAATCTCTTAAGCTTTGCTTGATTGTGCCTTTTGGGGAAAGATCATGGACGTGATTTTAAGGCAACTAATAGTTTGGATGAACGGGAATGCTAACAATGCTATCTAGACACCAGGTGATGGGGCATGAAATGAATTTAGCTCACCTTGAATTATAGGAAACACAGATAACAGGGGCCCTGCTAAGTCTAATAAGATTCTGTAGGTATAACACCAAGAGATGATGATGTCTCTATGTGGCATTTCATACAAAACTGGTTTAGATCCTTTTCGCAAACATGGAAGGTGGCTAACTACAGTTAAGGGGCTTGGTGAAATTTATTTGCAATAATCTAACACAGGGATTATTACTTCAAATGTAAATTTGAAACAGCCCCGGAGGAAAAAAAAAAGGACTAAAGAACACAGATAGCCCAAATTCCTGCTGGCTTCATGAGTGAATTTGAATGCTGCCAGTTAACGCTGCTGAAGTCCCCTCTCAATTTTGCTGTACTTTATCTTGTCTCAGTAATAAGTCTAACGAATTTGGAGCAGCTGGACTGCATGCCATCTATAATCTGAAAGGCAGCTGAGCTTGCATAGCAGGTGTTGCATGAATGACAACCAAGGTGGTAGTGTGTGGCCACCCACTTAGAATGTACAATGTGGTTGCTGGTTAGATTGCCAGCCAGTCCATTACTTTACTGAGCTGACCAGTAAATATGTGTTGCTGCAGCTTCCATGTGTGACCAGCCAGATTCTACAAAACTTTACTATGACCCACCGAGTTCCAGAATGGTTCTGCCCCTTGACTCCACCCCACTGCTGCTTCCAGAGACAGGCTCAGGCAGTAGCTGCAGATCCATGCAAGTTCCATTCCAGCCTTTTTACTCTGCCTTTGTCTCTCTCAGTTGATTTCCTTTGATCCCCAATCTTTTTATTTTTTAAACAAACATTGGGGTACCTGGGCACACCCAACATACCCATTGCACAAGCCTATGCAATCAATATATTCATTAGCCCATTTGGTTACATTGTACTCAGTCTTGGCCTTCAGTCCTGGTAGACCTGTTCCCTCCTGCCTTGCAGGCCGTTTCCCACGTGGCTTAGGATGGAGGGGTCCTGACAGACTCCAGCTATAAACACTGAGACTGCTGAACATACTCTTGGCTTGGGATTTTGTTTAGTGTTTTTGTTGTTGTTGCTGTTATTGATATTAATTTTTTGTTTCTTTATTTTTAGATCTTATAATTTATGTGGAAATTGTTCATTTACGGTTGTATACTTTTTGATGTTTTATTGATTGTTTAAGACTACTTTTGTTATGTTTGTAATTATATAAATCTTTTCATGTTGTAAGATGCCTTGAGCCTGGTTTTATCTGTGGAAAGGTGGCATACAAATGAAATGCTGGTGATCCAAAGCGCCTTGCTATTTTTCAGTTGCTTATACTGTTTCCCCCCATGAAGTGAGAATGGTGAAAAGGGGGCTGGACTGGATTTTTCTTCATCTGGAGCACCCCCTCCCTGCTGCTCTGAACCATGTAAGATTAGACAGTGGGTGAAAAACAGCCCAGAGCACACAGTTTGCACACTTCTGAGTAAGACATAGAAAAAAGGCATGTTTCTTGGAAACTATGTATACTGACCAGAATACATAGTACAAAATTCAGTTGCTACATGCAGATTTTTTAAGGCCTTTGGGAGATTTTGTGAAATGTGCATAATCCCCTACATGGAAAGATTATGTGCACATTCTCCACAAGGCCTAGTGAATGTGCACAATGGCGAGCTGTTATGTGCACCAGTTGTTCAACTTACATTTCCTTTAACATACATACATACATATATGTATATATATGTATATTTGTTCCCATTTGAGGTGAGGATTTAAAGGTGTTTGAGACTATGACCAATATAAGTTGAGCCAGGGCCATGTGAGGCTGACAGGCCATTCGTTGATATTAAATAACATGAAAAACTGTTGCGCAGAAGCATCTGTGTACAGGGATGTGGTTGTTGTTTTTTTTAAAAAATGACTAGATAATAATTGAGATAGGTGGGGTGGGATACTTGGAAATCTCAGTCTTTGTAAGGAGGGAGGAAGTGGAGATCCAGCGCCAGCAGCATTTGCCTTCAGTCTTGCATCTCTTTCTCCTCCCTCCTACTGAGCTGCTTTCCCAGCAAAGGAAAGAGAAAGAAAGGAGGGCGGAAAACACCCACCCACCCACCCAACCCCAGAACGTCTTTTCCAGATCAGGGGCTGGTGGCCCCACATGTTGACATAGCAATAATTTTTAATGAGAAATTTTTAGTATTTGTGTGGGAGAAGTGAGCATTGTGTACACAGATGCAGTGCTGGCCACCATGCTGTGGAGCTGGGCCGCTCCCTCGCCTCTCTCAGGCCTGGTGTGCAGAGTCCCAAGACAGATTCCTTTCAGGCAAAGGGAAACATTTAGGCCTGCTCACCTTTGAACTGAATGCGATGATGTTTACCTTGGCAAGACAAAGTGGCAGTTTTACAGATATTAAATACAGTCCTGAGGGGAAACTGGAGGCCGTCCGAAATTTTAATCACCCAATTTAGACAGCCTGAGGAGTCAGTTGAAGGGAAAACCTGTGCCACACAGTAAAAAAAAAGGAAAGAAAGAAACCCTACAGAAAACAGCCCAGTGCTGGAAAAGAAGGACCTGGAGGGGAGGAAACAAAATTCAAACACGCAACACATAAACAAATAAACAACTGAAGGAACATTCTTGTTTATTAATTATTTTTACCTGAATGACATTTCACAAATTAATCTCTAGGACTTTCCTGCACCAGATGGTTTCTTTTTAAGGATTTCCTGCTTCATTTCTACCTTAGCTAACCCCAGCTCTGTTCCATTCTCCCAGCTCTATAGGCCCCATGGACCATTCATCTTTTAATTTGATTTTGCCTGTCAAGGGATATTGTTGCAAACAAGTTTAACACATCTTGAATCAAGATTGCTGTCGTCCCCCAACCTCCTTGGAGCATTATGTGTGTGTTTTAAAAGAGAGAGAGAAATAGAAAGAGAGAGAGATACAAAAGGGTTGTGAATGATACCTAAAAAGTCACAGCAGGGTCAAGGCCCTGCTTACTAATTTTCAAGCATAGCAAAAAGAAGGGAGAAAAGGGGAAAACTGGGGAGGGGGGGGGAGCAAGGAAGAGATACTCCCCACTGCCTGTAAAGTCTGGCTGCAAGCACTAAGACTTCAACAGTGCTGTCAGAAGACTCCCGGCAAGAACGCAATTCATGTTGATTTTACAGAGAAGGTTGTTACCCACATTTCACTGTTGATTTATTGTGTTTTAACCAGCTCCTTATGGCACACTTTAAGGAGATTGGGGGTGGAGAAAGAGAGTAAGAAGACAAGAAGCACTTCACAAGGAAAATTGCTGACTATCAGTAAAATGACAATTGGGATTATCTCGACAAAAGTAAGACCAGGCTCCATGAGGGAGTTGCAAGGGCCTGTGCTGCAGCTCCCCCCGAAAGCTCTCTGCTGTCCACTTGGACCATTTGTTGACCACCTGCCACGTTTGTTTAATATTTTCCAGAATTTATGAAGGCCGCGGCTAATGTAGAATAACAAACACCGTGTCCGCAGTTCCGCATGAGGGTTCGACAAGGAAGGCGCTGCCGTTACATGCCTGCTGCCAAGCTGACAAGAGAGGGAGAGGAAAAATATAGCTCTGTGAGGCAAATCTTTAAGTTCCTTCAGGAGGACTTAAAGATATGAGATGGGTAGGTTCTAAGAGAGCCTGATAAAGCCCAATAGAATTTAAGCAGCCAAACGAGGCCTGGGGTTGCCATCTGTGGAATTCATTAGGCAGCCTTGATTGGCCTCTGTTAAACAAAGATGGGATAAGGTTTCAGGCTTTTTCTGTGGGAGTCAAGCTAAAGTTTCAGGCTGATGATTTAGTCAGGTGTAAGCATGAAGTTTCCAATTTAGAGAAATAAATCTAAAGCGGTTTTATTATCCTCTGTTTTACCCTGACACCCTGCTTCACCCCAGCTCCTTGTCACAATTCACATGATGTGTTTATATAGGCCGTACTGTAATTGATTGGCATGCAGTCTAATATGACACATAAAATGCATCTTCCGTGAAACTCACAGGGTTCAGTAGCTTCCATACTTCATTATGGGAAGTTCACATTCGATGCCGTCGGTGTTCCCTTCTTTCAGAATTCTCTGAATTTTGTCTCCCTCCAGGACCATATGTTTCAAACACAGCCCACTGAGCCAAGTAGTCTCAAGGACGGCCTAAGTTGTTGCACAGAGAATCATGCTTCAAAGCTCCATTTTAAGCCAAGAAGCATTTAAATAGCAAACAGGGCATTGAAAAGCAAATGTAGTCTTTAGAGTAGTCTTCCAACCTGTGTAGCTTTTTCTTACCCGAATACAGTGGTACCTCAGGTTAAGAACTTTTTTTTTTAAATGATATTTATTGAAAGTTTAAAATTACAGAGAATAAAAAAGAGAGGAGAAGAAGAAGAAGGAAAAGAAGGAAAAGAAAAGAATACACACACACACACACACACACACACACAAGTCAGCAATACAAGTCAATAAAAAGAAAAAAAGAAAAATACAAAACACACAATACATCAAAACCAACAACAAAAAAAGGAAAAACAAAAAATTTAAAAACAAATCCAGTATTCCCAAATCTTTATCTTTCGTTAACTTGTTTCATCAACCTCCTCACACCTCCTTTTTTTGTATTCTAATTATTAATTATCTCAGCAAATCCTTTCCATCTTTCACTATATTCTATCATTAAATTACCTTAATTTATTTTAACCTTATCTTACCATAAAAAGCCCTAGAGCTTAAAACTTAAAACTTATTTATACATAATTCCTTATAGTATTTCTACTAAAGCCAAATAGTTTCATTCCAGCATTTTTCTAACACTCGTTAATTTTACACTAATTCTCCAAATGAATTTTTAAATTCCAATCTTCATCCATCGTCTCTTCTTCCTGGTCTCGGGTTTTGTCAGTCCTTTCTATCCCTTCCATCTAGTCCATTAACCTGGTGACCTTCTATCCGAGGCTCTTAAGTCTTTTCCATGTCCCTTCTGCAGGTCTTCTTCATGTTTATACCTGCACTTTACTTTATCTTCTGCTGATCTTATTCTTAATTTCCTTCCTTTCTCACTGAGGGGTAGATCTCAGGGAGACTCCAACTTGACAATGTCTTTATCCCTTCTCGACAGGTCAGCCCACTCTCCACAGTTAGCACTGAAATCCAAAAGATATTTGAAGGCATGTTTCAAAGTCCCTCCAAAGTTAAGCCCCCCCAACTCCAAGCTCCCCCTGGCCCACAACCAGATCCCAAAAGTCAGAACATCCCTGCATAGGGGGATCCATCCAGCTTCCCATCTCCAAACCAAACCGTACTCCATCTCTCCCAATCTGACTTTCTCCAGGTTCAGTCGTCAGAAACAACAACTTATTTTCCTGCAAGGCTGCGGCTCTCTCCATTTCTGTTACTTGAGGTTCAGCAACAACCTCCTCCTTTGTCTTCTGCACAACTTGCCCTGTCAAAGCAAATTCCTGAGATGGTTCCTGAGTAGTTTCTATGTAGGTATTCACCGTTTGTCCAAAGTTGCTAACTGCAACAGTCATCAAATCCATCTTTTCATGTAGCTGTTCCAGTAAAGCGCTTGTCTTGCAAAGAGCAAGCACTAAAACTTCTTCTAGACACATTCTTGCTCAAGGTCAATGTCAGGTTCCCACGATCTTTAATCTCTGCAGCTGTAAAATTCCCCAGATCGACTCCAGCAACAGTATCACAAGCTCCCTCTAGAGGAAACAATTTCTGTTTGTATCCGTCTTTTTGAAAGCAGCTCCAGCAACAAAATTACTTTTGTTTTCCAGATATTTTATTCCTTTTTATATGCAGAAGGAAACATTGGAATCAATATGTTTCTCTTTTTTAACTATCTGTCAAAAAACATTTTATTCACAGTCAATGAACTTCCCCAAAGCGTCTGTCTCTGACACCCCGTTCCCAGGTTCAGGACGGTGGAAATTTATCTTTCTTTACTCTCTCTCCTGCAGGTTTAAACAATCTAAGATTTCCCCCCTCTTCTCCTGCTTCCAAGGGGGGTTTGGTGTTTTTAGCTGATGAAAATTTAGTCCTTTACAAACGACTTTCCAGACTTTAGCTTGCAATGTCTTTGCTTCAATCTATTTACAAAAGCGGAAGGCGGACTTCCTGTTTAGACCTTCCCGCTTCAGTGCCAAATTAATTCAACTTTTAAAACTCCAATTCTTCACTTTACTCACAGGTAGTTACTTTTAAATCCAATTGTCCACAGGAAAAAGTCAGCGCTCTCCGGCAACAGCTGTGCGGCTTCACTCCGTGAAAGTAGCAATCAGTTCGAAGCACCGCGCCGCTCACCCCACTTTGCTTCAGAGCCCCAAAATGGGTTTCCCCGCAAGTAGGGGAGGTGCTTTTGGTGCCCGCCGAATCCCACGTTCCCAGACTTCCTCCGCCTGGGATTTTTAAGGGGTCCCCGCCTTCGCCACGGCGGCAAGACCCGATTCTCACGGAGCGGGGTCCTCTCTGTCAGAGGAACTCTGCCATTGCCGATGGCGCTAACCCGGAAGTCCTCCTCAGGTTAAGAACTTAATTCGTCCGGAGGTCCATTCTTAACCTGAAACTGTTCTTAACCTGAAGCACCAGTTTAGCTAATGGGGCCTCACGCTGCTGCTGCTGCTGCGCGGCTGCCCAATTTCTGTTCTCATCCTGAAGCAAAGTTCTTAACCTGAGGTATTATTTCTGGGTTAGCAGAGTCAGTAACCTGAAGCATCTGTAACCCGAGGTACCACTGTAGTGTAGAAATACATAGAGCTGATTACTATCTGCTACATTGTATTTTATTGCTGATACTGTTTTAATCGTTTTTTATCTATTTTTTATTTTTGTTTTTCCCCACCCTAGACTCTTATAGGAGGAAATCAGGATATAGAATCCTTTTTTTTAAAAAAAAAAAAGGTTAAAAGTACTACTCAGTACGTGCATTGGTCATGTCCATTTCAATTAATGGGTCTACTATTAGTAAGACTATCACTGAATTCAACCCCGATTTACAAATTATATGATAATATGTGTTAAATTTATAACATATATCTTTCACGCATTCATAATCTAAATAATATTGGCTTTGATCTCCCTTTCTTTGTGTATGTGTCTGTGTGAATGTGATAACTTCTACAGTTGTAGTTTATGCACTATTTGCATTTAATCAATAAAAGGGGGCCAAAGTCTCTCAAATGCTTGTCTTTGTATCCCTAAATTTTGACGTAGTGGTAAAGCACCATACTTCTCTTCAGTTGGGATAATACGAGTGTACCATTCAGCTGCTATCAACATTTTAGTTGTAGCCACCTGCCTCTCCTCAAATGATGAAGCTCACGATTGAAGATCTTAATGTGGAGGTAGGAAGTCCTTTAAGTATCAAGGTCCTAAGCCACGAAGGACTCTAAATGTGAAAACAGCCCTTTGAAAGGAAATGACCGGGAGCACATGTACTTGGCATAGCTTGGTGTAATATGAGCATAACATCCAGTTTCTGAACAGTCTTCAGGAGCATCCTCCAGTGCAGCACATTCCAGTGGTCTAACCTTATAGCTGCCAGAGCAGGAACGACTGACCAGATAGGACAGTTTGCATATGGCAAATCAGCCAAAATCTAGTAAAAGGCTATCTGTACCACAGAAGCAACCTGTGGCCCTACCAAGAAAATGAATCATAGAACTGTAGAGTTGGAAGGGAACTTGAGAGTTATCTAGTCCAATTCCATGCAATGCAGGGATCGTTTGCTCAATATGGGGCTCAAACCCATGACCAGGAGATCTCAACAAGGGGCACACGAGCTGCAAAGCTGTTCCTTCAGAGGAAGTTCAACCCCATCTAGGATGGGCCGAATATTGCTTATTCGGTCAAATGAACAACCCACCCACAGCATTTCCACCCTGTCTGAACTGAGCTTTGGTTTATTGATTCTCACCCAGTTCATTATGGTGACCAGACACTGATCTAGCACTTCTACCATATCACATGAATTTGCTGAGAAGCAAAAATAGAGTTGGGTGTCAACCACATATTGATGACACTCCAAGTGACTTAACTTAGTACAGTGGACGTTTAGGTTACAAATGTGATCTGTGCGGGAGGCACGTTTGCAACCTGCACTGCCCGCAACCTGCAGCGCTGCATCTGCGCACATGCGGGTTGCAATTCGGTGCTTCTGGGTACTGGTAATTCCGGGTTTTGGCGCATCTGTAACCTGAAAATGCGCAACCTGAAGCATCTGTAACCCAAGGTATGACTGTAGTTTCAGGTAAATGCAAAATGGCATAGGGGACAACTATAGAATCCTGTGGGAGAAATGTAGTGCTGGGAAAAACTATTATTTTCTCTCTTTTTATCACACAGAAAGCAGTATCTATAGGGCATCTATTAAACGAGAGAGAGAGAGAGAGAATGAGAGAGAGAATGAGAGAGAGAATGAGAGAGAGAGAGAGAGAGAGAGAGAGAGAGAGCGCTGTTGCATGTTTTAAACTAGGCACCAACTTTAAGAAACATGAAAACTTGTAATGGAGTTGTACTGATGTCAATGCAGCTTTAGGCTAAGTTGATCTTTCCACCATCTGAGTCACGTCTGCAGAATTTCATCTGCAATGAATCCACTCCCACTGGCTCAAACATAAAGAGAAGCTATTTCTGTTCAATATTTCAACAAAGGGAAGAGGTTAGCAAGGGAATTAATATTGCACAAGGGCTGTTTTTCCACGCAGTTTACCCAGGGTAGCCAGAACACAGCCGGCGATAGTGTATATTTGTCTTTGCTAAGGCTGAGCGGTTTCCGTATAGACTCTCCACCAGCCACTCTGATGCAGCCCGCATGACAAGTTTTGCTCTAGTGAGTACGTGTGCTCCTGACAACAATTGAAAGAGCAGTTCAGGCTAGAGCCTTGCTTCTTTTAGAGCTGAGAAAACTTATGAGATTCTTTTTTCATCCACCAAACTACACCTTAAAAAGGTCATTTCAATATTTTTTTCCTAAATATTCTTCATCATTTTCCTGTGATGGCAGTGCTGGATTCATGTATAGGCTAAGTAGGCTGAAGCCTAGGGCCTCCAAATCTAGGGTGCCTCGCCAGCCCGCCCTCTCCCCAGCAGGCAGTCTCTGCTCTCCAAAAATTGCAAACCCAAGACTTCATGTGAGGGCAGTGCAACTTGGGCCTCTAAATCTAGGGGGCCTCGCCAGCCTGCCTTCTCCCCAGCGGGCAGTCTCCCCTCACCCAAAATTGCAAACCCAGTACTTCATGTGAGGGCAGGACAACTCAGGCCGAGAAACTATGAGTCTCAGGGCTAGCCAGTGGGGCCCAATTTGAAGCAGTGGGGCGCAACTTGAATTTTTTTTTTGTAGGGCACCAGTTCACAGCTAAAGTCTGCAAAATCTTATAGATATAAATAAAAACCATCAAATTGCCTTGGTGTGGGGGGCCCCTTAGGAGTGGCATGCAGGGCCCAATTTGGCCCAATTGTTCCAACTGCCTTATGTTCAGCCATGTTGAGACTGTGCAGGGGTTGGACTGACAAGCCCTGCACCTACTAGGTCTCTGGTGTCACTATTCAGAGTACAGACTCAAGGACTTGTTATTGAAATAAAGGGGTGGCACTTATTGGAAATCAGTTTTGTCACCTCTTCCCCCCCCCCATATCCCGAGACAATGAGCCCAGCCACCTTTTATTCAGTCGCATAAGCACTACACATACAGCATACGCAATGCCAATATGGCGGCATTTCTGGAAGAACATTTTGTTTCTCACAATCATTCAGATACAGATTTATTATTTACAGTTTTATGGGTGAATCAGAGGACTAAGGGTATCAGAAAAGATTATGAACATCAGTTACGGCAGCAAGAAACCCATTTTATTTTTATGTTTAAATCCATTCATCCAGGGGGACTTAACTTTGAATTAGACCTCAATAGTTTTATTTGATTATCTGTATCCTTGCTGTTACTTTGTATTGTGGCTTTAAGCTCTGTCTCCTTGTTATCAGTATCACCTGGGGCTGGCTATATATATTTTTCAAAAATGTTGTTAGTAACAGACTACATAATCGTATGAGCACTGTTCCAGAGTATTGTTCATTCTCATGTATATTTTTCATTCTGATGTATATTATATCAATTCAAAAAAAGATTGGGTATGTAAACTTTTTATGTTACAGTTTATAATTTACACACTATTTGAAGGGAATGCTTCATCCAGCCTTTGCACTGTTGACTCAACACCCCCTGCTGTGCAGATAATGGAGAAAGCTTGTAAATTGTATCCCTTCTGGCATCCTGGCCAACCCCAGCCAACCAGGGTTTTTGGTGTAAACCCTGGTGCACCAGAAGCCCAGAATAGTAGCAAATAAAATCCGCTCATACATGAGTGAGTGATAAGACTTTCTAACCAGTTCTTCCAAAGTCTTCCTAAATTATAAAGCTTCAAATTACAGGCCAAAAGAGAGCAGGTCTGGGAAGAGAGAGGCATACAATGGACACCACCAGTGAAAAGGCCCTGCTCTGTTTGTAATGAAGTGAGAGCAGTACTTGCACGGATTAAGAAATTAAGAAATAAGAAAGTTTTGAGAATTTAAATTCTAGATTAAAATTGATTACTTAATCGAGAAGGGGATTGTAACAAAAACACTGGGGCCTAATTTGAATAGTAGAGCGCCTGGTATCTGGTGGGCAATCTCATCCTATATTTCCACACTTTGGCTGCAGACCAAATCACCTATCAGAAGAGCTATGAGATTCAGGTGAGGATCAGATGCCTTGTCAATCCCAGCAGGTATATAAGAGGACGACCTGGCCTGCCTAGGCCTCTGGCCTGGAGCAAGTCCTTGCACACATCCACTAAGAAATTTGGTACAGTTAGTTTTGACAGTGCCAGCCAAGAAGATTGGATAGGAGGTAAAGAAATCAGGCTCTCACTTCCTATTCCCCCAGAAGTGATCACATCAAACCAACAGGTGCACATACAGACATCCTTATGATAAAGTATTCTGCTGTATCTCCATCACATGTATCTTTTTAAATTATAAAAATATTTCATAAAAATACAGCAAGGATAGAACACAAAATTACACTATTACAAAAAATTCAATAAAAACAGAAAGGTCCAATGTTGAGGGCCTTCTGGCAGTTCCATCGCTGCGAGAAGCCAAGTTGCAGGGAACCAGGCAGAGTGGCACCCACCCTGTGGAATGCCCTCCCTTCATATGTCAAGGAGATAAAGAATTACAAAACTTTTAGAAGACATCTGAAGGCAGCCCTGTTTAGGGAAGCTTTTAATGTTTGACAGACTATTGGATTTTAATATTTTGTTGGAAGCTGCCCAGAGTGGTTGGGGAAACCCAGCCAGATGGGCGGGGTATAAATAAATTATTATTATTATTAATAATAAATACTGGTGGAGGAAAAATAAATTTGTGTTAAGGTAAGCCTTGTCTGAATAACACCTTTTTCAGAAAACATGTACTCATGATTGCAATGCAAATAATAGGAAAGCCAGATGAACTCACAGGAGAACCTGCAGGGGAATCTGAATCACTGTTTCTGTGGCAACAGTTTATCTGCCAAAGAAACAAGCCTCCTTTAAACTGTGCACAGTAGCTTTGCTCTTTGGCAGTGGGAACTGCTGCACCAAAAGCAGCCATCAAAGCTCCAACGGGATGCATATATAACTTTTCTGTGGATCATGGCCAATATCTGTAAATCTACCTGTCCATATAGGTCTTTGGATATTGCAAACAAGCAATATAGATGAGGAAATGTACTTTAAAATGTAGTTTCCCTTGGACAGATTTCAGAAACAAGGCATGCATCTGCAACTCTTCATAGCCCAACTAAATGTGACAGCAAAACCTTGCAACTTCTAACAACTTCACTGGGTAAGGTCTTTAAATCAATGACTATTTGTGTAAATCACATCATTATAATTCAGAGAATAATCATTGCTTTAAAGAACACACACAAGCAAACCCCAAAAGGACTTCAGCTTACTTTCTTGCCTGTTGGCGAATCCTGTAGGGAGGATATGTGTTTCTAATTCCATCCCATTATTTTGTTACTATGAGATTATGGGAACTCCATTAGGCAGGTTACCTCCATACACATATTGGAGGTAAAATCATAGCAGCCTCTCCCCAAAAACTGATACCTGCATGTTTGACTTGCAGTTTATAAATCAGATTTAAAAACTCCTTCTGAAAACATTTCCTGAATGAGAAAGCAAATTCATACCCACATTTATTATAAACCCTGCAACCAATAACTTTGTCAACTGAGTTTAGCATGGCTCCTTTCACTTTATCCAGCCTAGTGGACTGGTATATTTTTTCCATTTGGAGATCTGTGTGTAAGGCGGAAGGTGGCCTACCACCATGTTATTTCAATAGCAATACAGAAACTGATATCCATGTAGCTTGCACCTCAACTATCTTATGGTGGTTGATCACTTAGCCATTTACTATGCTTCTGAGAAATTAATACAGCTTGTAATAAATGAACACTTACCTGTGGATTGGAGCATTAGTATTAGCAAACTTTGATGGATGGGAACTTTGTTAGATATATTCATTTCACATATTTATACTTCACATATTTATAATTGGAATGCACCGCAGAATCTGAGATATGCTGCAAAAGAGAATACGTTCACAAAATATGGTGGGAATAAAAGCAGAGATATACCAACTGTTCAAGCTAGGGGGCAGATAACCTCAACAAGCTCTCCTCTTGACAGTCTTTTCAGTTTCCAGCCAGGTTGGATAGTTGGATTGAGTCCACCTGCCTGATTGAGCGAATGGCAGGCAGTCTTGATTGGGTTCACTCCAAGGGGCAGGCCTGATTGGGTCCATTGAGGACTCTACTCAAGTCCATTCCCTGGAGAGAGAAACAGTGCAGGCCTTGGGGCCAAAGCTGTGAACCATCTCTTTGCCATACAGCTTCTCAGGAGTTATTGTTTCGTGATGTATGGTATCAGTAAAGAGCTTATTGTAAAGTAACCTGAGTAACCTGACAGGTATGGGCTGAGCAGGCAAATGTATCCCCCTCCCCATGTTTACTAGGCCCACGAGCCATTGCAGTAAGAAATCTTCTTTTTCTCCCCATTTATTTGTTTATAAAAATATTTATAGACTGCTATTTTGAAAAAAAATTATCAAAGCAGTTTACCGCAAAAATTGGTTTCGCCACCTTTACGCGCTGCCATGTTTTTGATAGGATTATATTGATCCAAATGTTTGCTCGTTTGTAAGACTATTGCTATTCTTGTGAGCTTTGAATGCAACATTTTTGGTGGAAAAGCAGGACATGAATATCAAATCAAATTGCGTGCTGTGCATCCTACTAGAAAGATGGGGGCTACGACATTCAGTGGAAAGTAAACGAGGTCACAGGTTCTTATATTGGCTCAGCATTGCAGGCGCTGAGCTGCAGAAGCAAAACCCGTATCAGTACTTCATGGGACTTTCACTTCACAAAACCAAGTCACCCATTTCTGCAGAAAAGAACAAGTGCTACTTTGCAACTTCCCCCGCAATTTCACAGTGCATTCAGATATTTTTTTTCAGTTTTGAAAGGGGGCTGCTAATTAAGGCAAATGCTTAAAAGCAAAAAAGAAGAAAATGGCTTTCCGCATCAACAGAGTGCTTGCTTTATATGCTGCTGGATTAATTCCTAGCATTAAAACACACTTCAAAGCAACAAGCCCCAAATCCCTGCTGAGGCAGGGCTGAGATTTATCTATTTGTCTGACTTCTCTCTCTCACTCTCTTTAGAAAATAAATTGATTAAGCAACCATAACATATATTTGAAAATGTCCCCCCCCCCCTGGTTTGGCATATTGGGATATTTCACAATCTCTCCTTTTCTTTAACTTTTAATTCTGTAGACTAAAAATTGTCTTCACTGGAAATGGGTGTGGAAAGAAATCCCAGGTATAGCACGCCTTTCACAGAAAAACACAATTTAATGGACAACAGGCTTAAAGGAATTTTGTACTCTTTAAAATGGAAAGATCGAAAGTCTAGTCAATGTACTTAGCTAGAAATCCCTGCAGAGATTCAGATTTCTTGAAACAGTTGGCTGCCTGGAGTGGCCGACACCACCAGTCTTTATGATTGCCGGTTTGGAGAATATTAACAGTGTATTACAGAAACGTTGTCTACCTCTCTCCCCTCCTCTTTTGTCCCCTTTTGGTTGGTTGTTTCTGCACGGTGGGAAAGAAAACATTTTCCCAGTCAGCCATTTACTGTGCAACAGGGGGAAACTGTCACTCTGCTATGAGCAACCCTTGCAAGATAAGTCAAAATGATTTACCCTGTAAATAAAGTTTGCTGTTTTCTTTAACGGGAAGAATTGCCCATGTGGCGAGACTTCCTATGGGAGGGGATGTGGTTGGCCTTCTCCATTTATCCACTCTGTTTGTCTTTTTTCTCTTTTTTGAAAAAAAGCAACACTGGAAAGATTAACAAGTCTATCACCGAAGGAACTGATCTATCAAAGCTAGGGATACAGAGCAGACCATTCATGCCTCACTTTTCTTGAAATCACACTTCAAGTTCCCATTTTCTGATTAAAGGAGGGGCTTTCTGCTCCAAGCCATACACAATGTCGTTTCAAATAAATTATACATATACATTTGGCAGCAGGCTGATTGTGTGTGTGGTGACAAAGCGGGGCTTTTTAAGATTCTGCAACATTACAAAATAAATGCAGGAAATAAGCTTACAAAATCTGGCATCGTCTTCATCTTGTTCCAAACTTGATAGGCTTAGTTGTGTGGAATGTTTCGGCACTTGCTGAGGTTACAGAGGCTTAGTTAAAGAGAGTAAGTGCAATTGCACACTGTGTGCAAGGGTAGAAAATATATAGCAGGTCATTTTGTGCCCCTTTGGTTAAAAAAGAAAGAAAGCCAAATAAATTGTCACACTTTTTATATGTTGTTTTATTATACTGTAAACCGCTTTGATGATTTTACAGAATCACAGTGTTACCCCCTGCTCACTCGAATTAAACCTCAGCCAGTGTTTAAAATTGTCTCTTTCTGCCTGTCTCTCTCAATCCCTGTTTTACAAAAGCCTCTTCTGTTATTTAAAACCACCATTTTCCTCTGTATCTCTCCATCCCTGCTTTATTCAAGCCTCTATTGTTGTTTAAAGTCATCACCTCTCTCTGTGTCCCTCCATCACCGTTTTACTCAAACTTCTGCCATTGTCTTAAACAGTCACTGTTTCCTTTTTCATGTTGCTTGTTTCTCACTGTGCTCAAACTTCTCCCTCTTCCATTTGTCAGCTGGCTCATGTAAGAGAGATAAAGGATGTAGAGCCCTCAAATATGCCATAGCACTTTACTCAGACCTGAGCTGTTGTTTAAAACCAAGATTTTCCTCTCAGTTGCCTCCATTGTTGCTTCATTCAAGCTTTTGCTGTTGTTTGAAACCACCACTTTTCCTATCAGTGCATCTTATTTCTCACTCCCATGCCATAGCCACTGGTGTTGGGCAATTGCCTTCTCTTTTGCTCCTGATCTTGACTTTATGAAATCCTGACTTTGTGATGAGGCACTACAAATCCTCCAAGCAGGTCTGTGCAATGATAGCCTTTCTTTTAAGGTAATAATAATGTAATAATGTTATTGTTTATACCCCGTCCATCTGGCTGGGTTGCCCCAGCCACTCTAGGTGGGTTCCAGCACATATAAAAACATAATAAAACAGAAAACATTAAAAACCTCCCAATACAGAACTGCCTTCAGATGTCTTCCAAAAGTTTTGTAGTTCTCCTTGACATCTGATGGGAGGGTGTTCCACAGGGTGGGTACCACTCCCGAGGAGGCCCTCTGCCTGATTCCCCATAACTTCACTTCTCTCAGTGAGGGAACTGCCAGAAGGCCCTCGGAGTTGGACCTCAGTGTTCAACCTGAATGATGGGGGCAAATATGCTCCTTCAGGTATAAGGGCCAAAGCCGTTTAGGACTTTCAAAGTCAGCACCAACACTTTGAATTGTGCTTGGAAACATACTGGGAACCAATGTAGATATTTTAGGACTGGTGTTATATGGTCCCAGCAGCCACTGCCAGTTACTAGTCTAGCTGCCGCATTCTGGATTAGTTGTAGTTTCTGAGTTACCTTCAAAGGTAGTTTCACATAGAGCGCATTGCAGTCCAAGCAGGAGATTCATGTATGTATACATGTATGTATTTATCTGAAATTTCTTGGCTGTATGTCGTAGAAAAGACTGTTTATCTGCAACTGTTTATATGAAATGTGTTGAAGCCCTATTATTGCTCATCAGACCATCTCCTCCCTTTCAGAAAAGGCAGGAAGATGGTTGCTTTACCTCTTGAGATCAGAGCTTAAGGGAAAGCTCTAAGAAGGTGCTTCTATTGTGGACCACTGAGGCATTCAATGTATGGTGCTCCCTCAGCAGCCTGCTTTCTTAGGCCATTAATGCACTAAGCCACTGCTCAAACTTCAATATTATATCTCATGACCTTGGGATATGTTTGTTTCTGAATAATGTGTTTTCTTTTTTCCTTTCTTTTCAGAGACCCAGCTTGTAGTTTGCTCAAAATATGTACACTCTGATACAGTAAACATGCCCATGAACCCTGAAGGCCTAATTCCTTTATTAAATATCCACTATCCCCCCCCCCCCGGTAAAATATATGGAAAGTGTCAAATCTTCATTGCACAAATGACAATAAACTCAAATTGCTAAGCGCAATCCTCTCAGGTTTTACAATTGCCTTTCAGCTGTTAAGTATGCTACATGCTAGTCAAGGATCACTGCTTCACACACAGGCTTCTTGTTTGGTGACATTGACCTTTCAGATACTGATTATTCAAAGGAAAGGAAAGAGCCCATAAAACCTTTTTATAGTGGTGCTGCAGATTGTCCCCTTTTAATCTGTGGCTGTAACTCTCAAAAAATTTGTCCTGCAGCCGCTTAAACAGGGATAGGTTGGATGCTATGGAGTAAACTGTCAGTATAGGAACTATTCTTGTTACCTGACTGCAGAAGAACCTGAAGAACATGCTCTAGACTAGCTTGTCCACTTTATATATGTCGCACTGGGACTGGACCAAGAACTGCTTCTCACACTGCACCGTTGAGGTGCAGGAGCTCATTATGACAGCCTGAAGAGTCGCTGCCTGCCTCAAGACAGTTCACTGCAACATCACCAAATCTGTAGCCACGTCCACAAAGAGAGTCCAACATGCATGCAGCTGCCTGCCTGTGCTTCTGAGCACAAGCAGGATGCTCCTTTCTTGCCAATGAACTACTTTAACTCTCCCTTCATAGTGTACACGGTGATGATGGCCATGCTTCACATGCATGAACTTGCTCCCCCAGGATACAGTGATGGCTTTAAAAGAGCATTAGACAAATTCATGGAGGACAAAGCTTTCAATGGCTATAGGCTATGGTGTCTATGCTCTGCCTCCACTGTTGGACGCAACAATGCTTCCAACTACCAGTTGCTGGGAACCACAGGAGGGGAGAGTTCAATTGTGTTCACTGGTTTCCTACAGGCCACTGTGAGAACAGGATGCTTGACTACATGGGCCTGATCCAACAGGCTTCTCTTATGTTCTGATGCATTTACACTGTTTAGGCAGTGGTACCCAGTGCCCATTGAGACTGGTAGGGTGGAACCAGAACTAATGACAGGCAAAGCTTTCTAATTCTAGTTTTGTTGATTTCTACAAGAGCAAGACTGAGACCAGGCAAGATGGAGCTGTCACCCAATAAACTGGTTGTAAGTAAGAAGGCAGGCAGGTGCTGGCTGAAGGCAGGCTGAGGTTGGTGGCGCAGCGTCCCACTAACCCAAATGGACCACGCTACCTTCTAAACAACCTGCCAGGGGCCACATGTCAGGGGTGGGTAGGGCCAGAGGCAAAAATGCAGAGAGCAATGAATGTGGATTTTAGCTTCATAACTGTAAGCGCATTTCTACATACACTCAAACTTCTTTCACTATCCTTCATCCAGTCAAACAAGAAGTTCAAGGACTTATTCCAACTAGGCGAAAGGGTGTGTGAAGCTTGTGGCGAAGTGTGTGGCCTTAGACCAGTGTGGCTGAGGAGAGTCCCAAGGGGAGTCTCTAGAGAGGCTTTGAGGGCCACATTTGGTTTGGGGGCCTGAGATTCCCCATCCCTGATTTAGAGGCTATTGGTTTTGTAGCACACCAAGGCACAGCAATGAGAAGCTTGCCCAAGATGGCGCAGCGTTCTTAGACAAAAGTAACAGTTCATTTAAAAGTGTCTCTGAGTATATGCAGAACACTTTTCTCTCACCGCTAAGCAATCACAACCTCCACACAAGCCACATATACATTCTGCGCCTCTCAGCACAATTGTCCTTCTTTATTTTTCCTTCCTTCAGCAAATCTTCATTAAAAAGATTCTACTTTGCTGCTGGTGTTGTTTTTTGTATAACATTTTTTTACAACTGCCCCCTGCCTCACTTTTGTTGTGGACATGCAAAGCCTCCATTGTCTCCTCCCCACAGCTTAACATCATCAAGAGTTGCTTAAGATTCAGCTAAGGAGTCCGTTTTCAATGCTAGGGTTAACGGCACAATCCTATACAGTTACTCAGCAGCAATCCCACAACGTCAATGAGATTTACTCCCAAAAAAGAGTTATAAGAGTGTAGCCTAAGCCCTAGAATATGAGTGGAACACCTCTGAGTATGTACAGAGTACCTTCCCTGCCCTCCACCACATATTTAAGAATTTACCAGCAGGTGAACTTTGAGCACCTTATTTTTTTACTGAGATGGGAGCCTGATATTTGTCTTCTTCATAAAATTCCTATTCCTGCTTTTACTCCCTTCTCTAATTAGCCCCAAAGGTGTTTGTTTTACTCACCAGCAATTTTCATTTAGTGAAAAGCTCATCTTGGTGCTTCTCAATGGATGTGGGAGACTGAACAAATGCTTTCCTTAACTCTATAGCTCTTCCTGCCCTTGTTATCCCCTTCCCTCTTGAAACATTTCTTGCCATTCCCGGAAGTGGATCTGCAAGGAGCAGAGGCAGTTTATAGAGAAACTTCTAATCTTCATGCAAGACAGATATCCTTAGGTCCAGTTGCAGATAGGTAGCCGTGTTGGTCTGCCATAGTCAAAACAAAAAAATTTCTTCCAGTAGCACCTTAAAGACCAACTAAGTTAGTTCTTGGTATGAGCTTTCGTGTGCAAGCACACTTCTTCAGATACCCCTTAGGAACACAGGAAGTTTTCATTGAGTCAGATGATTGGTCCATTGAGCTCAGTATTGTCTACACTTTTATTTCCAGGGTTTCAGGCAGGGGGACATGTCCAGACCTACCTGAAGATGATGGTGGTTGTACCTGGGACCATTTGCATGCAGATGTTTTGCCCCTGAGCTACAGTCCTTTCTCTTATATGGAAAATTCTGAGGAGAGAAACTAGCAGATACACTTCAAACCATGGATTTAGTTTCTTTGCTTCAAACCAAAGAACCATTAGTTATATAAAAAGTAGAGCTCCTGGTATCAATTTCACCATAATGGATTGGAGTTTCAATCTACAGCCTACCTTGCTAGATTTCTGTCATTGGTGTCTATATACTTGACTTTCATATTAGCTGCAGATTAAAAGGCTTCTGCCTTCACACTACACCCCCTACTGGTCTGCTGAAGGGAGCCAGGCAAAGCCACTGAGCAAAAACAAAACCCAAGGCGGGCTTGTGTTCTGGGATACCTTTGAAAAAAGGCCTAGGCAGGGCTGCCCCAAGACATTTGAGGCGCAGGACAAGATACCCTGAACCCATTTCATGTTTCCTTCAACAGGACAGTCAACTGAATCTTCCTTTAAGAGGACAGTCCTTCACTATACCTGAGGGCAGTAGACTCGTTTCAGCAGTGGAATACACACCCAGCTTGTCCTCCAGCAGATGAGAAGGAGAAGCATTTGGGGAGCTGCCCCCTCTGCTCCCCATCATCTGTTGCCTGAGGCAGCTTCCTCACTTTGCTTAACAGTAGGGAAAGCCCTGGGTCCAGAACACCCCTACCTCAACTACAGTTCTTCAGGATCAAAGATCCTTCTATCAGGAGAGGGTCCTGATTGGATATAACCTGCAATAAATAATTGGTGAGCTCCTGCACAAGGTGTTAGCATCATAAGTCCTACAGAAGTCTGCAGGATCTATACAACAAGAAGTTCATTCACTGATTGAGGGCTAGGCCAGACTTGGATTTTGCTCCTATTTATCTTGGGTTTATTTTTGCCAAGGTTAGGGAATGGAGCTTCTGGTCTGAGGAGCAAAATCTAGAGAGGTGGGATTGGGCATAGGGGTTGGCAAATAAAAATATTGACGTGTGAATTCACATAACTCAACATTTACAGGTAGATTGGAATGATAGCAAGATTGGAAGACAGGATTTGTAAAGGATAACAACAAAGAGATGAAAAGATGGGACTTGTGAACATCAAAGCAGCAGAAATATGTGATGATTGGACCCTTTCTGAACTGGAAGCATGGGTACCCCCAAGAAAAATTTAAAATTCGGCTAAATATTTGGAGTTTATTATGTATTGGTACAATTTGGAATTAATGTGATATGATTGGTTTGTCAATTGGAAATTTAATAATTTTATTTTTTTTTAAATGGAATGATAGCAAGGAAATGTCCAGGGCAGGTTTAGAACATAAAAGAACCAGACTGCAAAGTTCATTAATATTTAGATGATGATAGGGTTGCCATATTTCAAAAAGTGAAAATCCAGACACAAAAGGAAAATCAACAAAAACAACACTGCCAACATGGGTTGCCATACATCTGGATTTTTAAAGTCATTTTGTTTTGTGATTTCCACCCAGACACTGCTACCAACAGGAGTATTCTGGCTATGTCTGGGAAATTCCAGACGTATGGCAACCCTAGATGATGATAATAATGATGATTTTCTTTACAATAAAACCCTTTTCGCTAGTACTGAAACACCACAGGTGGTATGATGACCTGATTTGATCAGATTATCCCTTTTACTTCTGTGTATACTAGTCATGTCATTTCCTCATCTATGAGATTCAAAGAGTACATTAGCTTTAAGTGGTTATAAAAGAAGCAGCAATTAGATGAAGGAAAAACTGAAGCAGGTTCCACTTTGAGAAGTTAGGGCGGAAAACTTACAAGAAGGAACCATAACCAGAGCAATTATGGGGAAATCTTGGTTGAAATGATACACCCACATGTTGCAAAGACACATTCCTGTGAGAAGTTTCACTGAAACCTTCGTGATGACTCAAGGTTTCTCCCCATAGGATAGCTTCCTACACCAATATCCACACAAGGAAACATGAATACTGAGCAGCAGAATATTAAGTCAGAAAATGCTTTCAGTTCTGGATTCTGGCCACGGGTAAATAATTGCTATACTGAAAAGCAATGTGCAACATGCTCAGGCCTGGTGGCAGAGCATGGCATACTTGGGCAACTGCTAGGGTTCTAGTGTTACTCTGGGGCAATGTGGGACAAAACCAAAATGGTGGCTCTTAATTGCAGCACTACTGCTCCTCTCTGTCACTACTTATGTGCTTCAGTCTTCCTTGCTCTTGCTTCAGTCTGGGGGACAATGAGCTTTAATTTGATGGGGCTAGTGTGAGTTATAAATATGAGTTTATGCAGTGCATTTTTTTCTATAAAAATGTTTAGGGGTACTTTCATTTTGACTCAAGAAAATCACCATTTTATAGTTCAAATTGGGGAAAATAAATACAGTAAATGGACAAAAGTACAAAGAATGTTTAGGGGTATGCGTACCCCTGCGTCCCCCCAGAAAAAAGCACTGAGTTTATGCCTTGTATCCCAAGTCACTCATTGCTTTCATGCAAAGAAGGGACAATTCTAGCATCTCCCTCCTGCATTGTATCTCACATCAGTCTCAAAGGTCCCCCAAGCTTCAGTAACAGTTTTGGGGTGTGTGCAAGGGACTTTAGATGTAACAAAGCTCTGTTCCTTGAATGTGAACCCTGTTCCATTCCTGGAAGGAGAGAGTTAGCACCTAAGCTTACCTGTGGTGGGTCCTTCCATCTAGCTAAAGTATCGGACCTCATATACCTTCCAGCTGGATAGTCTTAACATCTTTTAGTAACACACTTTCCACAATAACAATGATTGTGTACTGTGTTGTATCATAAAATGGGACCTTGGCTAAAGAGAGAGGATCCTCAAGAATTTAAGGGTGTTTGTTTTCTTCTTTGAAGGTTAAGTTGTCCTAACAGGTGCTAATTTTGTGTTTTCCTATGGAGATCAGTCCATATGAGAAGCAACTGCAAGCAAACAATGAGAGCAATTAAAGTGCAGGGACATGCCTGAGTCTTCACTTGTGTTGCCAGAGCCCCCAGCTATGTACATCAGTCATTTTAAGCCACAGATTTAGCCCTTTAAGCCTGCTTGGACATAGTGGTGTGCTCTTGCCCTCTTGAGGGGATGCTATTCCAAATCTCATGGGGCGAAATAGTGGCATGGGCAGTTGGGCAATCCATGCTAACTGGAATATGTCATCAGCTTTAGCAATTTCTGCAGCAGGAGACAAAATTAACGGAGCCAAAGACTTTAAGCAAATACTGTTGTCATGTCATTAAACTGTCAAAGCAACAAGAAAATCCCGCCTCAGCTGACACTAAATAAAGATTTAGTGCCTCCCAAACTATTTTATTAGCAATTATTTGCAGCCAATTGGAAGCTAAGTTGAATCACTGTTGACCGTTATATGAGATTTCAACTGCGATATATTTTGTAGGTGCTTTTGTTGGATTCACTGCCAGGCTCATTTCCCTAGAAAATACTGCGCCAGCATCTTGGATGGCATAAATTTAGTTTACAAAAAATTACACATACTGATTCTGTGACCTGACATTTTCACCTTTTCAGTGGATAAAAGAGAGTACCAAATTCTCAAAACATAGATATTGTATCTGCGTTGACATGGAAGCCAACATTTTTCTTTTTCACATATTCATCAATCACATGCGTATGGTGCAATAAAGTAGAATAGGCCATCAATTATAGTATTTTATGATTATTTTATGCTCTTGGCAAAATGCTCGTGTTGTTATCTCCAAACCTATTAAGGCTTGGCTGATTAAAGATTTGAGGGTTTTTTCCTCCATAATTTATTGAAGCCGCTTCTTTTATTCAAACATTTTCATAACAAACTAGTTGGGATAATATTTTTCTTGGCTGGATTCTTAAGAGGAGAGTATCATGTTGTAGGTAACAGTACTCAACTGTTTGTTTTTCTTCTGAGCATGAAAAAATACATAACTACTCTGTGTATACGTATGTGTTTATGTGTCTGCATTCTTAGAAGAAAGTTGTGAGGAAGCACATTGCTATGTTTGTTACCATTTCATATAAGAATAGATCTTTATTTAAAACAGACAGTGTTAAAAACAACAACAGACAATAGCAAAAGTCCATAGCTTTGGCTGTGGGTTGTTTAGTATTACTAAGTACCAACTCTTTTTAGGGCTGCCAACTTTTAACTCAGACACTCTAGATGCTTCCTTGACTAGCCATTTGGTCTGCAACCATTAGGAGGTGAGAAGGTTCTCTCTAGTCCATCCTATAAAAAGCCTAATCTGCTAATGCCTGCAGATTAGACAATTGATAAAGGGACATGAGCATGCCAGCCATTTCCCTCCATGTCATTTGGCAATTCCAAGACTGTCCTCTCATTCCAATTTTCCATCCATCTATAGAAATCTATGGTAGCATTTCCCATCACCTTCCAACTTTAAAGCTTCCTTTAGGTTTCAAAGTCTTAAATCTGGAGAAGGTTGCAACTGAGGTCAAACTGCCAAAGATTAAATAAATTATAAATTATAATTAAACAATAAATTATTATATATTATTATTGTATATTATTATATTATATTATATTATATTATATTATAAATAATAAATTACATTAAACTGTCAAATGTATTAAATGTTGCACCAGAAGCAGCACCCAACAGTTGGCAAAGCAATTGCTTCCAATTGAACAATTGAAGATAGGATGCAGTGGGACAAGCAATGCCCTGGGTTGCTTCTTCCTGTACCACTCATCATATCCTAGGATCTTCTGCTTCCTCTGCCCCTATCTAGGGTCAGAGTAGTTCAGCCAGCTACTTGTGAGGATTAGAGCAGAACAACTATGTAAATAGGGTAGCCTATGTAACAGAGAACAATCCTCCACTTGAAGGACTGTCAGAGGGCAGTCCTCTATTTGAAGAGATCCTCTATTTCAGGGGTGGGAAACTTCAGGACCATGTGTGGCCCTCCACTCTCTTTTATCAGACCCATGGGACTGTCCTATAACATGCCAGCGCCCCACAGCAGGACACCTCTCCCCAGGCCATGCCTTTTGCCTGCTCTGCACCCTTCTTGAGTGAAGCTAGAGGACAGAGGTCTCTCTCTCTCTCTCTCTCTCTCTCTCTCTGTGTGTGTGTGTGTGGCAAATGCAGAAACCTCATACTTTTGAGTGGCTGGACTGTGGCCTGCTATACAGAGGCAAAAACCACCACTATTCCTCTGCCCACTATTACATTCAGCCCCACTCACTTTTTTGTCTGTCACCTTGCCCACCCCAAAGGCAGGTCCTTGGGCTGCAAATTATTCCCACTTCTGTTGTCTTTGTAGGGCTGCCTGGTCCAAGCCCAGTTTAAAAATAAAAAACTGTCCATCAGCACCTGGACAGAGAAGGCACCCAACTCACCTGATCATTGTGTTCCTCACTGGTGTGATGCATTTCTGTTTCTATTACAGGAATTATTTCTCCATGTGCCTCTCTCCATATGGATCAGCATAGGCAAATATCATGTAGATAGGCATGTTCTTTGTCCTCTTTTGGGGTGATGCATAAGCGGCCACCCTATGTCCAAAGCATTTCTGAGTTTCCAGTCCCTATGTGGCAATCGGGCAGCTGAACATTTCGCCGCCACCAAATCCCCCGGCATTTATATTAGTGCCTTGCCTATAGCGTCTCCTTCTAAAATGCCTTTGAGTTTCCAAAGCTGATGGAGGAAATGCACATCTCACGTGGAACGCTATTTGTTTTCACATGCCATGTGCTGAGGACGTTTATCCACTGCGAGCATTACCAATCTAAACAACATGAGTTAATGGAGGGCCTTGTGAAAATAAGAAAACAGGCTTGTTTGAAGAGCTGTCATGTGTTCCTGTTATGAAAATATTGAAATGTCAAAAATGCTCAGTGTTTGCAATCTGATTCCGTCATGTTTCCCTCCACATTAAAGACAGCAGAAGAAACCATTTTTCTGGCATCCCCCACTGGATGGCATGACATGACGCGAGCACTTTCCCCCATCCGGTATCATGGTCCGTGCATATTTAAACAACATAATTGGACACACAACAGCCCCTTTTATGGAGGCTGATTGAAAGTAATGGTCCCAGTTGATCTGTGTAATGATCTGTGAAAGAGACCAAAACTGTGATAAATGAAAGGATATTTGAGGAACTTTATTTTCCAGCAGTGCCTGTTTGTACTGAAGAGGGTTAAGTCAACAGAAGCAAGAGACGATGCTTTGGATGGTCCAGATGTGACTCTTTTACTGTGTCCTCACTGGCCTTAAGAAATAGAGAAATTCTTATTATCTGTGGCATTTCTATCCTGCCCTTTCCAATAAACCTAGGGTCCTTCTTCCCCCCATTCATATTGTCCTCACAACAACCCTGTATAGGAGCTTAGGCAATGTGAAAGTGATTGGCCTAAGGTAACCCTGTGAGCTTCATGGCTGAGTGAGGATTTGAATTTGTGTCTCCAACAGTGTACCACATTGGCTCAGGAAAGAAAAAAAGAAAGAAAGAAAGAAAGAAAGAAAGAAAGAAAGAAAGAAAGAAAGAAAGAAAGATTCTGCTTTATTAACCCTGCAGAATCCTTCATATTGAACTAGAGCAGGAATGAGAAAACTGTGGTCCTCCAGATATTGTTTGATTCCAGCTCCTGTCAGCCCCAGTCTGCATGGCCAATGACCAGGGATGATGGGAGTTGGAGCCTAAAAGCACCTGGAAGGTCAAAGGTTTTCCATCCCTAACCTACAGCATTCATTCTGCAAGTTTGTCAGCATCCAAAAATTGTTTAGTGCCCATGCAAGGATTGTGAGCATTGGGTGTTTCTGTTTTATTCTTAAATAACTGGCCTCTCTGCCATATCCCAAACTGTTGCTGAAAGTATCAGTGGGCCTTGTGCCTCCCAGAACTCTTAGTCCAAGTTGAGAAATGAAAACTAAAAACCCACCCTGGAAGGTTACTTGGGGACTATGGAGAAGGCAAGAGGGTGGGCTCTGTTGTGAGCTGCACGAAGGACTCTAGAATCACCCTTCATGGTGTGGTTTTTGTAAGAGTGTGGGGACACCATGTAGAAGGTATGGCTGTTGAGGTTGGCTGGTTGTGATTCCTTAGATGTCAAAGCTTCTGCACCTACTTCTGTGATGTGTACAAACTGCATAGTGTTATAAACAGAAATGTTTGTTGTTTTCTAAGTCTCCAAGGGCTCCTTCAGCAAATCAAAGAAAGGATGGAATTCAACAGGGATGCATGTAATTTTGCATCACACGACATATCATGATGAGCACAGTTTATGAGGCAACTCAGCTTTCCTTATAGATAAAATATATTCTTATACATGTCTCCACAGAAATAAAGGCTATTGAGTTCAGTGGAACTTATGCCCAGATAAGTAAATGTAGGATTGCAAACTCGTGCACTCAGTGTCCTCCTGTCCTGTCAGTGGAAATTGAAAAAATGGCCCTGGATCTTTTAAAGGCACTAATGGTTTATTTCCAACCTAAACAGAAATAGTGAAAATGTTTGTTCTTCTTTCTAATAAACCATACAAAGCAATGATTTTTATAGACAGGAAATTATTCAGCTTCAAAGTGGCTCAATATGAAGTAAAGGAATTTATAGCCTTGGTTCAAGGTAGTAAAATATGTAATCTAAGGACACCGGTTAATCTTTAATTTTTAGCCTTCTACTCATTTGACTGTCCTGTCAAACAAAATGGATCACAAAGCCTACTTTAACTTGGCACTTTTACCTTATCCAATGTTGTAAATGGAGCCATTTCAAATGGCAGGCAAGATAACAAGCTGAAGCAGGAAAACTCCCCTCCCCCCCCGCCCGAGTTTCAACTAAAGCTAAAAGGTTGGTTACAGTTTACATTTTCCCATGATGCACTGCTTGGATTTAAGACTTCAGTGTTGGGCACAGAGACTTTGGTGGTAGGCAAAGACTCCCAAGTCTGCTTCATACAATTACAATTCCCTTTGCATGGTGGTGCACCACTTCCTTCTCCCACACATATAGCATAATGTATGTTTGCTGGGTGATGCAGTCTAACAACACAGGAAGCAGAAAATAAAGAGAAGAAATTTGGCTTGTACTTGAATTACTTACTGAGTAATGCCGCAGTTGTGCTACATTCTTCACTTATTGAAATAAACCATGGGTGGGATTCACCTAATTAACCCCAACAATGGAAGCTTGTGCAATGGGCTTCTGCATGCACAATGGGGCTTCTCCTTTCTCCTCCCACCATGCCCCCCCCCAAACTGGTACTGAGTGAGCTGGGAGATCCCCCAGAATAAGCATGCAGGGGGAGAGGAGGGGCAATTGCTCTATCTAGCAAAGCTGATATACTTGTGCAGACAGAATGTTTGTAATAGCACAGTAATGAATCCCCCATTCCATTTGTAAGGGCTCTGGTTGACTGGTGGCTCCAAGTAGCCAATCAGAGAGTCTATGGGTAGTCTGGAAGGTGCTGTTAACATCTTTTGGGAAGCTCAGCAGTAGCGTTGTGACATCTCCATTTGGACATGATGGAGGTCTAGAAAACTTGAGTATGTTAAAGGGATAGGCTAGGGCAGACTTCCTCAACCTCGGCCCTCCAGATGTTTTTGGCCTCAAACTCCCATGATCCCTAGCTGGCAGGACCAGTGGTCAGGGATGATGGGAATTGTAGTCTCAAATTGTAGTCTCAAAACATCTGGAGGGCCGAGGTTGAGGAAGCCTGGGCTAGGGCAAGGCAGAGTCATAGAATCATGGAGTTGAAGAGTTGGAATGGACCACAGTGGTTAGGTAGTCCAACTCCCTGCAATGCAAGAATCTTTTTACCCAACATGGGGCTCGTACCAACAACCCTGAGATTAAGATGCTTAAGATGCTTATGCTCTACCAACTGAGCTAGAGTCAGGATGAAGCACATGGCTTATTTGATAGCGTTCTTCAGTATACCACAGAATAATTATATATATATTTACATATATATCAAAAGCACATTGGAAAATGGAAGTAAAGCTCAGATATGTCATTTAAGGTTCCCTACACAGCATATGTACAGAGGCACAAGCAGCCCCATATCTGTAGCTGTTGCCAAGGTGTTATGGCATGTGTGATATAGAACTGGGCAGATTCCCAGGCAGTAAAAGAAAACAGGAGAAAACTCAGTGCACTTAGCAACACATTTGCAAAATACAGCCAGAAAGGCTCATCTGTGCAACAGTAGTCTGGCAGTCTCACTTCCGTGACCTCTGAACAAATCAACACCAAAACACATAGAAGAATGTGCAGCCAAACTGTTACTTTTATGATTTTCATATACAATTACCCCCATAAAATATCATCCCTTCGCAGTCTAGATGCCAACAACCCAATTAGACATCTGTTCCTCTGTCCTGGCTTTGGCAAACTTAAATCTGCTTTGCTTAATGAATAGCATAGGGCTTTTCAAAGCATGTTCTCAATGCAGGGATGCCTTATAGTATAACATGCTCTAAATATATTCTGTGCACACTTTTTTGGCATAGGTATGTATACTGCAGATCACGAGTGGTGAATCTGTGGCCCTCCAAATGTTGTTGGGCTCCAGCTCTCATCTGACCCAGCCACGTTGACCAATAACCAGGAGTGATGGGAAATTCAGTCCAGCAGCATACAAAGGGCCACAAGTTCTCCACTGCTGCCACAGACTTTATGGCATAAAGTATATAGGGCAATCTTGATAACATTTGGTTCCTCTTTTGGAAAACCCATAGAACATGCAGTGATATTTGACTGGTTGCAGGTCAACACAATGTGATGGACCTACATTGTTACACATTAGGCAGGGCTGGATTTAGATGAAGAGAGGCTCTAGGCTACTCCACTTGTTATGCCCCTCCCCATCCCCCACCCTCACAACTAGAAGAAAATGGAAGAGTGTTATAAACAAAATTGAGCGAAGCCAATGATGAGGACGGGTATTTAAAATTCTGCAATTGACAATTTCTCCTCGAAAGGACATAAGATATTATTGTTAAATACCATGGTGATTTTAAAAAATGCATAAAATCAACACTGAAACTTTTGCAATAATGGGCAGAGGCCTGGGCAGCCTGCAAGCCGGGTCGTCCTCTTATATACCTGCTAGGATTGACAAGGCATCTGACCCTCACCTGAATCTCATAGCTCTCCTGACAGGTGATTTGGTCTGCAGCCAAATTGTGGAAATATAGGATGAGATTGCCCACCAGATACTAGGCACTCTACTATTCAAACTGACAAAATTTGAATAGTAAGAGTTAAATGTATATTTGATCAAGTGCTTATTCTTTTAATATTGTCATGTTGCCTTAGGGTTCCTACTGCATGCCAGGAAGTCTCACAACTTTAGAATTGCCTCATATCCTATAAATGTTCTGGGAGTATTTGACAGTTCAGGGAGGACTAGTAATTGTCAATGGTGGAAATATTCCAGATATTCCCCTCTCTCCCCCTCCCCCAGCTTCATATCATGCTGAGACAGCAAATTCCAAATTGTGGGTTGTATCTAACTAAGACAAGTCAGAGTAGCTTAACTGAAACCAAATGGGCATTAGTAGCAGCGGATGATAATGATTTCAGTGTGTTGGACTAGGACCTTGGAAACCAGGGTTCGAATTCCAACTCAGCCATGAAGCTCACCTTGGATCACAGTCTCTCAGCCTATCCTATCTCAAAGTTTTGTGTAGCTTCAGAGGGGCAATTGGGGGGGACCATGGCAGGAGTTAAATTCTTCCTCCTAACCCTTCAATGTCCTGAGTCTACACAGGCTTCCCTTTCTGTTGCTACAATTTACACAGAATAAATGTGCACACCAATTAAAATCACACTTGTGCAATTAATTAATGCCATATAGCCCTCAGCCAGCCTCTGTTGCTCATTCCAAACATCTGCCTAATTCTGAGTATGGAGATGCTACTTGTAGGAATCACAGGTCAAGGTATTGAATACTTAGAAGATGAGTGGCCACTGCAGCATTAATACAGGTTAGTATGAACAGCTTGAACACGTACTTTCCTTGCATTTGTACCTGTTAATTTCACTGGATTACCTATCTATGAACATGGATGAAAACTAAGAGAAAATCAAAATACTTCTCAAACCATTCTTCAATACACAATTAATGGGAGAGTAGGATAATACAGGCATTGGAAGAAATGCAGAGAAGAGACTCCAAAATATTATACTCAGGAAATACACTTTTAGCACTGTGCTAAAATTATCTTTTCTCTTTCACTTCTGATGGGATAACTTAAATCCCTGTTTGACAGCCATTTAGTTAAGAGTTATGAACAGTATTTAGCTAAGTTTTACTCAAAGTAGACTCATTGAAGTCAATGTTTATTAATTTCATTGGGTGTACCCTGAGTAAAATGTAGCTGAATACCTCCTAATGATTTTTATTAAAGCTGACCCTAAGCAGTTAGAGGTCCTAATCTATTATTGTTATCTACATATAGTAGCAATGGTACTAACATTTTTATTTACCATTAATACAGGAGTTTCTTTTTCTTGGCTTTACAATGTGACAGATTGGTCTATAATTTGATGCTGAATATTGTGTTGTAAAGTCCAGAATTTACTTGACATGTGCAATGATAAATTTTAATTACTTTAGATTTGGCCCTTCTCTGCTGTCTTTTAGGTGGGCAATGAATACATGTTTTCCACCAAGTTTTTTTACTATAAATTAATCCTGCTTCTTGAGGATTTGATTTAATAATTCAGCTCGACTTATATTCATGCTCTCAGGTTTTAATGGTGCAGTACTGAGATTTCAGTTGTAAGTCACCTTGGGCAACTCCATTGAGGCCAAAATGTGGTCTATAGTTGTGTGAAATAAATATATATATCAAAGCAGGCTGAAGGTTTAGTCTTAAAAACATTGAAAAGTTAATTAAAATACTTGTGTGGCCATGCTGTATACTGACATACCATTATCCTCTTTTTCTAGAAATAAAACATCTGCCTTTTATGGAAAAATGGCTGAATCACCATTGGTGACATTAGCACTGGCACAATATGCTTAAAAAAACAAGTTATGGGAAACATGAGAGTCCTATATATGGTGTAGTTATTTAAAAACCAATGAAGAGGATGAAAATCCTCTCAAACTAGGCAGTTTCCTTATCTCATTCCCTCCCACCGTATTTTATTTTTATTTTTCTCTATCCATTTGGCTCCCCAAAAAAGAATCAGCAGAGTACAGCAAAAAACAACAACACAATAACATATCTGCAGTTAATTCAGCCTAGACAGAAGCAGGAAGTCTGCTATGTTTTTTAGCCCATTGTTCCAGATGTTGGTCATCATAGGTGTCCTTGCAGGACTTAAAATCAGTATAAGGCGAATCGCAAACTGGTCTGTCCCCTCCATTTGACAACCCTGGATTCCTTCTGGTGGACTGAACCCGGCTTGGGGAAATCTGGGGCAGTCTCAACCCACTTTGGATAAATCTTGGATCAGCCTGAATCAGCCTAATTTGGTTCAGGGCCCATGATTTGCTTGGGACTGATGAAAAGCTGTTACTGACCATGCTTGGTGGGCCCAGAATGCTAAGTGTTTTCCAGGAAGAAATTGGGGAATGGAATGGAATATTCTGAAAAGGCATAGCTAGCTGGCTGGAATGCTTTCACTGTCACCCATTTTCCCACTCCATTGCTCCTCTCCCACCTGGGTGTGTGTGTGTGTGTGTGCATCCTATTTCTGTTGCTCTGAGAGATCTTGCAAGATCTTGGAGAGATCTCACTGGAAACTGATGCTGCCAATGCTGGCGGTGGTGGGGAAGGGGAGGATACCCATGGAAACGCCACCTTGGGGACTTCCGCCACCTGAGGCAGCTGCTTCACCTCACCTCATGTGTGGGCCAGCCCTGTCTCCCCACTATTTGTTCCTCAAGCAAGAGTTCTAGGCCCATGTTTTCAAAATCAGACATGAAATTTGGTCTGATGGGAAAGCAGCTCATGTGGAGGTGGGGGGCTGCAGGGTTAAAGCAGTGGGTGAGGATTCTTAAGGAACTCTCCTTCTGCCTACCACTTCTCCACTGGCACCTTCCTAGACCTGATTTGCCAGTGGCTGGGATGAATAATAATAATAATAATAATAATAATAATAATAATAATAATAATTTATTTATTTATTCCCCATCCACCTGTCTTTTAAACCAAATAAGTCAGGTGCCAAATTTTATATGTCCAATATGAGCAAATTCTAGAGAGCTCCACAGACTCAACCCCACCCCACTTCCTGGAGTGAAACCCCCCCCCCCCTTATCTTTGCTTATTTGTATGGATAATGTCACTGAATGTAAGAAGAGCCTTCTGGATCAGGCCTGTGGCCCTTCTAGCCCAGCCTCCTGTTCTCACAGTGGCCAAGCAGACGCCTGTCAAAAGACCACAAGAAGGACATGAGTGCAAGAGTCCTCTCCCCTCCTGAGGCTGCAACTGAAATTCAGAAGTATCCTGCCTCCAGCAGTTAGAATATAGCAGGCATGTCCAGCTCACAAGAGACTGTGATCTACTCCCAGTATAAAAAAACTGGCAGAGATCCACCCACTGTCATTGAAGGGAGGAGGAGAGTGGGTGGATTGCCCAGAGTTGTTGAGCTTTTTTAGGGGGAGGATTGCACAGAGTTTTTTTAGCTTCCCCCCATAACTTTTTGTACACGATAAGGATCCTGCGATCTACCAGGATCAGCCGGGGATCTACCAGTAGATTGCGATCTACTGGTTGGACATCCCTGGAATATAGCAATCAGGATTAAAAGCCACTGATTGCCTTCTCCCCGAAAATACTGCTCAAAATCATAAGCATATAACATTTGCTCATAAGCCGAGGAAAAAACCAAGCTGATTTTAAAGAAGACAGATGGCTCAGTGAAAAGCCTCATGAAATCTGCCTTGCTTATGCTGTCTCTCAGGATCAGATCACACCGTCAGTTTCCCTTATTCACAAACTGCCAGAGCACCTCCTCAGCCATGCGCTTACTGTGAGGAAACATAGATACAAACTCACCAATTTCTGTTTCAGCCGAAGCAGGAATAAGTGTTGTTGTAGCGATTTTCTTTTTTAGAAAATGCCACTGGCTGTGTTTAGGCCAGTTAACGTTCATATTTCCCTACTCTGTACTGCTTCTGTCAAAAGAAATCTGTGTGTAGCAGCTGCAAAGCAAATGACACGATAAGTCTTGCACAATTGCTTTTAGCATTGGTGATGGCCAGCTGAAGAACTGTCCAGATTTCCATACAGCACTATAATACAATACAAATGATTTATGCTGATTTAATCTGCCACTTGGAATTCCTGTCTCCCCCCCTTGTAATCTGGGCAGCAGAAATAGTTTGGGTAGCTTCCTTTATGTGAGATATGAAATCAGGTATTTTGCTACAATTCTGATCAGATTGCTGTGAATATGTCTGTCTCTGTGGATTACCCCTAAAGGCAGGGGTAGAGTCATAGAATCATAGAATAGACGGATTTCAGACACGTAAATTCTACTTTGTTTTTACAAGAACTCTGAAGTTCACCAACAGGGATGAGGTACAAAATAGTCGTTCAAGGTTGCACACAGACATTAAAAATTGAGGAACAGAAGACTTATGGGAATGTTACTCAACCCCCCCCCCACAAAAACACAAAACCCCTCCCAAACTCTCCCCCCAGTCAATCTAGACTGTCAAGAGTGTTTAACCTGTGTCGCCAACCAAGCACATTTGTAAATAAACTAAAAAATGCTGCAAGTTCCCAATGTCAAAATGAAACCAAACTCAGAAAAGTGTCATCATACTAAGGTGCTTATCCACACCTCCTCTTGTTCCATTCTTTAGTGCTCAATCAGAGCAAATGGCAATTTGGGTTTTGCCCAGATTGACATTTGCTCTGATTTAGAGCCAAAGAGCAAGTTTTCCCTGGGAAAGGAGCAGGGTTGGGGGGAACTGCTTAGACCCATGCCTAGAAAACATGGGTTAAGTGGAAAACTGTACTTTCTAGGCATGGCACAAGAGGAAGTTTGGACAAGCCCTAAGTGGGTCAAGGACAACTGTTTTCATCTCATTCTCCCCCTTTCCCTTATTTTTCCCACCAAAGCAATGGATCGTGAGTGAACCATTGATGCTTTTATTTCAACAAAGAACTGCTCAAAATCCGAAGTACAGTAATGGGGTTGGGAATTTTATGATAGAGTGGGATAGTAAAGCTAGAAAACATGAAATATATACTTGTGGTGTTAAACTGGAGTTATTGCCAGACAAGATTGTAATATCAAGACTCTCCACAAGTTGCTTCTTTATGATGCTCATGTTTCCCGATGCTAAAAATTATGCTCAAGACCTATTCCCCTTTTCTCACAGGGTAGCAACTGTGTGCATTTCTTTTTTAAAAAGAAAGAAAACAGCAGTTGGACTAGCTAATCCAAACTAGAATTGTGGTTGGGTCTGCCACCCCTCCCACTGGGGCCCTAATTCACTTTGGAAGGTGAACTAAACATCGCTGTGATTTATTTTCCAAAGAGCATTTATGCAATTGCATGAATAATGTCACACATGTTTGGCCCCTAATCTTCAGGTTGCTGAAGGAAGTCATTTAATGGGTTCTGAATCACTCTTTGCTGCTACCCAACTACTCGGCACACGGCTCTCTAGAAGACATAAGGATTAATCCAAACAACCATAGAGCCTACAATTGCTTCGTAGATTGTAATTACTTCTTCCTTTTGTCATCACTTGACATTTGACATTACTCGATGGCCACATTTGCTGTGCTTGAATCAGCCCTAAAGGTACCTCCCACTTAAACAGCGAGAGGTCCCGCAGTAAGGAAAATTGTGTGTTTTATCAATGCTTGGAGTGCGATTTAAAGTACTATGAGGAGAAGGCATGACGTCTCAGGATAAAGGTGTCATATTAGCATAATTGTTGAGTAACCTTTTAAGAACGCTGCAGTCTCCTGGATTATGAATCTCATGTGATTAGGAGCTAATTAGATAGTGCTGCGGCAAGAATAAGCAAGTACAGGGATATACTTTCCACAAGTTTTTTAAATAAATAAATTAATAAATAAATAAATTCTTTGATTACAATCCTGCACAAACATTAGGTTGCTCAAATCCCTTTGTGCTAGATACGATTCTGGATAGTAAGCATGTGAGAGCAAACATGTTTTGAAGCCTGCAGGAGGGAAAAACATTTTGGGAAGAGTGGGATTTGCAGTGGGGAAGAAGCTGCAGGCAAAAAAGGGTTGCCACTCCTTCTTTCCTCTCCAAATTCCACCTTCTCATGGCTGCTTTTCTTAGTATCCTCGTTAGTCAATAAAAACACCACCAGTGGACAGTGGAAACTTTTCCTCCAATCATGAATTTTGCCTAGAAAATTCATACACTAGGTACCTTCTGTATCTGATATGGAGAATTTTTTTCCTCTTTCCCGTTTATTTCATTCAGTTTGTATTATTATTTTCATTTAATTTCATTATGTTTGCCAAATATCTCCTTTTTTGTTTCTATACATTACCGATGAGGGTCCTGTTCTACTTGAATGTATTATTCCCTTCTGTTTTCAGATGCTTATAGTCATTTAATCTTAAGAGGAGGAAAGTTGGAGAATTCCCTCAGAAATGAAAATGGCAGCAGAAATTGCCACAGTTCACACGTTTGTACGAGGTCAGGAATGGAAATCATGAAAGCTAATATGAAAGGTATTCACTATCATTTTAGCCTGCCTCCACTATGAACCACAAGACTATGTGGATTCTATATTTAAGTTTCTGCTGCTGAACAAAAACAATTATTCCATCATAACAAAGCTCATTCTTTTTCCTCCATGAGTGTTCAGCCAACAATTTAATTATACACACATTTGCATAAAAATTAAATGATTTATTAGACAGTGAGACTTTTTTGGAAGCTTTGTAATAAAACAGGACATAAACTGTTACTAGCACATGGTTAGAAACTCATCCATTTGCAGATGGCTTACAAAACTGGAAAGCTTTAGATTGTATTCTGTTTGTGTTTGAAATATTATACAATGCTATTTATATTATTTCAGACTCTCTGTGCTGCTAATCATGCTATTAACCAAAAGGAAGTGACCTTGGATTGGTAGAGATGTAAATTGTTGCCAAACTGATCAAGAATAGTCACATTTTATTTTAAAAGAGGGAACCTCTAGAAAGAAAAGGATGTGAGAGGATAAAATATCTTCAGAATGCTTGGAGATTACCAAAGACCACACGTAAACTGATAATAAGGCAATAATAAGAATCTGAGGAACATACAGTGGTACCTCGGGTTACATACACTTCAGGTTACACACTCTGCTAACCCAGAAATAGTGCTTCAGGTTAAGAACTTTGCTTCAGGATAAGAACAGAAATCGTGCTCTGGTGGCACAGCAGCAGCAGCGGGAGGCCCCATTAGCTAAAGTGGTGCCTCAGGTTAAGAACAGTTTCAGGTTAAGTACAGACCTCCAGAACGAATTAAGTACTTAACCCGAGGTACCACTGTATTACTAAAAACATGAGCAGAGAGGGAGGACTGCCATCAAGCAGCACTTACATCACCAGAGGTTTCTTGAAACACCCGTGAAAAGCTTGGGGAGGGGAAACAGAGTATTTGGGGAGGGTCATGCTGGGGGAATTTGTGGGTTTGCAGGATACTCTACTAGGATTTGGCTGGTGAACGTTGGAAGCAGGTTACTTGTTTAGGGAGAATGTTGGTTTTATTTTTCATGGCCCTTATGTTCAAATGCTATTGATGCAATTATCAATGATCAAAGGTTATGCAAGGATAAGTCTTATGAGTTTTTGTGTGTTTTATGCATGAATAGCTAGGGGCACGGCTGCAGTCAACAGCCACAATCCAGCAAAAGCTACATATGCTCAACCCACAGAATTCCATACACCCACCTGAATTCTCTACCAGCCCCCCCCCCGATCAACTTGTCAGATGCAATGCTCTTGTTTTCCAGTATAAATGATTTAAACAAAATAGTAAAATAATTTATTTTCATCCAGTCTTGGTGCTGTTTCTAGGAATGAACGAAGTAGAAATTCCCCTCTGGATACTCCCAAATACCTTGACTATATTTCCATGTACTGCCTGTTCAGAGTGAAATTGCCTTCGGCTCCATCATGTGAATGAATCAACATGTATATTAGGAGAGTGAAACTACCAGATGCACAAGAAGCACCAGAGAAACAATACATTGCATTTGATTAATGCAAAATTGTACCAAGAAAACAAAAAGGTAGTAACTGTAGCAAGCTGCAAATAAAAACTCCAGTTAAGTCTCCTGAAATGGTCATGACTGTAAAACATTTTTTACTGTGGTAAATACAGCCTGGGCCATGTAAAGAGGCGGAGATGGGCAGATTTGTCAGTTTTGGCTTCACAGTTTCCAGTTTTAAGTTCAGCAATCCACATTACCAAATTTCCACCAAGAAGTGGTCCTGACAGTTTATTAGCATTTTAGTGAAAAGTTTTCCTAATATACACATTTGTATACATTTTTGCACAATATACTCATTTTTGTGAAGCAGTTTCTGGCAATATAAAATATTTTTGTATTTTACTTGCATTAAAATAGAGTGGCTGGGGAAACCCAACCAGATGGGCGGGGTATAAATAATAAATTATTATTATTATTATTATTATTATTAGTAGTAGTAGTAGTAGTAGTAGTAGTAGTAGTAGTATTGTATGTATGTATGTATGTATGTATGTATGTATGATGTATTATTATTATATGTATTCTTGTACATGTTAATTGACTGGAGAACTGTATTGCAAAATTCAGTGTAAATTTTGAAGAAGCATTGTGCTTTGCTTCTTTTTTTTCTTTTCTAAAATGATATTTATTAGAAATTTAATGATTACAGAAAAAAGAAGAAAAGAAAACAACAAAAAATTTGACAAGACATACATTACAATACATAAAAGAAAAAGCATAAAAACAATACAACAATACAGCAAAACAAAACAAAACATTAAAAAACACATCCAATGTTCCATATCTTTATCTTTCATTTACTTGTTTCATCGACCTCCTCACACCTCCCTTTTTTGTATTCTAATTTAATTAATTGTTTCAGCAAATTCTTTCCATCTTTCTCAATTTTTGTTATATAATTTATCTTAACGGTCTAACCTATTAATTAACTCAGCAAATTCTTTCCATCTTTCACTATATTCTGTCATTCAATTTACCTTAATTTATTTTAACCTTATCTTACCATAAAAAAACTTTAAAACTTAAAACTTAATACTTATTTGTACATGACTCCTTATATCATTTCTACTAAAGCCAAATAGTTTCATTCCAACATTTTTCCTAATACTCGTTAATTTTACACTAATTCTCAAAATAAATTTTTAAAAACTTTCTTCCAATCTTCATCCAATGTCTCTTCTTCCTGGTCTTGGGTTTTGTCATTCCTTCTTGTCCATTCCATCTAGTCCATCAACCTGGTGATCTTATGTCCGAGCTTCTTAAGTCTTTTCCATGTCCCTTCTGCAGATCTTCTTCTTGTTTATACCTGCACTTTACTTTGTCTTTTGTTGATCTTTTTCTTAATTTATTTCCTTTCTCATTGGGGGGTAGGCCTCGGGGGGACTCCAATCCAAAAATATCTCCATCTCCCCTCAGCAGATCAGCCCATTCCCCACAGTCCCATTCCCCACAGTCAACACTGTAATCCAGAAAGTATTTAAGAGCATGTTTCAAAGTCCCTCCAGAATTAAGAGCCCTCACAAGTCCAGACCCCCACTGGTTCACTCCAGATTCAAACTTCAAGAACAGCGGCTTATGCTCCTGCAAGGCGTCGAGTCTCTCCATTTGTGTTACTTGAGGTTCAACAGCAACCTCCTCCATTATCTTCTGCACTTGCACTTGCCCTGTCAAAACAGGTTCCTGGGTTGGCTACTGAATGGTTTCTATATGGGTATTCACCGTTTGTCCAAGGTTTTTGACTGCAACAGTCATCAAATCCATCTTCTCATGCATCTGCTCCAGCAAAGCGCTTGTCTTGCAAAAAGCAAACACCAAAACTTCTTCTAAACACATTTTTATTCAAGGTCAGAGTCTGGTCTCACGATCCTAATCTCCACAGCTGTGAAATCCCCAGATCAACTCCAGCAACAATTTAACAAGCACCCTCTAGAGGAGACAATTTCTATTTGTATCCATCTTTTGAAAGCAGAGCCAACAAAAGAAAATTACTTTCATTTTTCAAATATTTTGTTTCTTTTGAATGCAAAAGGCAACATTGGAATCAATTTGTTTCTCTTTTTTAACTATCTGTCAAAAGACGTTCCATTCACAGTCAATGAACTTCTCCATAAATTTCTGTCTTTGACACCCCGTTCCCAGGTTTGAGACGGTGGGAATTTATCTTTCTTTACTCTCTCTCCTGCAGGCTTGAACAATCCAAAAATCCCCCCCCCCCGATTCTCCTGCTTCCAAGAGGGGTTTTGGTGGTAATAACTGAAGGAGATTTAGACCTTTATATACGACTTTCCAGACTTTAGCTTGTAAAGTTTTTGCTTCAATCTATTTACAAAAATGGGAGGCAGACTTCCTGTTTAGAACCTTCCCGCTTCAGTGCCAAATTAAAATGTTTCTTAATCCAATTTTCCGTTCTACTCACGGGTACTTGTTTAGAGTCCAATTGTCCACAGGAAAATGTCAGCGCTCTCCGGCAATGGCTGTGCGGCTTCACTCCGTAAAAGTAGCGGTTGATTCAAAACACCGCGCCACTCACCCCATGTCGCTTCGGATCCCCGAAAAAGGGTTTCCCTGCGAGTAGGGGAGGCGCTCCTGGTGTCAGCCGAATCCCACGTTCCCAGGCTTCCTCTGCCTGGGATTTTTAAAGGGTCTCCGCCTTTGCTGCGGCAGCAAGACCCGATTTTCACGGAGCGAGTTCCTCTCGGTCAGAGTAACTCCGCCATTGCTGATGGCGCTAACCCGGAAGTCCATTGTGCTTTGCTTCTTGTATTGTTTCAGAAAGTACAGTGGTGCCTCGCAAGACGAAAATAATCCGTTCCGCGAGTCTCTTCGTCTTGCAGTTTTTTCGTCTTGCGAAGCAAGCCCATTAGCGGCTTAGCGCTCTTAGCGGCTTAGCGGATCAGCTGTTAAGCGGCTTAGTGGATCAGCTGATAAGCCGCTTAGCGGATCAGCTGTTAAGCGGCTTAGCGGCTTAGGATCAGCTGATAAGCGGCTTAGCGGCTTGGGAAAAGGGGGGGGGAGGAAAAAACCCCGCAGGAACTCGCAAGACATTTTTGTCTTGCGAAGCAAGCCCATAGGAAATTCGTTTTGCGAAGCACCTCCAAAATGGAAAACCCTTTCGTCTAGCGGGTTTTCCGTCTTGCGAGGCATTCATCTTGCGGGGCACCACTGTATGACTTAGGTAGGTTTGTCTTTAAACACAAACTTAATTGAAGGATCCAAGTCTTTGACCTTCATGCCCCGCAACTGCCCCAAATTCAGCAGACACTCAAAATTTCCATTCCTGGGGAAAACACTGGTTTCAGCTGATTCAAACCAAACACACCTGGCTATGCCGGATGGTGGGCCTATAGTTTTAAATGTAAAAACAGAATCATTTTTATGTGTGGAGTTCTTAGAAGCTCTTTTTTCTAAAATTTAACTGTTGCTCTGTGAAAGCAGGAAATGGAGCACAGGCCACATGATCCGAATCTTCTTATCATAGGAGCCAACTCCTAGGGGCTGAGGTCCCTTTGGCCCCAGCAATACATTATTTGAGGGGCCCAGCCCTCCCCCAAGTTGATCATTGGCATTCAAGTGGTATGCATTTTCTGTGTTATGTGATTGATGATGCAGGCTGGGACTTACCTGCCTCCTATATTTTATTCATTGTGACATTTCTTGTGAAGAAATGTGGAATCCTCAGTGCTATAGGCTCTCATCCTGATCCATGAACCAATTGTGTGGAAACATTTTGCTCTACAGCAATTCTAGTCTGATGCTAATAATTGAAACCTGGAGTTTTATTTAAAACATAAGACTGATATATGTTTGTGCAGTGCAGTCCTATGCATGTTTACTCAGAAGTAAGCCTCGTTGTATCCTATGGGGTTTTACTCCCTAGTCATTATGTTTGGGATTGCAGCCATAAACCCACATACTTTTTGAATGACTAAAAGCGTGCCTAGTGTAAATATATATCTTCATCCACAGCACGACACTGTTGCTGATCGCAGGGCAATGCTAATCATATTCCAGGCATCTTGATTAAAAACCTCTTTCCAGAAGTTCTTCTTCTGCCTAATCTGTTTCAAATAAAGATGATAAAACAAACAACTGTTTATAAATAGATTGCAAAAGAGCAACGCTTTGCTGCTCTCCCTATTGTAAGCCTGGCGGTTGTCTGTCAGTGGGAATTCCTGTTCTCCTCCGAAAGCAGGCTGCTGCTCTTTATTTGGAAAACCCACCCAGTGTGATCCTCTGGGACAGTTGTCGGAAACCATATGTACCCTACCCCACCCCTCAAATCTGCAGAGTGATGAGGGAGTTCTGTTTAGCGGATAGGGCTGAGAGCCAAAACTCCTGAATTCTTCTAACTCTGGCTGCGCTAGCTACTCCCTGTGTGGCCTTGGAAAAGGCACTTAACTGTTCCATGGCTGTTTGCTGGGCAAGAGGGAGCAACACCAGCTCAGGGAAGTATAGGCAGGGCAGGGTGTGCCCTATAGAACATAGACACAGGAGGAAGAGTGCACCCTATAGAAAAAGTTCTGTAAATTATATCCACTTGAAACACAGAACTGTGGGGTTGGAACACAGTCAACGGATCATTGAGGGCAGGCCTGTGTTACTTAGGACACACCAAGCCAAGTGCAGCCTTCACAACTGTGCTTTGGGGTGTGCTGAGTGATTTAAGGTTCTCTGGCCTTTGCAGTTGTAGGCAGGCTGCGGGACTTGAGTATTTATCTGGTAGTTGCCGAACACAGCTGGCAGGAGTGCCACCAAAACAGGACTCAGGAAGGGGAACAGTGTTGGTGATTAGATGTAGTGATTCTGACCTAGGGGATTAAGTTGGGCAGGGTGGCCTTGTGCTGTCCGCAGAAGAAGGCCTTGGTGACATGGGGCAATGTCATGTTCCCACCGTGATGGAGTCTGCTGCACTTGGCCCAGAAGTCTGCTGTACTTGGCCCAGAAGTCTGGGGCTAATTGTTCAAGGCAGAAACCTAACAGGCGGAAGAAAGACAGAGAAAACAATGTTCAGGAAAGGAGATGCCCATTAAACATTTTCAGGCTGAAGGTTTAGGTTGGTCAGTCTAAATGGCTTATCTTTAGTGCTTGGCTTATATCCAGTTCTTTGCAACAGGAAGGATTCCGCCTCTTCCAGCAGCCGGCTAGGACTTCTGCAGCAACAGGATATTTCTGAGTTCCTTTGTCCCTTGTGCAAGTAGCTTGCAGAGAAAAAGGTCAGAGGATGTAACTATTCCACCTCCTGGCAGGGCAAATCTGCGCTAGCTAGGAGAATTAGGATGGATATTTCTAACATGCTTTGTTAAACCATAAACAATTCAAAACAAGGTCTGGAGAAGCAGGTAACTTTGATTAGATGTGCTTGAAGATAACTTTTATTGGGATGCTGTATTTCTGGAGTATCCAACATGTGGTTGGGCTCCAACACTCATCAACTCCAGCCAGCATGACTGAATGTAAAGGATGATGGGAGTTGGAGTCCTACAACATCTGGAGGGCAACACATTGACTACCCTTCCCATATTTGATATATTAACTAATTGCTGTATTTAAATGCATTGGAATCATAGGAATGTATGTACATGGAGGATGCACATAAAGAAGGGCCTCCAAGGATGATCTCAGTGTCCAGGGAGGTTCATACGGGGAGAGGCAGTCCTTGTGGTATTGCGGTCCCATTTAAGGTGTAAATTAATATGAATAATTTGCACAAGTGTAAGAATAGAGCTTGTCTGGAATCCCTTGCACATTGGACGACTTCTGATGATAGTGAGCTTCCAACGGACTTTTGAAGTAGCCATTCTTCACTTTCAGTGTTTCCTAAGGAAAAGTTATATATTTATTTATTAAGTTTCTATACCACCCTTCATCCAAGGATCACAGAGTGGTTTTCAATATAAAAGCACAAAAATATATAACATAGCAACAAACAAAAATAATAACCTCCTCCAGTTTAAAAGGCCATAGTATTTCTTAAATTTCTATTTAAAAAACAGACTTTCTCTTCTGGCTCCACCTCTCTTTCTAAGCTTAGGGAAATTTATGCCTCCAACCTGAGTCTCTTTATAAACCAAGGTGCTCTATAAATAGTTGTAAAATGCACTGACAATGGACTGTTGCGGTGTGTGTGTGTGTGTGTGGAGTGGGGGGGACAACACAACATTGTTTATCACCATCTCTCTTCATTACACACTCCATAGCGCTCTGTTTTACTAGTGTAAGTTTACATGTTAAGGGCAACATAAGGTTGAAGGGACCATATAAAATGGGCTCATGTTGGTTTAAAGTAATTCAGAAATTACTGCCTGAGCATACTGATCTGGTTAAACCCACATTTGCAGCTCTCATTTATGACAAGAGCCCTGTAAATTGTTAATTTCAGTATTATCATCAGGCCTGCCCTTTGATCCTACCACCCTCACCAGATTCATTTGTGTATGTGCAAGAGTCCTAGAGCAGAAACATGATGTTTATTTGTGCAGCAAACTGGCAAATGGTTTTTCATGTCTTTTTCTGTGCGAGTTATATTCTCTCTCTCTCTCTCTCTCTCTCTCTCTCTCTCTCTCTCTCTCACACACACACACACAAACTTTGATATGAAGAAAAAGCAGTTCAGCCCCTTCCTTCCCTCCCCCCCCCCCATATCCAGCCATCTCTCTGGTCTTTATTTAATTTTCAGCTGTTTTATTTGAACATTCATAAACTTTGAGCCCTAAGCCAGGCTTAAAACCACATCGGGAACACATTAGAAAAAACCATGTCTCAAACAATGCTGAGAAGAATAGGCCCATGTTGAGACGATGTACGTCTGATAAACATGTGGATTTACAGGCGCATTGGACTAAGCAGCCACTTCTGTAGCATATAGCCTTTTTTATTTATAGATGTCTATTTTGTGGAGTGAAGAGCAGGTTCTGTTTAGCTGTCTCTCTGGGTGGTCCAGGATAGCTCTCGCTTAGGCTTTCAGTAGCCTGCAGGCGTAATTGGTATGCATGCTGTTGTATCTAAGATAGCTTAATAAAGCATTACATATCTTACTGCTTCCATATTTTATTACCTAACCCAGTGCATGTGGTCAGCGAGTAATTCGAATCAGCTGTGTTTTTACTTTCTGTTTTAAGGTTGAAGTATGAATTTCTCTGTGAATTCTTTGAAATGAACTAATACGATGCATGCAACGATAAAGGGGGTTAATCAGAGACAGACTGTTAGTACAATATTGGGTTGCCCCAGGTGTAGTTTATTTTCATATTATTGGTGGTTTTACCATTGAGTATATTAAGAAGAAGAAATAATATTTCTCCTCAGCGTATGGAACGAAAAGTGCAGACTCACTTCAGAATTTGGATTTGCTTTCCATTTAATGGCTACTGCATCTCGTCCTCCAAATTAGGTTAGCTTGAATTAGCCCATTTATTCATTAACTTACCTGTAACAGAATATTGACTCTATATTAAAAGGATTGTAAGGCTGTCTTTATGAAAAGTATTGCAAGGAATTCAATTAAGCCCGGCAAATGTTCCAGAAAGGCCCTTTAAAATGTGAGTAAATGGGTTTCCAGGGTGGTTAGTGCAGAAGTAGATTAGTCAGCCAATGCATTTATTCTAAAATGACAATTTTTCTTTGACAAGAGATCTTAAGAGATTCACAGGGACCCAATTCAGGGCCTGACAAACTCTAACTCATAGACCTATAAAATGCTAATAATATACCTTATCTGTCCCCCCCCCCTACTGTTTTTGACAGTTCTGGTTAGTGAGCTTGTGCTAAAAAGAGCTGAGTTACTTGAGTCAAACCAGAATTGCAGTCAAGAACTCTTCTCCTTTGCAAAGTCTCATAAGCCAAGGAAACCTGAAGAGCTGAGGATTTTTTTTAAAAAAAGATGACAATTCTTTTCAAGGACTCATGTTTCTGTCAGTTAATTGAACTATAGCAAGCTTTGCAAGAGATACGACTAGACGAAAGCAATATCCATGAAAGATCTCAGCTCTCTTGAAAGTTATGTATCACAAGTTAATGAAGATTAAAATTCAAAACCTTAAAATGTAGTAACAGCGTAACAATATGAAGTGTCTTCATGTTTTTCTGTCAGAAATAGTAAGGAGCCAAGTTTTTGGTGAGTCTAAGAGCTCGTTCCAAGAAATCATCTTTTCATCATTTGATTTAAATAAGCAAATCTGATTGAAATTTGCAAGAGCTGATGTGCCAAAGTTTTTTTTTTGTTTCGTTTTTTGCAAAATCACAACTCCTTAAATGGAGCAGTGTGACAACATAATAAACGTTTTGTATGACTTTTTGTGAGCTATTGTCTGAGACATGAATATAACTATAAAATAAATTACCTTTAAGTGTCCAGCTGTAATCATGGGATGCATTGGCTGCTGGGATAGATGGACATTGGTTTGTTAGAAGGGTCAGTTCCAATTCTAAAATGCTGTGGTTCTTATTCTGCCAGTAGCAGTATGCAGCAACTCATTTCATTCAATGTCTGCACCCTATTTTTCTGCCCAAAGTATCTAATAACCTGTTGTTGACATCCATCTTGGGAGACAATGCAGGTTTTGGGGTTGAAGTCTAATTCTTGGGAGGTACAGTGCCTACTGTGGCTGTGGAGACTGATACAGAAGAGACATGCTTTGCTGCAGCTGGGGTAGATGAAGACATCTTGGTTGTGCTGCTGTAGTTATACCATGACTCGGCATTCCTCCCAGTGGACATTCCTCCTCTGGTCACTGCTACAGGTGCAGGACATGACTGTCTCCAGGCACTGTGGTCATCTGCAAGAGATTCCAACATAGTGGGGCTGATGTTGTCAGCCTTCAAGTCTTGTTTGCAGACATCTTTATAACACAGAATTGGTCTGCCTGGTGCCTGAAACCAGCTCCCATAGAGCACATCCTTGGGGATCCTACCATCTTCCATTCTGTGGACATGACCAAGCCAGTGTAGATGTTGCTGAGACAGGGGTGTGAACATGCTGGGAATGTGGGCTTGGGAGAGCACATCTTTGTTTGATACTTTGTCCATGTGATACTCAAAAGCTTCTGGATGCAGCACATGTGGAAGCCACTGAGACAACACTCCTGACTGTTTAAGTTGCCCACAGCTCACTTCCGTAAAGCAGCATGCCTGATAGACCTTCATCTTGGTATTGGATGTTAGCATCACATTCTCTGTGATATTGTACCCCATCTGTCACCACATTTGCAAGATGCCAACTTCCAAGTTGTGGAGCAGGCACAAGCTATGTGCTGTAGTTTACCTTGAGTTAGAATGCTGTTTAAGTTCATAACCAGCAGAGGGTATATGTCAGGGCAGGAAGATTCTTAATACAGTGGTACCTTGGGTTAAGTACTTAATTCGTTCTGGAGGTCCGTACTTAACCTGAATCTGTTCTTAACCTGAAGCACCACTTTAGCTAATGGGGCCTCCTGCTGCTGCTGCGCCACCGGAGCCCGATTTCTGTTCTTATCCTGAAGCAAAGTTCTTAACCTGAAGCACTATTTCTGGGTTAGCGGAGTGTGTAACCTGAAGCGTATGTAACCTGAAGCGCATGTAACCTGAGGTACCACTGTACTTTCTTATCTACAAGAATAAGCCATTTTTTTTTTTGCTGGTGGTGCAAATCCTAACCACAGTCTTCATGTGCATGTAAAGCAGTTCACCTGAGTTTTGTCATCTTTTCTTGATAACCAATAAATTTTAATCCAATGTCAAGGCAAGGAAACTGAGATTTGCCATTGAGAAGGTGTTTGAATGACTGACAAAAGGAAGTAAGCCCTTTGGGAAATGGGATGTGTTGACTCCTTTCCATCACACCCATCTGGATTTACCCCAAGAGGCAACAGTTCACTGCTAAAATAAAAGAATAGGAAAGCACAGCTTCTGGCTTGAAGAATAAAGGGAACCATAAGGGTATGGGGGGGGGGAGTGTCCCAGAGAGGACATTTTAGGTGACATTGCCACACAGAGGAGCAATTAACATCCCACCCATTGCTCAGCAGTGTGCTCATAAAAGCCCTCTGGGATTTCAGGTCCTGTTTCCGACTTTTAATATCCAGCCTCCACCGCATGCTGCAAGCTTAATCGTGTTCATCTGTGTCTTTTTAGAAATGTGGCTGCCTGCTGGTTGCATTTAATCCTTTATCTTATTCCTGCTAATCTGTTTTCTATTTCTAGACAAATTCCCAAATCCTGGCCACCTAAATAGAACCCACAAAATGTTCACATGCAAGCAAAGGAAGGAGTCTCTTTTGGAGGGCAGATTTCAATGAGTACTTCTTTACACTGCCTAGTTTGCAGCTGACAACCAGGAACCTGCCCTTTACTTATAAGGTGGAAACAGCATCTTCTCAAGACGGTCACCACAAGTTGTTAATTGCTCTGAAGAGGGAACAGCATAAATTCAATGGGACATCCAAAAAACGTGGGCCCAGACTTTTATGGCTAGGAAAATTACAGTGGAAAGCTGAATGTGTTTGACTGGCTAGGTGGTCTGCAAACTCAGATGCTCCTTTTGCGTGCCATGGGCAACTGGGAATGCTGTGGACAGAATGCTATACCCTCTGAATGATGACGCAGTGACTCATTATCCTCCCAATTGGCCACCAACCTCCACAATTCTCTTGTTGTTGTATTAGGATTGTTTAAAGAATGCTTTAGATGTGAAACTTAATGTAGTGGTGGAATTCTCCTTTTATAACCATATTGTTTCATTATTAATTTCAGTTTATGATCACTATATTAGTACAAAAGAAACCAAATCAGCCCATTACAACATTTTAACTGAATCTGTTACATGCTTAGACTGCACTCCTCTATGCATGTACCTTGGAGTGAGCTCCCTTAACCTATTTTGGAGTCAACAGGTTTGGGTTGTGCTGTGTTCAACAAGGTTTTGCTGAGTAGACCCATCAAAATTAATGGAAATTACTTAGATGTGTTAATTAATTTCAGTGAGACTACTCTGTTTAAAACTTAGTTGAATATGACCTCATAGCTCTGTGCAGTCAGTTGCTTTTGTGTTGGAGTGTTTCTGTGCTTCCATTTTATGTTTTAGAAGTCATTCTCAAATTCAAGACAGTAGCCCTGGGGAAAAGGAAGAGCTATGTGACCCTGGACTCCTGATGCCACATATGCTGCCCATGAGGACTGTAGCTCAGCCTGGAATTTTTGAGGAGGTGGGTAGAAAATAGGTTAAGGCAGCTTTCAGGATTGCTGTCTATATGTGGCACTTCAGACGTCCCCCTTCAGCATCTTCAGTTTTTGGATACACAAGTTCAAACTTTGTATGGATTTTCAAGAGTGGTCACTGGATTTCAGTTTCAGTATGCAATCTGATTTGAAAACAAGGCCTCCATTTCAACCAAAAGAGGAAGGAAAGATTATTTGAAATTCAAAAAAACTAAGTCTGTGACACCACCCAACGTTGTCTGGAATACTTTGAGTAATACTTTGAGCCGTTTTCCTGATGAGGAATAGGCACATATTAAAGATTCTTGATAAAAATGAAGGAGCAGGGACTGGTTTAAGGCGTGGTGGGTTCAAACAAGAGTCTAAACTCAAACTCTCATTTTCAAAATCAGCTAGATGTCTTTTAAAAACTCTTTAAAAAGATGTAACATTTATTCAATATCTACCTGACACTGCTGTTCTCTAACCCAACACTTGTGGCTGGTAGTTTAATAAATCATCCACAAACCTCTTGTGAACTATCCCACCATTTGCAATCAATAATGTGATGAAAATTATGGTTGTTTTTGAAATGAATAGACTAAACATTTGTCTCTGGGCTGAACAGGCGGGGAGGCTGGGGGGGAGAACAGGCCAGAGAAACAAGATAGCTTCCCCTGAAATAGCATTCCTCTTTCTCATCTGTTAAAAAGACAGCTCTAATATATGGTCTGACCACAGACCTGAAATCTGGCATATCCTAAATCCTAAACTAAGTTCAGTGTCAATTCTTTATGTGGCTTTAGGGAAACCACTAAACTAAACATTCTCCCTCAGTTCTCTAAGGGCAAGTTCATACAATGAGTTGCATAACTTAATCCAGTGTCCCTCACTGTGCGATGATGCACACACCATGAGATCTCTTGCATGAGATGGTTTCTTTATTAACTTCACTGGAGGAGGGTACCTCACATGGTCAAAGAAGTAGCTGTCCCCTGTCTCTAAAACAGGATAGAACCATCCTTGTTGGTGTGTTTGTTCAAGGTGAAAATTACACCAGACTAGGTCAGGTTGAATTGGTTCATTTAGTTGTGCCTTATTTCATCAAGAGGAGATGCCAATGCAAGAATATTAACTGTTCTGTTACTTAAAAACAACAACCCACCACTGAAGCTAATAAGATCCCTGTGGTGATTTATACTCTTCAGTAGGGAAGTCTTGATTTTGTACATCACTCATTCAGGGATTCATCTGATGGCATTAAGCAACTCTCAGCCTTATTTGGACTGTCAATTAATATGGGTATCCCTAGTGAAGAGAATGGGTAAAATAAGACTTCTGGAATATTCTGCAAAATGGGTTGTGCACACCCAGTTCTACAAGGGGAAGGAAATTTTAGACATGCTTGAACACCAAGTTACTGTATTTCAACAAAGAGAATCTCCCTATTTTCTCCTTCCTGTTTCTTCACATTAAAAAATTAACTCAAGTTTCTTGCAATTCCTGTTGTCACTACTAAGGCTGTAATCCTATACCCATCTGTTTGGGAGTAAACCCTAATGATTTCACTGGGATTTCCTTCTGAGTAGATATGTACAGTGGTACCTTGGGTTACAAACTTAATTCATTCCAGAGGTCCGTTCTTAACCCGAAACCATTCTTAACCTGAGGCACGCTTTCGCTAATGGGGCCTCCCGCTGCCGCTGTGCCACCATCGTGCAATTGGGGTATAAAGTTTGTAACCCGAGGTACTACTTCCAGGTTAGCTGAGTTTGTAACTTGAAGTGCTTGTAACCCGAGGTGTTTGTAACCCAAGGTACCACTGTATAGTATTGCACCATCTATTGTGAAACTTCTGGTTTCTTTCTAGTTTCTTAATCATACCCTTTTGTAGACTATCTCAAAGGTGCTACAGATGCCTTCTGGGTTTTCCCCCTCAGTATACCTAGGGAAGAGATAACATTCCTGGGGTCCAACTGGCCTTAACACAACTACAAAGGAACACCAAGAAAGGGTTTTCTTTCTGCTTCTTTGTGGTAATTATAGTGTCACCAGAGGTAGTCCAGTTAATGTGGACCAACGGACATATTGGTTCAGATTTTTATTATTAAGTAAACATTTTAATGGAGTACATGATTTATATCAAAAGCCAGAAAGATAAGTGGTTTTATTTATAGAATAAAGAAAAAATGAGCAAAGAAAAAATGAAAGATAATGCATTTGCATTCCTTTTCCCTACTCAAACTTGCTCATTATGATGTTAATTGCAGGGGGCCTCATTACCTTGACTTATAAAGTTTTTATTCTTCATCAGGTCATGTTTATGGATTAGGTTTTGAGGTGTGTGGGGCAACTTTGGTCCTCCATACTGGACGGAAGATCCAAGCCAACCACTGATGTCTCTTTCTCCTGTATTACCTATATATCCTTGTGGACAGAGTGTCTTCTAGCAAAGGGTTTTCTACCTCTGCATAAATTTGTTATTTCACTCACCCTGAATGCAGAATATTTTTCTGTGTGTCTTGTAGATTCTGCCCTGCACACCTGGCACAGGTGACTCTCAGCTGTCTTTCAGGAGACCAATTGAAATGAAAAAAGTTTGGATCTCAGTATTTATGTTCTCTGTTGCAGATGAAATAGTATGACCAAAGCAAAGCTAAAAAAGCTAGTTTAGGCCAGCCTCTGTACACAAACTGGGTGTTGTTGTTGTTATTGTTGTTGTTGTTGTTATTCACTTACTACAGAAAAGTCTTTAAAGTGAAGAGTATAAAGCAAAAATGTAATGAACAGCAATAAGAACATTGTTAGATAATGTAACAATGTAACAAATACATTGTTAGATATGGCTTGTGGAGTGCTTTTTACTTTTTATTTTTATAGAAAACTCCTCCCTCTGTTTAAATACTAATGCACATTCCCTTCCCCCAGACTTCACTTGTGTGAATATGGTACAATTTCCACAAAAACCTTTGAAGTGAAAAAGCCATTGGATGACTATTTTCTCCTTTCTCCACTTGATTGTTTTTTAATTAGTGAAGTGGTTGTGCAAGAGCAGCCTTTCCTCTCTCTTTTTGGCCAGACAGCAATAGTTTCTATTAGTATCATGATACACAAGCAATTATGCCATTTTTGGGGGAGGGATGCTTTCAGAAGACTACTTTAACAAGAGAAAATTGTTCTGACATTTCCATTTCAACAGTGTCATTATGAATCGGATGGGATTCTTCCTATGCCATCATATAAATATTGAGGGTGCATACTGACATCTTAGCCAGAGCATTGCAAACCAATTCTTAGGCTCTCATTGCAGTCAGATATGTAACAGTGCAAATGTTTAGGATTCCAGATAGGGACTTCAAGCAGATGTAATAGTGCAAACATTCGGGGTTGAGAATGTCAAAAAGATTTCTTCAGTTGACAGACCTCATTAAAACAGAGCTGGTGATAATCTCATTCATCTGTAAAGGCAAGACTGTAGATTGGTGCATTTCATGAAATGATTCAGTTGCATGTGAGTCCTGCAAGGATGTAGAGCTCCCATCACTTGGTCCATGAAAAATTACTACTACAGCCTTATCCATCTTTTATCGTTTCCATCTCTTTGTTGAGTGACATGTATTTTCTTCCTCCCATGACCCAGAACTCCAGGACTCTGAGACTACTGAAATGTTTGCACAATCTTGAAGCATTTATTTAAAAGTTGCTTTTCCCTGAAGGGCAAGTGCTAGAGCCAGATTCAAAGTCAGCTCAAGAAAACAAACAAATACTATCTTTACAAGCCCTTCAGACCGGAATGCTCCAAAGGACCTTTCAGGTCCCCCGCCCCCCCTTCCTTTTTGGCATCTTGACAAACAACGTGGTGCCTTAAGGCGGTGAGCTGGAATACGTGTTTACAACCCCTTCAAATTCACAGGCCAAACAGGAAAAGAAGGGAAATGTCAAAAATTACAAATAAAACAGTTGATCCTCAAAGGCAACGAGGCCTGCAAATGAATAATTTTTAGGCAAGCAGTATCGGATTTCTTAAATATTTGTCACAGCTGGGTAGTTGCATGGTGAAGTGTTTGTTAACCTTAGAGTTTGTCCTAAGTGCTCTTAGGAATAAAATTTATTTATACTGAATATCTGAGCGGCCTAATAACTACAATGGGGTGTGTGGAGGGGGGTGGTGGTATGCTTTTTTGTCTGCTGGGGAAATTTCTTCCTGTGTTTTGGTCACTTTGTGGTTTCTTCTTCTGCCTTCAGAGAACCAGAACAACAATGAAAGGAAAGGCTGGGAAAAGTTATTTTAAGAAACAAGGAGACAAAAGGGCCCGCGATCCCTTAAGTTACCCTCGTGCTGAGCTAGATGAGACTACTAAGATCTGTGTTCAGATAGCCTGTCTCTTTCTGTTTTGGCAAATGATAGCCTTTCTTTGTGGGTGGAACAGGACAGTGGTGCTGGGATATGGTTATGTGTCTGAAAGGGAGTTTAATTTGGGAAAATGGTACTCCTCTCAGTGGTGGATTTAGGGGAGCATGCCTGATTTTGGTCACACTGGGTGCCTAGTTGGCACTATTGCAATGGTATCCCCATGCGCGGCTCTTTTCTATGTAGGAGTAAACTTCTGAATACCAGTTGCTGGAAACTGCAGGAGGGGAGGGTGCTGTTCTGCTCAAATCCTGCTTGTGGATTTCACCTAGGTACTTGGTTGGCCACTGTGAGAACAGGATGCTGGCCTAGATGTTCCATTGGCCTGATCCAGCGGGCTTTTCTTGCATTCTGATGTTCTTAAAACAGCTGTATGTCATTCACTTGGGGGAAAATAAAATAAAGGTATCATTCTTGCACCATTCCCTGGTGACCTCAATATCTGGAGAAGAGGGCACCCCTCAAGAGTGCACCAGATTGCAGCTGGCACAATTCGTTTCACAAAACTGAGTGGAATGGAGTGGCACTGCGTGAACTGAGTCTGGTCTTATTGGCAAAGCCCTGGCCCTTCATCTGTAAAAATCCCACCTTCTGTTTCTTGGTCATCATACAGCGTGATAGAGGCATGGAACTTAAAAACAGGCTTTAATATACAAACCCTGTTATCATGGTTTTTGTTGTTATCATAGCACGAGCAGGATGTTAGGAATGGTTATTTATTAAGTTTCTATTCTGCCTTTCTTTTCCAAGGAGCCCAGCCAAGCAGCAAAACAAAATAGAAGAATAATATATTTAAAACTATTATTATTAATTATTATTATTATTATTTCCACACCACCCTTCATCTGAGGATCGCAAGACAATTTACAATATAAAAACACAAAAATACACAACATAGTAATTTATCAACAATGGGATGTAAACACAAATTAAAAAACAAGATATGTGCTGTACCTTCAGCTCATAATTTCAAGATTGCCAGGAATAGTCTCTTTTAGCTCTCAAGTGCCTGGGCGAAAAGAAGAGAGAGTGCTCTTTGCTCATGTTCTGTTTGTGGGTTTCTCACAGGCATCTGGTTGGCTAATGTGAGAACAGGATACTATACTACAGTGTTTCCCAACCTTGGAGTTTCAGCTGTTTTCGGACTACAATTCCCAGCATCCCCAGTCTTGCTAGCTAGGGATGATGGGAGTTGTAGTCCAAAAACAGCTGAAGCTCCAAGGTTGGGAAACACTGCTATACTAGATGGGCCATTGGCATGATTCAGCAGGCTCTTCTTACATTCTTAAGGAGGCAGATGATCCTCACCAGGGAGGACATTGCACAAATGGGGAACTGCCACCAAGAAGACCCTGTCTTGGCTCAATGCCAACTGGGCAGCACCAATAGGGCAGCACCCTGATGATTGTATGGCCCGAAACAGTTGATGGTTGATGGTGAGGCACTCTTTTACTTACTTGAGTCCCAAGGTGTTTAAGGCTTCATATGATAGTACTAACACCTTGAATTAGTAGTATTACTCACCAACGCTGCTTGTGTTGTCTCTTCACAACAATGAGGACTAGAACCTTAAGATGATTTCAAAGGCCAAGATGGCATGTTGGTAATTACAATATTTAAAGTGTTTAGGGCTCATGGACTATTACTTCTTGAGCTGTATCCATGTAGCCCAGTGAGCAGTCTCTGGGGCAGTCCTGAAGAATTCTGAACATCTACTCTTTGCTGCTGTAATATGAATTCATTTAATTAGTCGCATGGTATAGATTAAAATTTCAGGAAGTGAAATGTCCTCATTGCAGTGCACAAAGCAGAAGTATATGTATTTAAAACCACTTCTTTGGCAAGGTTCTCCATTTTTTTTTTAATTTGTGCAAACCAATTCAATGTGAATAGTCTTTTCCTGGAAGTGCTTGGAAATCCTTTAATCAAATACAAATTAGCTCTAGACATGAAAAATAAATGTTTGATGAAAATGCATCTTAAGTCATGGCACATGAATAGCCTCTCACAGTTAATAAATAATCTTGCATCATTGTAAAAGGAAGCAGTCATTACAAATGTAATCTGCAGAGCTATTCCCTCCACTTTCACCTCCACTTTAAGGTAGCTGTTTGGAGACCAATTATTGGCTGTTGTTTTTCCTTTTCTGGTTTACACCCCTGCACATCAGAGGAGAATCGAACCCCCAAACTCTTAAAAATTCCACAATGGCACGTGAAATTGCAAGCTCATTGGCACCATGCACAGAAAAACAAAACATAGCACTTCCAACATCAGAAGCCCTATTTCTTTCAGCTTCACCTGTGCTCTTAGTCCTTTTGGCCGATAAACTGTGGTAAGAGAAAATGATGTCTTCTAATCTGATGATGAATTGTGGAGTGAGATTTTTACATTAGCGACCGTGAGTATTTACACTTTTCAAAGATTAAAGGCAGTTTTCCAAGGTTGTGCAGGCATATTAATTAGTGCCTGTTAGGAAGACAAATTGCAGGCAGAAATAGTGGAACGAAAATGGAGGGAACCTTTAAAGATGAAATTAATCTCCAGTTTAATGTGGCTTGATCTGATTTAAAGGGTTTTGGTACATTTCCTGGTAGGTTTCCAATAGAAATGAAAGTGGGCCAGAGCACAAAATGTAGAGCTGAATAAACACACCGAGTGCAGCTCTTAAGGAGCTGCAGAGCCACCGTCATTTCTCTAAGGTGCTCATAAATCTCCCCAAATGTGTGGAGTGTGAGCCTATGATTTGGGGATATGTTTTAAAATGGACTGGTTTTCTGTTTCAGTCAGCTGACCCACTTTTAACCGAGCTGGAGTTCTGCTTTAGGCTATATTAGAAAATTCATGTGTGTATATCTATATCTATATGTGGGTCTGCATCTTGGATCTGGAGCCTTGGAGCTTGGCCTTTTCATTGGCTCCTCTTCCTGCAAGCCTACAATGAGAGAGCTACCACTGTCAATATGGGAGGCAGGAATTCAGCCTATGGACCACCACACAGCTATGACCAAAGCAGTGGGTGACAGGGTGATGGCTACATCTCTTTGCACTAATAGGCTAGGATGGTTCAGACTGCACTTCCTTGACTTCATAAGGTTCCCCGGTCAGTTTTCCTTAAAAATCTAAGCAGGCTCTAAACTTGCTGAGTACACAATCTTTTACATCGCTACAGCTGCATTTGCCCTGCCTTGCTCCCAACTTAATGGAAGGCAAATGACAACAGGCTTGCCTGTTTCCTCCCAAGGTAAGGGAAGTGACAGCTAAACCTGTTGGGGCATCTTACTCTATGGCATTGACCCCTTCATGCATTAATTAGACTTAAGCATGTTGGTTATGTGAGGTTGGTCATCCCAGACATTTGAACTTTTGAACAGTGTCGTGAGTGCCTCCCCTCACTTTGGTTACCTCTCTCCCCCTTCCGTTTTGTCAGATCCTCCCAAAACAGAGAGAAAAGGAGGCTGAAAAAGAGAAAGTGTGCACACACAGTTTGCTTTTCTAAGGGATCCAGGTTAAAGTTGGATCCAGAATTAATTTGACCCTTGAAAAACATACAGAGTGGAAAGAGGAAGTGGGAAAGAGTGCCACTCTTCTAATTTCCTCCTTCAGCTCTATGCTCTGTTTTAGGGATAAAAAGCAAATGCTCTCGCCACTAAGGTGGCAGTGAAAGGCTGGATGAGTTTCAGAGGATTCATGAGCACCAGGAAATACCTTCAGGGTGCCATTGCGCCCACAGAAACTATGTTGGTGACCCCTGGGTTACAGGATAGAAAGGAAGGAATCAGAAATATCTAGTCCAAGAATTTGAGGCAAAGAGGTGGGGACTGGAAAGAAGACAAAGGGTGAGGGAGAAACCAGCTGTGGACATAAAGGAATGTTCTTTTATTTAATATATAATTTTAATAGTTGCAATTAATGTTTAGTTAACCTTTTAAAATTAGCTTAGCAGGTCTTCAAAGAACAGCGATATGTCTCTGGAACAGGACTATAAAGCTGGCAACACCTAGAAGCATTCTTTTGCATTTTGGGGAAAGTAGCCTTGGAACAAGCCCTTCTTATACTATCGGCTTCGAATAAATTCCCCAAGATGTGGCAGGGAGGGACTGGTATGGTTACTCTGTTTTATTTCTTCTTACCCGGATATAAAAACTATCTGTGACATCTCCCCCTTCTATTTTCTTTTTTTATTAATATATCTAATCCTTTTCTATATGTGTCCAAGACTGTCACGACACTTGTGCTCTTGTGAGCATACACAATCAGCTGTAACTGACAGCTCATCCTCCATTGTCTTCTTCTTCATCATCATCATTTATTAAATTTGTATACCACCCTTCATCTGAAGATCACAGGGTGGATCACAACCTAAAAATACACCCCCCCCCCCAGAAATCTGTTAGCTTTCACTCATTAGATTTCATCACAAACATTTGTATCAAGGAAAAAACTGAATTGAGTCAGGATAATTTGTTTGAAAAAAGTATCTCCAATTTGTTTGAACTCTATTTTACACCACGCAAACCTGGACTTAATTTCATCTGACATTGCTGATGGGTCTGGGTTTGAAGCAAAGCTCACATTGTGACAACGTAGATGGGGATAGAAATTGAAGTTACAGCAAAATGAGCAAGTAATTGGACATTAAGAAGCCTCAAGTTTCAATGAGTCTCCAAAGATTTATGGTCCTTTTAAAGGCTATTTTCCGGAATTTATTTTACCCACTGTCCTATAAGGTATTGTATGACATTAATAGCCACAGTGATGGAGACATAGCTTTTGGTGAAAATGAAATCCTGTACAACTAGTTAACATGTGTTTCCATAAAGCTGCTAATCTTGTTCAATTTGCTTTGAAAGTAATCTGGACTCAGTAAAATATGGTGGTGTTATATCCATTTTTATGGTAAACCAAGCTTCAAAATGCTTGCATTGTTACGTAAGTGATTATAATTTTCCTATTTATATCATATTTCCCTGGCACTTCATTTAAGCTTATAAGGATCTGAGGTCATAAGTGGAATGAAAGTTCTGTTTTTGGTTAACTCCTGCTCATGGATCAACCAACATACATTTAATGAAAATGTTGTGATTTTAGTGGCTTGCTAAAACAACCTACAAGGGGAATGCCTTACAAACCAGCCATTTCTTTCAATCAGCACAGAAATGTTTTGTCAGAGCATTCATCAGAACAGTCAGTGCCAGGTATAAACATTCTGTGCCTAGTTAGGCAGGTTTCCTGCTCTAAAACTCAAAGGCAGTTTGGACACATGGGACCACTTGAGGACTGATTGTGTGATATGTACATAGGTTGGGTGGATGTTCTTAATTCTAAATGATGTTAAATCACAATTGTCTCCCAGCTGATTCTCATTTTGACACTCAACTGTCATGTGAATTCACTCAATACAAAATTGATCTCTGAATGCTTTGGTGTTTGGAGCAAACGAGAGCTGATATTGGGCCATGAAATCTTTTTGTTCTAAATACTTGCAGTTTCCCAAATCTAGGCCATATACTAAACTGGTGAAAACAGTCCCAGATGTCATACAGCCAGTAGTACTCTTTTCATTTATTCTGGCCAACAGGTATATGTTCTTGAAGAAACCGACCAGTGTTTCATAGTTTTACAAGGTTAAAGTCAATCTATTAAGGATAAGGGTGAGGAAACTGTGGCCTCCTAGATGTCGCTGGGCTGCACTTCCCAACATCCCTGATGCTTGTGGGGACTGATGGGAGTTGGAGTCTAACAGCATGTGGAGGGGCAGAGGTTCCTCACCCCTCCTCTAGGAGATGCAACTACTACTTCTGGGCCTCCATCTTGGGCCCAGTTCCAGTGTTGCCAAATCATCACTTTGAAATACTTGAACCACTATTTTCCTCCCCCTCCTCCTCCTCCTCACAACTATGTAGGAGGATGGATGAAGACTCCAACGTAGACAAAATGAGAGGCAAGGAAACTTCCTGTTCTAGACTGTGTTACTATTGCTATGCTGCTGGAACTGCAAGCAAGGAGAACACACAGCAAAGCAACTCCTGGTTGAAGTTACAATTGCACTAGAGCTGAGAGAACATGCTATATCTCCAAAATTACACTGCACTCTGCAATGCCTGCTTTTGCTAGAGACAGAAGTCTTGCTCAGGCATTATAGCTTCTATGTAGAGGAACACAGGAGGGGCACACTGAGTAGCTCTGTTCCTGACATTGTGTCTGCTGAGTACATTGTATAAGTAGAGATTTCCACACAAACTTGACCCTTCTCACCTAAGCCTCTGTCTTGTTGGGGCCCTGCGGAGGAGTTGCAAGGTACTTTGGTTGTTGCAGCACCACGGAGAGCTCCTAGCAACCAAATTGCTCTGACAAGGTGTCATGCTCCAAGGAAGATCTGGCTGAGTTTGATCTGGAGCCACAAGAAACTCAGGAACAGACCTTAATAGCAGCCAAGGAGAAGCCAGGACCATTAGGGGAAACTGACTGGGATTCCTCCCTACAGAAAGGGAGCTTGGCCTACAGAGGCAGAACCCATCCTCTGTTATTTTGTCTAATTCTCTTTTAAAGTCTTCTGAGTCTAAATATATTGTAGCAACCAATTCCATCAGCTAGTTATGGGTTTTGTGAAGAAATGCCTTCTTTTGCCTACAATGAAAACCAACTAATCTCTACCCACCCTGTTCACCCTATTATATAAAGCCTCCTTTTAGCCACCATTTCTCTAAACTTAAAAGGACTAAACATGTTAACCCTTCCTTACAGGGAAAGTACTCAAGTATTCAGATTGTTTTGATTACCCTTTCCAGCTCTACAATATCAGTTCTGAAATTGAGAGAACTGTGCAGAAACAGTGAAAACATAGCCCCAACCTTGTTGCCACTTGCCCTATCTCCACACCATTCAGGTATGTGGCAGCAATGGCTTCACCCTTGAGAGGATGGCTTCATGGCACTACTCAACAAGCTGGCTACTCCTGCCTTCAGGGTTCTTCCTCCAACCTGACAGCATTCGCCCATTCACTTCAATGGAGGAAGCAGTTCTACACAGCTGTTTGAGGCATGTGGAGTTGTTTCCTCTAGTAAAACAAACAGGGAAATCTTTGTGGGTGAGGTTGTTGTGAAGCCTCTGTGCGTGAAGGAAACAGCTGGATCAAGATGCATGTTTTTGATGTGATAGGGCTTTAGATCCCAGTGTGTCAGTAACCCTAAACCTACTTAAATGCCTGGTTCTCTATCTACACTCTCCCCATGATGTTCTTCTGCACATATACCCTTTCATATGAACTGATCCAAATGAACAATGCAATGCGTATACTTTATCACCCAATAGCAATTCCAAAGTAGTGAGGAGCCAGTCACTTGATGAGTCAAGCCTGAGTTTCTCAAGGAGCGATATAGGCAAAGTTAAGGGAATGTCCTGGGAAGAGTGGGGAAGGAAGATGGCTACCGTATCCCAAGAAACTTTGCTGTTCCACTCTGGTCTGGGGATTCTTAAGTTTCCTCCACAAATTGCATTTGTCTCCCTCTTCTGACCAGTTTCAGACTCTCCTTAGTACAGTTCAGATGAATAAAAAATGTCATTAAAATACCCCAGTTAAATAATTTCTCAGTTTTATAATGACAAAATGCATCACAAAGAATACCACGTCTTTGAAATAACTTGCCATTGGGGTTTGTATAAATAAATGATCAGTGTGCCCCAAAATAGGCCCCTTGAAGCTACCTTTATAAGGCTACAAATGTGTCAGGCAGACTTATTAGATGTGAAGGGAATGATTATTTGTACAAAGTGAAATGAACATGTGCAATAATATTGTAAAATGTTTATTAGTCTAGAAAGTGCTGAATTTTCCTAAAATATATCAAGTTCTCAGTTTGCATTTAATGTAGTGTTAGGTATGACAGCATATCCTTCCTAAGCTATTTTCAGGGTCTAGCATGCTCTTTTTGGACAATAAATCTTGTTTTCAAATGCTTTGTTATCATAATCAACATGAGGCAATGTTACCTGTCTAGGAACATTTGATAGGATCTTTTCTTCATGTGCACGGCAATTTTGCCAAGTTGATGTGTGTGTGTGTGTGTGCGCGCGCGCACGCATGTGTCCATGCACATGTAACTGTTATTTTAAGGATACTTTGAGCAACACTTCCTTCCACTCAGCTGTTAATGATAGCGTCAGGCTAAAAATTTCCAAGGCATTAACAGAAGGCAAGTATTTCTCAAGCTAAATTTTCCAAATGAATCGTTTAATCCGATCTTTAGGAGACACTGAGGTTGTTGACAAAGCACTGTTGGATACTGGGAGCTGCCAGGTCTGGTAGTTTAAACTTAGAAAACACACAAAGTCATACAATCACAGAAAGCAACAATGATATGTTGATAAAATAAGAATAAAATAATTTGCTGTGGCTATTTGCATTTGTGTTTCATGGTCATGCTTGGGTTTTTTGGGTTCAGTATGTCCTTCTCCCTGGAAGGACTACTACATTGGAGAGACTGTGGGAACAGATGGTGTGCCTGTATTATAAGAAGTCAGAACATCTGTATCAATTATCCACACAACCATATAATTAGTGTCGATGTCTGTAAATACAGCAGGAAGAAACTGTGGTGAAACTGGACAATGTAGAGCACTGGAAAAACTTTTCATCCACATCTATTTCTGAGCTTAGAGTTAGCTGCCTAGTTAGCTAATCCACAATCCTAACCATGGCTTGGAGTGGTGGGGCTTGATGGAGTGGACTCTGTCTGTAGTCCTGTCACTTGTGCCAGCCAAGGCAGAAGGTGAGGGCAGAAAAAATTGCTCCCAGGCTGCTGCAGCAAAGAGTCTTGGATTGGACTCATTGCCATAATATGATTGCAACAGAGTCCACATGGGATCCAGCAGATCCTGTGCTACCCCAGTTCACACCAACACACCATTTTGTGGGAAGCGGTTCTGCAGGCTACCTGTCAGGGATGCTGCTCATGGTATCTTCTGCTCGCCATTTGGGCAGGTGCATTCAGATGTCCTTGCTGGTGGAGCTCTCCTGCTAACAGGTGAAGTCACATCTCTACTCCATCCAAACCCCCTCCAGCATGATAGAACAGAGGTCTGGATTGCTCTGTTAGATACCTCATGCCTATCTTTCTTCCATGGAACTCAAGGCAGCAGATGTCGGATCTGAAGGCAGTCAGCTGTCTAGGTATTGACCAATCCCGGACCTGCTTAGCTGTTGCTTCTTTGTATGCCTTAATAACAGTTCCATAACAGTGGTATGAACATTTTGGAAACACATGAAATCTACTTTCATCCCCCTGGAGAAGTGGCTGCTGAAAGTATTGAGGAGAAAGACTTCTGAGTGTACTGCAAGACAATGTGTAAGAATAATTGCAGAATATCTTAATACCATGTTAATATGAAGTAACTCACTTCCCACCCTCTGTGTAGCTTTGGCGTTGTACATGCCCTGAACAAGTACATCACTGTTTGAACAGTTGAGATCCCATGAAAGAGGAAGCCTGGGTTGCCTTGATCTTACACTGTTTCACCTCCACCTCCACTCAGCTGTGCAGCCTTTGGCTGGAATGGATTTGACCTGATGTTTTTTGACAAACTTTGCTGGGAGCGATATCTTTACAATACCTCTTTGTGTGCTGCCTTCCCACTATGGCCTGTGAATGGAAGTCCAAAGTTTTGATTTGTCCCTTGATAGATGTTTGGATGACCTAATCTGTATTTTTGGATTCCCCCCTTTAGGCTTCTTCTGAGGAACAAAGGAAATGGAATAGATTTATGTTGCATTGGGATTTAAGGTTTTAATTAAAATGGCTCTGAAGTGTTAACACAGCTCATCTTGGGTAAGAAAAAAAAAGAACCCTCATTAGGAATCCAAGATAAGAAAGCTTATGCAATGTATTATTTTTAAAAACAAGCAGGTTTTTAAAACAACCCCTACCCCCCCCCGAAATCTAATCATTTTCCAGAGGGGTACCTGTGTTTGTTTCTTGTAGCAAAAACAGACGAGTTTTGTGGCACTTTAATAACTAACAAATGTACCATGGCATAAGCTTTGTAAATTGCAGTCCACTTCATTAGATACATGAAGTGTTATCCTGAGTCCCCCCCCCCCCATGTTTGTGTGTGTCACACAGATACACAGAGAGAGGGGTGGAGAGTTTTGGGAGTATAGGCATATCTCCACATACACATGTTCAACTCACATGCAACGACATATATGTGCGGCACTGGGAAATAATTAAATAAACCAATTTACATGGCAAAAAGGTGTGAAAAGGGCAAAAACAGCCCCAAAAGAGCAGGAAAACTGCAAAAATAGTGCAAAACCATGGGGAAATGGCTAGTAATCCTAGGAACTTTTGCAACTGTAATCCAATGAGATTTTGCACCAACCTCTGAGGCCTGTGGAGAGTTGGAGTTTTAGAAAAAAGGTTTGGAGAGAGCGATTATGGTGGGGTTTGGTCGTCTTGTAAGTGCTGCTGGTTTTTAAAAAAGGTTTTTTAAAGGGGTTCTCAAGAGTTTCCAGAGGTTTAGAGGATGTTTACAGACTTTTCAGATGGTGTGTTCTCCACAATATGCGATTTCACGTATACGCGTGGTACCTGGGAAGGTAACCCCTGCATAAGTGGAGAGATGATGCCAGCAATTATAAACAGTGAGTTCAGAAGGTCCCTCTTTCATCCACCAAGGTTTCGCTTGTCCTGTCTGTCATTCATCCACTCTGGTGCCAATGCTTCTTAATGCCAGTTTTGTTCTTAATTCCAATTTCAGCTCCTGTAGATGAGGAAATGGACAAAACACTTGAAGAAGTATGGTTGCCCATGTGTCCTCACAATGCTTGCCGTTATTTGCTGATATGACCTAGCTAGAGGGGTTCCAGAAGATGATGAATGCATATTTTCTTGAAAGGGTGGTCCCCATGGATTTTAAAGAAGGGATAGTCCACCTACTCCTGAAAAGCCCTCCATGGACCCTGATGTTTGTAATAACTACAAATATCCCCTTCTTAGGAGAGGTGGTTCAAGATGGTGGTTGCCATTCAATTGAAGATGCTCTTGGATAAATCAGATTATCTAGACCCATTTCTATCTGCATTCAGGCCTGGATTTCAGACTGGCACTGCCTATCAGAAAAGAGAAAATGTGTTGCTGTTGCTTTTGATCACTCATCAGTACCATATAATCAGTCTAGGTGTCTTGCTGGGCTAGCTCAGTGGGTTAGGTGTTGGAAGCATGGCAATATGGTGGTTCTGCTCCTAATTGCAGGGCTGGTTTCAGACATCCTGGAAGACTGGTGCTCAGCCCCATTGCACTGGTGTTATGGGGTACCCCGTGCTGTTTTACATCTATATGAAGCTGCTGGGTGAGGTCATCAGAGTTTTGGAGAGGGGGTGTCACCAATACGCTGATGACACCTATCTCTATTTCTCTTCGTCATAGGAGTCAGGTGAGCTTCTACAGAGCCTGGTCCAGTGCTTGGGCACAGTGGTGGGCTGGATGAGGACCAATAAACTAAAGACTGAATCCCAACAACATGGAGATCTTTTGGGTGAGTCATTTCCATGCTAAGGAATTATGTAGAAGTCTTGTTCTAGATGGGCTCACACTCCAGTTGAAAGAGTCAGTGCACAATCTGGGGGTGTTCCTAGAGGCACCACAGTCACTGACATCTCCATTAACTTCAGTGGTAAGGAATGCTGAACTCGCTTTAACTGGTTTACCAGTTCCTGCACAGGGATAATCATGCCACAGTGGGCCATGTGCTAGCAATCTCCCCACAATGTGCTCTCTGTGGAGCTGCCTTTGAAGACAGTCCGAAAGCTGACCGTTTGTACACAATGCAACTCAGCTGTCAAATGGATTAGCTTATTGGGACCATGTAACACTGTTCTGAAAGAGCTGCGCTGGTTATCAAAGTGCTCTTTGGTCAAACTCAAAGTGCACGTGCAAGGTTCAGTTCCTCCCATCCATTGTGACCTTTTTGTGAGCTAAGATAAACAGGAGAGGCCCTTTTCGCTGTACCAGAGCCAGCTGAAATCTGCCACATGATAATCCAGAAAACGGCCTCCATTGTAGTGATGCCCTGATTATGGAATTTTCTCCTCTCTGACCTACAACTGGTTCTATTTCTTATGAGTTTTCATCACCAGCTGAAAACCCAACTATTAGTAGGCATTTGCTATGTAAGTGTTGGGTGGTCTTCAGACTTCATTATTATTGCACTGGTTGCCTTTTTAAAAAATCTGCCATTGTTTTGTTATATTTTGATGGAATTGTTTGATGCCTTTAATTTATTCTGTGCCCCATCTTGGAATTGTTTGTCGATGAAGGGTGGGCTAAAAATGTGCTTCAAAGATAAGTAATGAAAACGCAGGAAGTACAGATGGTGGCAATTCCATTTTTAGCCATAACTATTCACATACATACACTAGTAGTGTTGATAATACGGACTTGGTGAGCCAATTAACGCATGTTGTGTGATAAAACTGCACTGTACCAATTCAGTCCACATCCTTATTGTGATGCAAAGCGGGACGTAAACTACATGAAGAACAATACACAACAGAATGGCATGATAGACTGTGGGAGAAATGCTGTCTGACATATAAAATGCTGATGAAAAACAAACACATGGTGACTATAAATCCAAGCTGCTTATTTCCAAGACCAATATATACGCAATAAAAGTAAAGCCCTGACAAAATTCATTGTAATTATTATGTTTAAAAAGATCTGCTGGGATAAGGAAGCAGAACCTGCAATTGAATGAATACATTGTTCTCAAAACAGCCACTGTGAGATTGTGTCTGTGAGGCTCCAGCTCTCTTGATGTCTTTGTGGCTCAGAAAGCTGTGGAAGCTTTCATAATGGTTCCTTCCTCTCTTGGAAACTAGAGCTAAGTGTTTTCACAGGACAAGCACTGGGAGGGTGATAGGCATGACTCTTTACAGTAAGTAAGTAAGTAAGTAAGTAAGTAAGTAAGTAAGTAGGAGTGCAAGCTTGACTGGTGTCTCAGGAAATGTAGGATATACTGAAGATTCTTCTCCACAAGCAAGAAGAGAAGTCTATCCCAAAAGCATCCCTGAAGTGGTGGTGAACAGGGCAGAAAGGAGTCTCCAGTAGAAATAATGGGATAGTCAAACAAATATTGCATAGCAAGGAAAGGGAGGCAGGCAGTAAAAGGGGAACTCCTATTTTCTGCTCTGCTGGTGCAAAATTGTCAGGCCTTTGGCCTCTTCTTATAAGAAGAGCCCTGCTGGATCAATCCATTGGCTCATCTAGTCCAGCGCCCTGTTCTCATAGTGGCCAACTAGATGCCTGCCCATTAGCCCTTAGGCAGGGCCCGAGTGCAGTAGCACAATCCTCACTTTTGACTCTAAGCAACTGGCATGCAGATGTAAACTTCCTCCAACAGTGGAGGTAAGATGTTTTACACAGGTCCTGGTTAACCAGAGATGGTCCATGCAAGTTGCCTCTTGATGTCTAGTCAATAAGTGATGACTATGTTAGTGTGATTCAATTCTAATTCAGTTCAGTGGTCCTTCTGCCCCTTCCTTATAAAAGCTTAGTCTCATTATTGAGATGGTGAATTCTAATAGCAATACTGTAAAGTGTGCACAGGCCCTCAAATATTTACTAAAAGTCACTGCTAACTTAGCCTTAGGTAGAAGTCTCACTTGAGGCACTTGGTTTGGTAAAGTCAGGAGGCTGCATGACACCGTAACCAGAAAATGGCTTCCAAGCTGCCACCCAGATAATCTAATTTAAGTTTAGTTCATAAGCAGATGTATGTAGCATAGACCTACATTCCCGATGAGTGATAAATTTTTCTCTATGAATCTGGTTGTCAGCACTACAAATCATTTTTATGAGGTTTCTGTATGCAGATGGAGAGATCCTTAAAATAGCATTATTCATTGTTGGCAACAACAATCTTAAGGGGGGGGGGAGAAACTAAAAAACCCGCTAGTTCTGGCTGCCCTTATGATTCTTGAAGCCTAATCTTTTCGACAGAAAACATAAGTCATCCAAGCTCCCGGAGAGATTAAAAATCACTTCAATAAAAGCCTGGACATCCTGAAGCACTTTAATTGCTCCAGGAAGTATCCGTGGAGGCTTGTCTCTTCTCCTGGAGCAGATTTCTCCTCTGCTCTTTCCCCTAGTTTGAGGCTTCCCAGGATCTTAAACTGGGGAAATGAGCAGAGGAGAAATCTGCTTCAGGAGATGAGACAAGCCAGTATGTTTCCGAGCACAATTCAAAGCAGGGGTCTTCAAACTATGGCCCGTGGGCTGGATCCGGCACACTGGGCTCGTAAATCTGGCCTGCAGACCCTGCCGCTCCCTCAGTCAGTCCCTGCATGCTGAGGTAAACCCGGCGCGGTGAGACGTTTTCTTGTAAAGAAGCATGGGGACTGATTGGGCGGACCGTGATGCAGGCAAAGGCCTGACCAGGGTGGTCGTCCTCTTAAATACCTGTTGGGATTGATAAGGCATCTGACCCTCACCTGAATCTCATAATTCTCCTGACAGGTGATTTGGTCTGCAGACACAGTGTGGAAATATAGGATGAGATTGCCCACTAGATACCAGGCACTCTACTATTCAAATTAGGCCCCAGTGTTTTTGTTACAATCCCCTTCTCAATTAAGTAATCAATTTTAATCTAGAATTTAAATTCTCAAAACTTCCTTCTTTGTTAATTCAAGCAAGTACTGCTCTCACTTCATTACAAACAGGATTTCTACCTGCAACACACTTGAGGAAACCTGCTGCTCTTCCTTTCACAGATATTTTGTTGCTATTTGCAACTGTAGCTGCCTCTGATTAGCTATCATTTAACTCTTGGGGGAAATAATTAGCATCACACATCATGTGCATGGAAGTTGCTGAACCAATTAACCAGCTAGAAGGATTACTGTTAATAGCACCAGTTTTCCTATGACTTGATATTGCTGGATAGTTTTGATGAACTGCAAAAGCATTTTTAGTTTGCTTTCTGTTGCCACCCTGGAACTTTTCTTTATTAGTGCTACTTTGTTTTGTATGATTCCTTACAAATGAAGGAAAACAACTTTTCTGCTTGTATATGCTGATAATATAATCTTGGTTACCTATGTCAAACAAGATTGTACAAAAACAAGATTGGGTGCAGGCCTGGCCAGGATATAGGCATCTTATGGTATTTGTAGTGGACCTGGAGACTCCAATAGAGAGCATTCCATGTCAAGAAGGAGGGCAAGTGGGCACCCTATCAAATGACAGGGCAGGAGCTACACAGAGCAGGGCCTTTTCATTGGTGGTGACCATTATAAGCCTTGCTCTTCCCAGACTTGCTCTCTTTTGGTCTGTATTTTGAAGCTTTATAATTTAGGAAGACTTTGGAAGAACTGGTTGACAAGTCTTATCACACTGCCGTATGAAAGGACTTTATTTGCTGCTATTCTGGGCTTCTGGTGCACCAGAGTTTACACCAGCATAATAAAGTTGACTAGGATGCCAGAAGGGATACAATTTATGAGCTTTCTCCATTATCTGCACAGCAGGGGGTGTTCAGTCAACAGTGCAAAGGCTGAGCTGAAGCATTCCCTGCTGGTTACCTGCTTTGAGCAAAAGGCATCCTTGTTTGGTAGTACCCAATTGGCCCCTGCGTGCCACTCCTAAGGGCCCCCCCACACCAGGGCAATCTAGATGGCTTTTATTTATAAGATTTTGCAGACTTTAGCTGTAAACTGGGGCCCTAAACAAAATTTAAAAATTCAAGTTGCACCCCACTGCTTCAAATTAGGCCGCACTTGCTAGCCCTGAGTCTCATAGTTGCTGGGCCTGACTGGCATGTCTGTGGGGGGTTAGATAAAGGTTCTGTGTGTGTTTTTGAAAGAGGGAGGGACAGAGGCCGTATGTATACCTGTGTGTCTGGGAGGAATGTAATGTGTGTTCTTTCCCTCTGTGTGTATTTATGAAAAAGTGATAGAAAATTAAGTTGAGAGGGTGTAC